>NC_045777.1:57824808-58128379 GCF_008692025.1 Phocoena sinus
CACAGCTAAGGCAGTTCCCAGGTGCCGATCTGCCTGGCAAAGCCTCGGGAAGGAGTCAACGTGGTGCCTGTACCCCAGGTTTGGATGAAAGTGTTCACCAACTAAGTTGACCCATCTTCCAGATGTGCTGGTGAGGAGGTGGGGTGTGTATTACAGAAGGATGGGAAGAGTCAGAGACCTGGAACCCACTGGAAATAAGCCCCAGCTCCATCCTTTTTTAGCTCTGTGACCTTGGCTGAGCAACTACGTCTTTTTGAGCCTCAAGTTCCACATCTGTAAGATGGGAATCATACACTCTAAGGTGGGTACGAGGGCAAGATCTGATAATGCAAGCAAAGCACCTGACATGGAAGGGGCTCCATAAATGCTAGTGGGTGAGCTGCTCAGTCGTCCCCGATGTGCCCTCCCTGTTTGTCACCTCACCTCTCTCTCCTCACACTAGTACAAGCACACAGCGCCCGTTTGATCGAAGCTGGAGGTTTGCTCTGGAAAGCCACTGCGGCTTTCTAATTAGATAAGTTGCCTAAATCCTCCCTCAGGAGCCGAATCCCTGGGCTGGAGTTTCTTTCTTCCTTGCAGAGTTCTTTCTTTCCTCCTCTCTAATATTCATATTCCGGCTACCTTTTATGGGTTGTGGAAATAAGATGCCCTCTCGGCCCTATAATGGGCTCAGATGAAATTAGCATTGAAGACTCAATGTGCCATTCCAGACAGTTTGCTCTGTTCCACTCCCCGCCCCCTTTCTCACTGGGGCGATATTGTCCTCCTTGGTTCCTTGGTGCCTGGGCCTGATCCCTAAAGTGTCTGCTATGGTCTGCATGTTTGTGTACCCCACCTCCCAATTCATATGCGGAGAGCCTAGTCCCAAAGGTGATGGTATTAGTGGTAGGTAAGTGCTTATGTCATGAGGTCCAAGGTGGGGCCTTTGGGAGGAGCCCTCCTGAATGTGATAAGTGCTCTTGTAAAAGAGACCCCACAGAGCTCCCTCATCCCTTCAACACAAGGGGAAATCTGCACCCGGAAGAGGGTCCTCACCCGACCACGCTGGCACCCTGATCTCGGACTTGCAGCCCCCAGAACTGTAAGCATTACATTTCTATTGTGGATAAAGCACCCAGTCTGTGGCATTTTGTTATAGCAGCCCGAATGCACTAAGACGGTATCTGACTTCCATTCTGCTGGTCCCCATTGTGGGTCAGCCAGAAGCTGTGCAAGCTCTCCTCTGGGCTCGTTGGGAAGATGCCACGGTTTCCACCTCCCTGGCCTCTGGCTTTGCTACATCTCCCATTCCTCACGTCTCTGGAGACAACCGAGGTGGTTCTTTTTTACTGGTGACAGTGAATATTTTTTTCAACATGAAAGGGACAGCGTTGCGGAGAGAAGACAAAAGTTAAGAGCATCCCACAGAAGAGAGGACGTGTTTCTGTAAGTCGTAATAAACAAAGGCCACAGCTGTGGGAGAAACTTGGTTCTAATGTAAAATAAATGACTCTGTGAACTCTGACCTTCACCGTTGGCCGTGCCAGGAGGGCAGGCATCTGAGGTTTGCATTTGTGTCCCATGGGACATGGGGTCCTCTCTCCTCTAGGGAGGGGGAGACAGAAGTTCCAGTTCCAGCTTGTCAAGGCACAACACAGCAATGCTGTGCCCAGTCCCCACTTCCCCGCCCCCCGTCCCTCAAGATGCTTGGAACGGGAGTGAGGGATTTAGTCCATTTCTCATAGTGACAATCCTATTGACTTGGCTTCTTTAATGATATCTCGGACAGAGGGAACACTCTTGCAAAAACAAGCAGGATTTACGAGTGAAGGCAATAGTGTACATTTGCTCATGGCAATCTCAGAATCATTTGGATATGGAAAGCCTTTAGTAACTGGTGCAGAGAATTAGCTTAAAGTTGCCTTAATACCTAGCTGTATGCATGCACGTTGTTATTTCTAAGCAATCTGTGTGTTTAGAGGCCATCAAGCTAATTAGGAAATATGTATTTGCATAGAACTCAAGTTTAGAGTGCCACTGAATGGAGAAAATAAATCCTCCTGACTAAGCCCATGTGTACCTTCTGGATGTCTTAAAACCACCAAATACTAAGAATACACAAGTTCCTCTTTAGATGATTATTTCATTTTCCCAATGAACATTAGCATATAAAATTAGATGTTTCTAACCACATATTTTTCACCATGCTTCAAATCCTAATACGTTAAACTCTTTCAGAGTAAAAAAATTCCAAGGTGAGTAAATGGAAGAAACAGGTAGATAAATAGATGGATGGATAGATGGACAGATGGACAGATGAATGGATGGATGCATGGATGGATGGATGACTGACTGACTGATTGCCAGGTGGATTGATAGATAATGTTATACTGTGTTGGAAGACAAGTGAACGATATGTACATATGTGCTTTCATTGTGATGCAAATAAGTGAGTAGCTTGTATTTAAAAAGTAAAAATAGGGCTTCCCTGGTGGCGCAGTGGTTGAGAGTCCGCCTGCTGATGCAGGGGACACGGGTTCGTGCCCCGGTCCGGGAAGATCCCACATGCCGCGGAGCGGCTGGGCCCGTGAGCCATGGCCACTGAGCCTGCGCGTCCGGAGCCTGTGCTCCGCAACGGGAGAGGCCACAACGGTAAGAGGCCCGCATATCGCAAAAAAAAAAAAAAAAAGTAAAAATATATATTATATGAGTTGTGTGCACATACTCGTTGTGTAGTATGATTTGTATCAAATCTCTTGTTTTGCTTGTATTTGATGTTTGTTGCTTGTGTAAGAGTGTGGGCTCTGGCTGCTACCACACCACCTGGAGTCAAATCCTGGCTCCAGCAAGGCTGTGTGGTGTTGGGTAATTCCTCTAACCTCATAAATTTGAGTTTCCCCAATTCTGGGCCAATATCAGTACCCACCTCACAGAATTGGTTTGTAGGTTAAATGAAATGATGAGTATAAATTCCTTATATGGTGCCAGGGACATACATGTACCTACAAATATAAGCATTTTCCACAACTGTCATCGTTATTGATGAATTCTGACGCGTGTACCTGTTTACGGCCACACACACGCCGTATCGTGCAGCATGTAACGAGGTTTCCGTGGCTCGAACGTGAGTGCACTTACTACAGCGTGTGTATTCTGTGCTGTGGTTTATGTCGTGTTGAATGTATATTTTGTTTCCTGTTTGATGTGTGTGCATTTTCTCATGGTTCTTCATGCCTGTGTTTCATTTCAGGCTCTGTTAACATCGTACACGCTTTTGTGGTTTGTTAGCTGCGTTCACACACACAACATGGCTTTGCATGTAGATTTCGTTTTGTCACACGTGATCTGTTGGAATGCATGCAAACGTCATAACATCCTACACAGGAATTTTAATAATGTCCTAGAGCATATCTGGGTGCTCATGAGGGAGGCCACAGACTGGCTGTGTTTGGCCCATGTGTTTTTCTATTTGTCAATGGAATTAGTTACTAGTATTCAAAAGTTGAACGTTTTCACATATAATCAGATGATTGCTTTCTCTTTTAAAAACTGGAAGACCTGATAAGACTGGCTCTGCCTTCCGCTAAAACCATACTCAGCAGGAGTGGAAGACGACTGCCCACTTTGGGTGTGGTGGGTTTTACGCTATGTGTCTTAGTTCTCCACATTCTCCATTGTTCCCTACCTTTGACACCAGCGTTCAGCTGCTATTTTTAGTTTCACTTCTGCTCTTTCTCTCATGCCCGGCCTGCCTTACCTATTCACCTTCATCTCTAGCTTGCAACTGGCTTATGAACACAGAAACTGGTGCCCTTCTGACAAATCCAAGAAGGGCTGATGGGTGAGGGGAGGGTGTGGAGACACCACAACCCCACCCAGGAGTCAAGAATCCCTGATTCTCTGGAAGCCCTGTGCTTTTCTGGACCTGCCTGCCGCAGAGGGAAGTAGCTGCCAGGGGTACTGACCCTGCTGATGGAGAAGAGCAGGCCCGGCCGGTCGGAGCACACGCCCGTGAAGCAGAAGCGCAGCTTCCAGTAGAAGAGGTGTTCCCAGATGAAGGTGATGAGGCTGAGGGCCATGGCGGCCGCCAGCATGTAGAACACACCCGCCATGTTGTCGACGTCCAGCTGGCTGCTCATCACCTCATTCTTCTCGTTGTGGCAGATCCCCGTGAGCCACAGGGTCTCCAGCTCTTCCATCTCCCCTGGACAGAAGACAAGAGCCACAGGCAGTAAGGAGCAGGGCACACACTGTGGGGCGGACACTCCTGCGTTCGGGACAGACACGTGTGATTTATAGCTGTGCAACCTCAGTGAGAGCGACTGAGCTCTCCTGGTCTGCGTTCCCTCACTTGCGGGGTGAAGATAGTGATGACAACAGCATCTATGTAATATCGCTGTAGGAGGATGAAGTGAGATCATGTATAGAGAGAATCTGGCTCAGGCCCTGCCTTTTTTTTCTTGGTCATCATTACTATGTTCTCCCCACCCCTCTTTTCTCTATCCCCGGCCCCAACACCCACCCGAGCCTGGAACAGGACATGGGATAAGCTGGCCGAAGCCTACATTAGAAAGACTCGCATTCCCATTCTGACTTCGTCATAGACTAGCTGTGTGACTTCAGAGCCACAGTGATCCTGTCTGTGAAATGGGTATTATAATAGTGTATACCCCCTCGAGTTCTAGGGAGGATATGAGCTCACATACGCAAAATTCCTAAACGTAGTGCCTGGCTCATGGTAAGTTCTCCTAAATAGGAGCCTTCATGGGTTGCTGTAAAGGAAGTGCCTAGCACACTGCCTGGTACACAGTTGTCCTCAAATATATTTGTTTCTTCTTTCCTCTTCCTTTAGAACATCCAATATTATTCCAAAAAGTCACCCCAAGTAGTGCACTTAGAGCACAAAGTTTTCCTTGACAAGAAACATCCCAGTCGGCTCTGAATGGTCCCTTGCAAACTAAACACCTCTCCACTTCAGTAGGCAGCTAAAGAAGCAGGTGGGGTTTGCAATGGAAAAAAAAAGTAGGCACGGTTGACATTATTATGTCTCTCTTTTATGCACATTTTATCCAGTTGTCATTTAGGAGGAAATTCTCTAGTCTAAATGTCTAGTAATTATACGAACTATCTAGCAATTCACTAGACTGTGATTCAGGTCTTTAAAAATTATCCTTCGAAAACAGTGAAAATCAAGGAAATGTTAAATGAATAGTATGACTACTTTGTATATACACACGACCTCTAAGACATAAAAGATGTATGGGATTAAGAAATATAAACTACTCTGCATAAAATATATAAACAACAAGGATATATTGTACAGCACAGGGAAATATAGCCATTATTTTGTAATAACTTTAGGTGGAGTATAATCCATAAAAATATTGAATCATTATGTTGTACAATTTAAACTAATATAATATTGTAAATCAACTATACTTCAATAAAGAACACTTGCAGAGGCATGCAGCGGGCGTGGTCTGGAGCTGGGAAGTCGCAGCTGCCGCCGCCGCTGCCACCGTGACGTGCGCAGGTCCTCGCCCGGGTGTTCATACCGCAGCCTGTCAGGCGACCGGTGTTGCGGCCACTGCAGCCGCCCGCAGGACCCTTGGGCACGGAGTATGCGCCACCTTGGCACCTAGTCCCTGAGGCAGGGACGTCCTGGCCCAGAAGAGAACGCTGTTTAGGTGCGAGCCTAACCACCTAAGTGAGGGCACTAAAGCTGCCTGGGGAAGGGCAAGGCCCGCGTTGCCGAGCTCGGGCTCGGAGCCCTGGATTTGTTTGGGTTAGCAGAGATTATAAAAAAGCAAATACTGGTGAGGATAGAGACCAGTGCTGGCAGGAATACAGGGAAAGAAAAAATCTCATGCTCAGTTGCTGGAGAAATAGGAAAAGGGAGGCATGAAGACAGTTAGAAACTTGTCCTAAGCCAGTTAGCTCAAAAGTGGAAGAGCTAGGATTCAAATCCAGAGAAGTGTCCACTTCAGACTTCATTCTGGGAGAAAGTAGTATAATTTACAAAAGGAGAAATGAGATAACACATCCTTTCCTAGAAGAGCATTTACCAATTCCCAGTCTGTGGTGATTAACTGCTTGCAGGATCTTGGTTCCCAGGCCAGAGGCTGGGCCCGAGCTCCTGTGGTGGGAGCTCCGAGTCCAAACTGCTGGACTAACAGAGAAGCTCAGACTCCAGGGAATATCAATTGGAGTGAGGCCTCCTGGAGGTCTTCATCTCAGCACCAAGACCCAGCTCTATCCAGCTGCCTGCAAACTCCAGGACGGGACGGCTCAGGCCAAACAACCAGTAAAACAGGAATATAGCACCACACATCAAAAAAAAAAAAAAAAAAAAAGAAAAAAGAAGAAAAAGAAACGACAAAAAAATATGTTACAGACGAAGGAGCAAGGTAAAAACCTACAAGACCAAATCAATGAAGACAAAATAGGCAACCCACCTGAAAAAGAATTCAGAGTAATTATAGTAAAGATGATCCAAAATCTCGGAAACAGAATGGAGAAAATACAAGAAACATTTTACAAGGATCTAGAAGAACTAAAGAGCAAACAAACAGTGATGAACAACACAATTACTGAAATTAAAAATACTCTACACGGGGGCTTCCCTGGTGGTGCAGTGGTTGAGAGTCCGCCTGCCGATGCAGGGGACACGGGTTCATGCCCCGGTCTGGGAAGATCCCACAAGACGTGGAGCAGCTGGGCCTGTGAGCCATGGCCACTGAGCCTGTGCGTCCAGAGCCTGTGCTCCACAATGGAAGAGGCCACAACAGTGAGACGCCCGCGTACCGCAAAAAAAAAAAAAAAAACTCTACAAGGAATCAATAACAGAATAACTGAGGCAGAAGAATGGTAAGTGAGCTGGAAGATAAAATGGTGGAAATAACTGCCAGGGAGCAGAATAAAGAAAAAAGAATGAAAAGAATTGAGGACAGTCTCGGAGACCTCTGGGACAACACTGAACGCACCAACATTCGAATTATAGGGGTCCCAGAAGAAGAGAAAAAGAAAGGGTCTGAGAAAATATTTGAAGAGATTATAGTCGAAAACTTCCCTAACATGGGAAAGGAAATAGTCAATCAAGTCCAGGAAGCACAGAGAGTACCATACAGGATAAACCCAAAGAGAAACATGCTGAGACACATATTAATCAAACTATCAAAAATTAAAAACTAGGAAAAAATGTTAAAAGCAACAAATAACATACAAGGGAATCCCCATAAGGTCAACAGCTGATTTTTCAGCAGAAACTCTGCAAGCCAGAAGGGAGTGGCAGGACATATTTACAGTGATGAAAGGGAAAAACCTACAACCAAGATTAGTCTACCCAGCAAGGATCTCATTCAGATTCAATGGAGAAATTAAAAGCTTTACAGGTAAGCAAAAGTTAAGAGAATTCAGCACCACGAAACCAGCTTTACAACAAATGCTAAAGGAACTTATCTAGGCAGGAAACACAAGAGAAGGAAAAGACCTACAAAAACAAACCCAAAGCAATTAAGAAAATGGTAACAGGAACATACATATCGATAATTACCTTAAATGTAAATGGATTAAATGCTCCAACCAAAAGACATAGACTGGCTGAATGGATACAAAAACAAGACCTGTACAAATGCTGTCTACAAGAGACCCACTTCAGACCTAGAGACACATACAGACTGAAAGTAAGGGGATGGAAAAAGATATTCCATGCAAATGGAAATCAAAAGAAAGTTGGAGTAGCAATTCTCATATCAGACAAAATAAACTTTAAAATAAAGACTATTATAAGAGACAAAGAAGGACACTACATAATGATCAATCCAAGAAGAAGGTATAACAATTGTAAATATTTATGCACCCAACATAGGAGTACCTCAATACATAAGGCAAATGCTAAAAGCCATAAAAGGGGAAATCGATAGTAACACAATCACAGTAGGGGACTTTAACACCCCACTTTCACCAATGGACAGATAATCCAAAATGAAAATAAATAAGGAAACACAAGCTTTAAATAACACGTTAAACAAGATGGACTTAACTGATATTTATAGGACATTCCAACCAAAAACAACAGAATACACTTTCTTCTCAAGTGCTCGTGGAACATTCTTGAGGATAGACCATATCTTGGGTCACAAATCAAGCCTTGGTAAATTTAAGAAAATTGAAATCATATCAAGTATCTTTTCCAACCACAATGCTATGAGACTAGATATCAATTACAGGAAAAAAACAGTAAAAAATAGAAACACATGGAGGTTAAACAATTCACTACTAAATAGTCAAGAGATCACTGAAGAAATCAAAGAGGAAATCAAAAAATACCTAGAAACAAATGACAATGAAAACACAATGACCCAAAACCTATGGGATGCAGCAAAAGCAGTTCTAAGAAGGAAGTTTACAGCAATACAATCCTACCTCAAGAAACAAGAAAAATCTCAAATAAACAACCTAACCTTACACCTAAAGCAATCAGAGAAAGAAGAACAAAAACCCCCCAAACTTAGCAGAAGGAAAGAAATCAAAAAGATCAGATCAGAAATAAATGAAAAAGAAATGAAGGAAATGATAGCAAAGAACAATAAAACTAAAAGCTGGTTCTTTGAGAAGATAAACAAAATTGATAAACCATTAGCCAGAGTCATCAAGAAATAAAGGGAGAAGACTCAAATCAATAGAATTAGAAATAAAAAAGAAGTAACAACTGACACTGCAGAAATACAAAGGATCATGAGGGATTACTACAAGCAACTATATGCCAATAAAATCGACAACCTGGAAGAAATGGACAAATTCTTAGAAAAGCACAACCTTCTGAGACTGAACCAGAAAGAAATAGAAAATATAAGCAGACCAATCACAAGCACTGAAATTGAAACTGCGATAAAAAAATCTTCCAACAAACGAAAGCCCAGGACCAGATGGCTTCACAGGTAAATTCTGTCAAACATTAAGAGAAGAGCTAACATCTATCCTTCTCAAACTCTTCCAAAATATAGCAGAGGGAGGAACACTCCCAAACTCATTCTACGAAGCCACCATCACCCTGATACTGAAACCAGACAAAGATACTACAAAAAAAGAAAGAAAATTACAGACCAATATCACTGATGAATATAGATGCAAAAATCCTCAACAAAATATCAGCAAACAGAATCCAACAGCTCATTAAAGGGATATTACATCATGATCAAGTGTGATTTATCCCAGGAATGCAAGGATTATTCAATATACACAAATCAATCAATGTGATACAGCATATTAACAAATTGAAACATATGATAATCTCAGTAGATGCGGAAAAAGCTTTTGACAAAATTCAACACCCATTTATGATAAAAACTCTCCAGAAAGTAGGCATAGAGGGAACCAAACCTACCTCAACATAATAAAGGCCATATATGACAAACCCACAGCCAACATTGTTCTCAATGTTGATAAACTGAAACCATTTCCTCTAAGATCAGGAACAAGACAAGGTTGCCCACTCTCACCGCTATTATTCAATATAGTTTTGGAAGTTTTAGCCATAGCAATCAGAGAAGAAAAAGAAATAAAAGGAATCCAAATTGGAAAAGAAGTGAAACTGTCACTGTTTGCAGATGACATGATACTATACATAGAGAATCCTAAAGATGCTACCAGAAAACTACTAGAGCTAATCAATGAATTTGGTAAAGTTGCAGGATACAAAATTAATGCATAGAAATCTCTTGCATTCCTATACACTAATGATGAAAAATCTGAAAGAGAAATTAAGGAAACACTCCCATTTACCACTGCAACACCTAGGAATAAACCTACCTAGGGAGACAAAAGACCTGTATGCAGAAAACTATAAGACACTGATGAAAGAAAGTAAAGATGATACAAACAGGTGGAGAGATATACTATGCTCTTGGATTGGAAGAATCAACATTATGAAAATGACTATACTACCCAAAGCAATCTACAGATTCAGTGCAATCCCTATCAAACTACCAATGGCATTTTTCACAGAACTAGAACAAAAAATTTCACAATTTGTATGGAAACACAAAAGACCCTGAATAGCCAAAAAATCTTGAGAAAGAAAAACGGAGCTGGAGGAATCAGGCTCCTGGACTTCAGACTATACTACAAAGTTACAGTAGTCAAAAGTTACAGTATGGTACTGGCACAAAAACAGAAATATAGATCAATGGAACAGGATAGAAAGCCCAGAGATAAACCCACACACATATGGTCACCTTATCTTTGATAAACGAGGCAAGAATAAACAATGGAGAAAACACAGCCTCTTTGTTAAGTGCTGCTGGGAAAACTGGACAGCTCCATGTAAAAGAATGAAATTAGAACACTCCCTAACACCATCCACAAAAATAAACTCAAAATGGATTAAAGAGCTACATGTAAGGCCAGACTATAAAACTCTTAGAGGAAAACATAGGCAGAACACTCTATGACATACATCACAGCAAGATCCTTTCTGACCCACCTCCTAGAGAAATGGAAATAAAAACAAAAATAAACAAATGGGACCGAATGAAACTTAAAAGCTTTTGCACAACAAAGGAAACCATAAACAAGACGAAAAGACAACCCTCAGAATGGGAGAAAATATTTGCAAATGAAGCAACTGACAAAGGATTAATCTCCAAAATATATAAGCGGCTCATGCACCTCAATATCAGAAAAACAAACAACCGAATCCAAGAATGGGCAGAAGACCTAAACAGATACTTCTCCAAAGAAGATATACAGATTGCCAACAAACACAAGAAAGGATGCTCAACATCATTAGAGAAATGCAAATCAAAACTACAATGAGGTATCACCTCACACCGGTCAGAATGGCCATCATCAAAACATCTACAAAGAATAAATGCTGGAGAGGGTGTGGAGAAAAGGGAGCCCTCTTGCACTGTTGGTGGGAGTGTAAATTGATACAGCCACTATGGACAACAGTATGGAGGTTCCTTAAAAAACTAAAAATAGGGCTTCCCTGGTGGCGCAGTGGTTGGGAGTCCGCCTGCCGATGCAGGGGACATGGGTTCGTGTCCCGGTCCGGGAAGATCCCACATGCCGCGGCAGCGGCTGGGCCCGTGAGCCATGGCCGCTGAGCCTGCGCGTCCGGAGCCTGTGCTCCACAACGGGAGAGGCCACAGCAGTGAGAGGCCCGCGTATCGCAAAAAAAAAAAAAAAAAAAAAAAAAAAAAAAACTAAAAATAGAAGTACCATATGACCCAGCAATCCCATTACTAGGCATATACCCTGAGGAAACCATACTTCAAAAAGAGTCATGTACCACAATGTGCATTGCAGCTCTATTTACAATAGCCAGGACATGGAAGCAACCTAAGTGTTCATCGACAGATGAATGGATAAAGAAGATGTGGTACATATGTACAATGGAATATTACTCAGCCATGAAAAGGAACGAAATTGAGTTATTTGTAGTGAGGTGGATGCACCTAGAGTCTGTCATACAGAGTGAAGCAAGTCAGAAAGAGAAAAACAAATACCATATGCTAACACATATATATGGAATCTAAAAAAAAACATAGTTCTGATAAACCTAGGGGCAGGACAGGAATAAAGACACAGACATAGAGAATGGACTCGAGGACATGGGGAGGGGGAAGGGTAAGCTGGGACGAAGTGAGAGAGTAGCATTGACATATATACACTACCAAATGTAAAATAGATAGCTAGTGGGAAGCAGCTGCATGGCACAGGGAGATCAGCTCGGTGCTTTGTGACCACCTAGAAGGGTGGGATAGGGAGGGTGGGAGGGAGACGCAAGAGGGAGGGGATATGGGGGTATACGTATGCATATAGCTGATTCACTTTGTTATACAGCAGGAACTGACACAACACTGTAAAGCAATTATACTCCAATAAAGATGTAAAAAGAAAAAACCCTGCAGAGAAAATAAAGGAAATACTCGAAATGTTTGGTTTTCTTTTGAAGTTAGTAATCATAATTATTGGTTTCACACTGCTCTCTTTTTTAGGTTTTGTAAAATTTGTGTATATTGCTTTTGGTTTGTTCTCACTCTTGAATGATTCGGCTGAACACAGAAATCTAAGTTGACAATTATTTTTCCTTGACCTTCTGAAGATGTTATTAAGCGTCCTTCTGATCTGGACTGTAATTGTTGAGAAGTCAGCTCATAATGTATTTGTCATTACTTTCTATGCAATCTGTATTTTCTCTCTAATTGCTTTTGAGAATTTCATTTTGTCTTTGGTGTGGAATCTAGGTGTGAATGTTTTTATTTGTTCTGCTCTGGACTCAGTGTGATTCTTCCATCTGATGATTCATAAATTTAATTCTGCAAAAATTTCACCCATTGTTGCTTCAGCTCTTAACTCTCCCCATCTTACCTTCTTTTAAGTTAATAGACTTTATTTTTTAGAATAGCTTTATATTTAGAGAAAAACGGAGCAGAAAGTACAGAGTTCCCATACACTCCCTCTTTCCATTTCCTTTGTTTTCCCTTATTAACATCTGGCATTGATGTGGCACATTTTTATAATTTATGAACCAAATACATTATTATTAACTAAAGTGTACAGTTTACATTAGGGTTCAATCTTTGTGCTGTACAGTTCTGTGGGTTTTGCCAATGCTTAAGGTCATGTATCCACCATTACAGCATGATACAGAGCAGTTTCAGTGCCCTAAACATCCCCTGGGCTCCAGCTGTTCATCCCTCCTCACTGCTCATTCCAACTCCTGGCAACCACTGATCTTTTAACTGTCTCTACAGTTTTACCTTTTCCAAACATCATATAGTTGGAACCATATAGTATGTAGCCTTTTCAGACAGGCTTCTTTCTCTTAACAAGATGCATTTAAGGCTCCTCTATATGTTTCCCTGGCTTCATAGGTTCTTTTTTTGTTTGTTTGTTTTTTATCTCTGAACCGTATTGCATTGCATGTATGTATAGTTTGTTTACCCATTCGCTTATTGAAGGACATCTCGGTTGTTTCAAAGTCTGGGCAATTATGAACAAAGTTCTATAAACATTCATGTTCAGGTTTCTGTGTGGACATAAGTTTTCAACTCATTTGGTCAAGTACCTAGGGGCATTACTGCTGGATTGTATGGTAAGACTATGTCCAGCCTTGTAGGAACCTGCCAAACTGTCCTCCGAAGTGACTGCACCATTTTACATTCCCACCAGCAATGAATGAGGTTCCTGCCCACGTGACACATCCTCACCAGGATTGATTAGTGTGTCAGTGTTTTGGATTTTGACCATTCCAATAAGGTGTGCAGTGGTATCACATTGTTTTAATTTTCAATTCCCTAATGACACATGATAATCCTAACTTTTCTTCTTCTGAAATTGTTTAAAATATTCTAGATCTTCTCATTGTATCTTCCAGGTTATTAACTTTGTTTTCATATTTTCCATTTCTTTATTGCTCCATCTGGCAGTTAGCTGATTCCCACAGATCTATTTTCCAGTTCATGAATTCCTTCATTAGTAATATTTGGCTTTATGTTTTAAGTTTTAATCTATTTTAATTGTGACATTCATCTGGCTCTTTTAAAATTCTGCCTATTCTTTTTATGGTAAAGTCCTACTCTTTTGTTATGACTTTTAAAGCTTTGATACATTTAATAATTTCACACCTACATTCTTTCAGATTACTCTCAGCCCCACACCCCATCCCTGCCCCCTTAGTTCTTGGGATTCTGATTCTTCTGTTTGCTGTTCATGCTGACCTTCATGGTGGATTACTTTCTTGTGGTATTTGTAACTTTTGACTATGAGCTAATCTTCAGCAGAGCTGTTCTCCCCCTAAACCCCATGGGATTCCCAAGCATCCTGGGCTACATGTAGGCATGTCCCTACAGAGGGGTCCTGGGTTTGCTTCCGCCATGGTTCCAGGGCCCTTCAAAGTACCAGTTTTCATATAAAATAAATTTTACTGTAATTACTGCACCATTTAAGTAATATACACTTAGATCTCCATACTCATTTGGGTTTTAATTTCTCACTCAGCTTCAAATGGATGGCAAGCTCCTTGTACTTTCTTTGCTTTGATGGACAGTTTTTTCTAGTCTCCTTTTCATGGACTCATTGACAGTCTCAGATTTATACAGTGGTATCATTTTCTACCCTCCTTGCGCAGTTCAGGGTCCCCACGTGGATGTTAAAGCCCCAGGCTCCATCCCTATTGCCTGTATCCCTGTAGGCACCTCAGCTGAAACGTACCATGAGAATATCCCATTCCCCTCTGTTTCTGACACCTAAGGATTTCTCTTTCTTTTGACCTTGGCTGTGCATTGTGGGTTTGTGTATGTGTATGTGTGTGTGTGTGAGCGCACACACCTTCAATTCTGCATTTTTATGTGTTTGTAGCATCAAGGGGTCCCATATCAGTCAGTTTTCCACTGTGCCACCACCCTTTGTACGAGTATAACTTTCGTAATAATGATTTTTTAAAAGCATGCATATTTACGGGAGAAAAAATAGGAAATGTATCCTCTTATAAATTCTTGACCCACAAGGAAGGGTGCTGGTTGACCAGTGGTGCAGGCAAAAAGGTGGGAAGGGATATCTTGATTTTAATTCCTTTCTTTCCAACAGCCTGCTGTGCTTTCATATAGTCACAAATGTCCTGGGACATTCGGCAATATGACCTCACTCTCCACCCAACACCACAATTGACTCGTCCAAATTCGCTGCCCACTATGTGCTTCAAGATTTACATGATGGCTTCCTCCTCGCCCCAAAACACCGATGCCATCCCTCCAAAAATACTACATGCTGTCGACCTTCTCCCTCCCTTTGGAGTTTGTGAGGACTCAAAAATTTTGTCAAATTCCCAGCAAGTCTTCCCTTTGGTGTTGTCCCAAAGAGAGCCAGGTTTGGATGCCTGTAACAGGGTCAGTCTCGGTAGAAGGAACATCATTTTGATTTCTTTCAGGATGTAAATATAAAGATTTTTCCTCTGCCCTTTGTGCAAACACCTCTGCACACCTCTGCACAAACACCCAGGCCCACGTCCCGAAAGGGAAGCAAACGCACATTTCTCAACACCAGTTCCAACCTGTTCCAATCATTTTCCAGCCGTTCATTTCCTGCCTCGTGGCCTTTTCTACTAGTGCACTGAACTGTAGTTCAAATACTTTCTGATTTCATTTTTAATTTACTCAGGTATATTGTAATTTCCTTGAGGGAGATCAGGGACCACATTTTTTGATTTTGATATTTCTCATGGCCTGCAGCACAGAGTAAGCATTGGATCCATATTTTCTGTTCCTGTTTCTTTCCTTATATCTCCAGGCTTTAATTGGGCAGCATTGTAAAAAAAAAAAAACGGTCAGATATGTTGGGTGAGTTTTTCTGCCACATAAATAGAGGAGATAACAGAGCAAAAGGGAACTTGCAGTGGCTTGAGAGTGAAAGGCTGGGAAGTCTGCGTGTCCTCAGCTAGGGAGAAGAAGCAAATGTCATTGTTTCCCAGGAAGCAGCCCTGTGCTGCTCTTTCCATGTCCGTTTCTCCCATTACAAAGAGGCCATGATCTTTGTCAATGTGATCTTGTGAAGTGGAGCCGGTAAATGGGAAAATTAAACGTCTTTCCTGAAGGAGACTGATTCTTGCTGGGAGGACAAAAGCTAAAGGTGCTCCTGGGGGCAGAGGGGGCCTGCACAGCTTTGGGTTTGCAGCCAGGGCCATACTGTCTTTCTCTCTCCGGCGGACAGCATTATCTATCTACTCACAAGGTCGAAGCCATGGGTTTCATATTTGAAAAAAAAGAACATTCAAATAGACATCATCCAGCAAATCACAGGAAAGAATGTTTGAGGTAGAAAACACTAGAATAAACTACAGAAGGGAGTACCCTTCCCTGAAGGGTTTAGGGAGTGTGGCGCATCATCCCGTAAGGTCTTGACAGTGACCGGAGGTAGAATTAGGGTCAGACTGCCTGCAATCAATTCGCCTTCAACACTCACTACCCATTGCTTCTCTATCCATCCACTCAACCATTCGTTTACCTATTTCTCTAGTCTTTTAGTTAACAAAGTTACATAAATTCTATTCTGCTTCAGGCACTATACTAGAGTTTTCACAGATTAACCCAGGCAGCCCTCATATCAACGTAATGTGGCTGGTGTCACTGTCCCACCCATTTTACAGATGAGGCACAGAGCGGTTAAGGAACTTGCTCAGCCTCTCTAGCTCCAGGTCTAACATCCACCAAATGCAACACAACAGTATTTACCTATAGGAGTTAAGCGGGGCTGCATGCATACATGGTGCCTGGCACACCTTGATTACTCAGTATGTATCCCTGCAGAGATCTTTATTTCCTGCCTGAAGCCAGGGAACTGGTGGGTGGGGTGGATCACATACCCCTCCCTGAGCCCTTCCCGTTCATGGAGTCTATGATTCCAAGAATGCACATCCAGAGAGAAGGCTTAGCTCTCCAATAGGAACTTGCTATGTCCAAAGTCAGAGAAATCAGTTCCTTCTCTGCCCTCAGACTCATCCTCTGCTTCCAGAGGGCCTGCAGTTGTCTTTCAGATTAGATTTCATTCTATTCTGCGAGGCCGTGTGAGTGCTAAGGGGATTGCTTCGGGAAAGGATTTTATAGCATGGACTAGCCTTCAGACTGCCTCAGCATTCCTCCCCCAAGGTCGGTTGTAAAAAGTCCATTTTGAACCTGTACCCCTTTGGTTTTGTCCAGGAACTGAGAATTTGCTGAAATACATCTTCTAAAATCAGCCCACTCATATACCCTTGCAGGCACACGTCTACATTTTTTTTTTCTTGGTTTCTGGCCAAAGCCCCTGACCCTAGGCAGTGATGGTATGGAAAGGAACAGTGTGTGGGTTTGAGAAGCTGGGTTTGATGTTCTGTTTCATTCCCAGTCGAGGAAGTGAATGCTTTGGGGGTCTCTGAGGACCTCACTGGGTTGTGCCTTACTCCCTCACTCATTCATTCACTCACTCGTTCATCCATTGTAAAAAGAACATTACTAAAGCACTTAGTGCGAGGTCGGCATCTCTGTATTTTCACAGAGATGAATAACACATAGTCTTTGGCCTCTACCAGCTCAGAGTCCTGCTGGAGTGACAGTCCTGCAAACCAGTAATTATGGCAAAATGAGACGACTGAATTTGCATAGGGCTGGAGGTAGCAAGAAACATGGAATGTTTTGCCATCAGAGGATGGTTCAAAATTTGGGGGAAGAAAGAAGCCATCAAAGGAGAGGCCTGAAGGGCAGGAGCCAGATGGCAAAGAACTCAGCTTTTGTGCTGAAGGATCTGGGGTGTCCTGGGAACAGTGGAGCCATTGGATGAGACTAGCTGTATGCCTGGTAGACCCAAGATTCTTCACTTGCTGTCCATGTTTTTGCAGTCCTGGCCTGTAATTGGAAACCACGTGTAAGGTTGGCTGGTACAAGACATGGAAGCAACCTAAATGTCCATTGACAGATGAATGGATAAAGAAGATGTGGTGTATATATATACACACAATGGAATACTACTACTCAGCCATTGAAAAGAATGAAATAATGCCATTTGTAGCAACATGGATGGATCTAGAGATTGTCATACTGAGTGAAGTAAGTCAGACAGAGAAAGAGAAATATCGAATGATATGCTTTATATGTGGAATCTAGAAAGAAATGATACAAATGAACTTACTTACTAAACAGAAACAGACTCACAGACTTAGAGAACGAACTTATGGTTACCAGGAGGGAAGGTGGGGGGAAGGGATAGTTAGGGAGTTTGGGATCGACATGTACACACTGCTATATTTAAAACAGATAACCAACAAGGACCTACTGTATAGCATGGGGAACTCTGCTCAATATTATGTGGCAGCCTGGATGGGAGGGGAGTTTGGGGGAGAATGGATACGTGTGTATGTATGGCTGAGTCCCTCTGCTCTGCACCTGAAACTATCACAACATTGTTAATCGGCTATACTCTGATATAAAATAAAAAGTTAAAAAAAAAGATTGGCTGTTACAGGTGGGTGAGGAATGGCAAATTTGAACAATGGTGCTATAGTGTGCAAGAAGGTCACCAGTAAATTCTATCCCAGTGATACAGATCTGTCAGGGTCCTCCCCTGGTCTCAGAGGCAGGCAGTACAGACTAAACTCTCCTGCTCCCAGGCTTTGAAGTGACTGGGAGAAAGTCACCTGTAAGAAATTGCTGATGAGGATCCACTGTAAACTGTTATTAATATCACCGCCACCCATAACAATTTACTCTGGATCTACCAGTTGCATGGTATCGTGCTGAAAACTTGGCAATGGCTATCTTTGGGGTCCAGCTCAGAGGTCTCCACCTCCAGGAAGTCTTCCCTGAATGCACAGGGATGTGAGTATGAGACTATGTTTTCTCCTTCCATGACATCTTGGATATCTCCTCAATAGAGAACCTGTCACACTGGAATATAACTGCCACTTGCTTCTAAGTTCTCCCCATTGGGAGATGAGTTTATTCAGGGTGGGGATGTTGTCTTATTCTTCCTGTATCCCCAGTCCCTGGCACAGGGACTGGCACATAGTAGGTGGTCCATAAAACTGTGTTGACTGTAGATGACACGAATCTCCTCTCCTTGATCAGCTTGTGATCTACTGGTCCGAGGATCAGCAAGAGCTAGGGAGAGGAAGGAATCTGTGAAACCCCAGGCAAAGGGGTCAGAATAGTTTCTGAAACACAGAAATCAAGGCTGACTCTTGGGGAAAGCAAGTTCCAATCAAAGATGCCAGTGATAGAGTCCAGTGGTCCCCCACAGAGATGCACCTTCCATCTACAGCCTAAAGGCGTCAGGGGGATGTTGCTGCTGATCCCATTAGGGTTTGCTGTGAACACTGAGAGGGAAACTGACCCCGTTTCAATCCTGTTTCATGTCTTTCCCCAGGGACCGGCCACTTTGGGTTTCTGAGAAGCCCGAATGGAATTGGAAATGGCAAAGGAACAACTTTCTTTGTAGAAAATATAGGGCACCCTCATCAACAGGCTTATGTTCTCAGTGAGAACAGATCCGGTCTCTGTGAGCTCTGAGCTGTGGTCCTGGGAGTGATGGTGGTTGGGGGGCTGCAGCACTGAGACCAAGTCCTTTCCTTACCAGTTGCCCTGGAAGGAAGCTGCTGGTCAGAGCTGGGATGTAGTCTGTGGCTTTGGAACAGAGTGAGGTCAGCCAGACCTTCTGATCACTGACCTTGGGGCCTTGGCTTCGTTAATCCCACGCTCTAGATTAAAAGCCAGATGACCCTGGATCTGGAAATAATGGCATTCCATAGCCTAGGACCTCTGTATCCATGATCTCTAAATTGAACAATTTGCTAGAGAGAAAAAAGTACCTTTGGGGGGAGGAGAGGAATAGTACAAGATTCTGGACACAAATAGACTGAATTTGGAAGATAAATCTCCCTTATTTAAATGTCAGAATATTCCATTTCTGCATAATGCTGAGAAGTCACAAAACCAAAATAAAAATAGGGCTAGGCTTAAATGTACCCAGTTAGATGCAGACACGGGCTGTCTTTGCCATAAATGTTTTAGCACCACCTTCCAACTGAGGTCTCTGCTCTGCGGATGGAGCTCAAGTGTCGCAGAACTCACTGCTGCTTGTCGCCATCTGGCTGAGATTTCATAGGCCACCTGATCAGCCGTGCAAGTTGGTGTTGGGGAATTTTATGCACACAGGTCCCCAACATGTGTCTCTCGAAGAAGAAAAGGGAAGAAGAGGAGAGAGGACTGGGCAACTCCATCAAGCATCAAACAACGTACATGGTCACAATTTTCCATTAGAGGGTGGAGTTGGCGAAATATAACTCTCTGGAGGAAGACTGCAGAAAAATGGCAAGAAGTCCAGGAAATCCTATGTGTACCAAGTCCTTCTGGAGTCAGCTTCACATGCCTAGAGATGGTCAAGTTGCTATAAATTTAAAGGAGTATGCATTTGTGAGCATAAATGGATTCATAGTAACTTTTTGACATTGCACATTTTCTCAATCAATAGTCCTCAAAATCCTATGACTCACTGTGTAAGAGTGTGAGGGCCTTTTAATATCACAGAACGATCCTTGTGTTTTAAAAGGCTGTGAATGTAAGAAAAAAAAAGAAAAAGATAGCAATAATCCTACAACCCGTGCCAAGAAATATCTTCTTTCTTTCAGCAAGTAACATGACATCACTGCCTTTCAGTTCCTTTTTAATTGAAGTGCTATCAACAAGCTCTCTGAGACTGTAAAATCCTTAAGCAAAGGGATCATACCCATTGTCCATTTTATCTGCATTTGCCAATGCCTAGGACAGTGCAGGGAGCTTAGTGGGCACTCAAGACTTGGTTGTGGCTTGAAGGAGAAAGAGAAGGAGAGAGTAAAAAGGAAAGAAAAGAGGAGAGAAAATGGAGGAGCAGAGAGGGAAGAAAGAGGAAAGAGAAGAACAGAAAGGGAGAAATGAAGCCCTTATAGGGAGGATCCTGTACCTGTTGTCAGAGCTATCCACAACTAAAGTAGAAGAAGACCCGGTTTCTCTTTCTGTGGAGCGTGGTGGGGTGACTTGGAGGGCTGGGCTGGGCCCTACGAGAGCTCGCCCATCCCATTTAATGACAGCCTCCTCTCCCTATTAATGGTGGTGGTGCTCCTCTGGCTTCCTCTCCTGTATCCCAAGTCTGAAGTACCAGATGGGGGTGAGCCCATGGCCAGAGGTGCCTGGGAGAGTGTGTGGGGTAGGGGAGTAGTCAGGTTCAGATTCCAACGCAGGAGAGTGTTTGGCACAGACGTGACGATCCTCTCGTCCCATTCCGCTACGATGCAGCTGAAGTCAAGATAAAGAAGCTGGGAATGGAATCTGGGTCTTTCAGCTATTGGTGTGTATAACACACCGAGAATTCAGTTATACAAGCCTGCTTTACCTCTCTCACGGAAGGCAGAAACAGGGCACTCAGAAATTAAAGGAGGGGGGAGGGATAAATTAGGAGGTTGGGATTAACATAAACACACAACTGTATATAAAATAGATAACCAACAAGGGCCTACTGTATAGCACAGGGAACTCTACTCAATATTCTGTAATAACCTGTATGGGAAAAGAAGCTGAAAAAGAATGGATATATGTATATGTATAACTGAACCACTTTGCTGTACACCTGAAACTAACACAACATTGTAAATCAACTATACTCCAATATAAAATAAAAATTAAATTAGAAAAATTAAAGAACAACAAAAAAATAAATTAGGGGAGCCACATGCACTGCTGGTGGGAATGTAAATTGGCTGTACTTCTTCTGAAAACTTTAGAAGTATCTACTGAAGTGGAGTATATGTACATCCTATGGCCCAGCAGTTGCATTCCCTGGTGTATTCCCCAACAATTAAGTGCCTACATGCACCAAAAATATGTGCAAGTATGTTCAAAGAAGACAAAAATGAGAAACAACACAAATGTCTATCAATAGCAAGTGTATAAATAACTTACAGTGTATTTGTACAATGGAATACCATGTAGTAATGAAAAAACAGGAAGCTATGATTAGTAATGCAGTAATATGGATCCATGTCATAAAAGACACAAGTGAATATATGTTGTATGATTCCACCATTTATTTAAAGTTAAAAAGAAGGCAAAACCAACCCATGACCATGGAGGGCGGAATGGCGGTTACCTCTGGGAACGATATTGGCTGTAAGAGGCCATGAAGGACCTTTCTGGGGTGCTGGTCATGTTCTAGGTCTCAATCTGGGTGGCAGTTACACAGATATACAAAAATTTAACTGGGCACTGAGATCTGTGTAATATAATGAATGTACAGTCAGCCCTCTGTATCCACGGGTTGTGCATCCCCGGATTCAACCAGCCACAAATTGAAAATTTTTCAGAAAAAAATTCCAAGAAGTTCCAAAAAGAAAAACTTTGATTTGCAGTGCAGCCGCAATTATTTACATAGCATTTACATTGTATTTACAACTATTAACATAGCATTTACATAGTATTAGGTATTAAAAGTAACCTAGAGATGATTTAAAGTATGTGGGAGAATATGCATAAGTTATATGCAAATACTACTCCATTTATATAAGGGACTTGAACATCTGTGGATTTTGGTAACTGAGGGAACCAAAGGAACCAGTCCCCACTGATACCAAGGTTGACTGTATATTACAGTCCACAGAAGGGGAAAAAAAAAAAAGAAGAGTGGCATAGTAGAGGTCTAAGGTGTTCTTCCACTTTGGGGGTCAAAAGAGGGAATAACAAGAAAGTGGAAGGAAGCTGACTTTCTAAACAGAAAATAAAAACCTCATTTTAAAAGAAATATGAACTTTTTTAAAACAAAAATGTCTTAAAGGATGAAGGGGCATGAGCTATGTCAAATTCTTCCATATTATTGGAATTATTTAACAAGACATGTTTTACTTTTATAATTTAAGCCAGAGGTCAGCAATCTTTTTCTGTAAAGGGCTAATTAGTAAATATTTTCAGCTTTACGAGCCATATAGTGTCTGTCACAACTACTCAGCTCTGACTGAGTTCGAAAAGCTCGAAAGCAGCCATAAAAACACAAAGTGCATGAATGGATGGGATGTGTCCCAATAAAACTTTATTTACAAAGACAGGCAATGGGCTAATGTGAGCCATAATTTGCAGGATCCTGATTTAAGCAATCAAAAATGGAAATAAAATGATTACAAAATAATATATATATGAACAAGAATAAATCCCAATTTAATCATTGTTATCATCTATGATATTTATTGGGTACCTACTGTTTGATGGGTATATACCAATTATACTATTTAACTTGGTGAGATTGGTGCCATTACAATCCCCAGTTGAAAGAGGAGGAAACTGGCCCTTAAAAAGGGTAAGTAGGGCTTCCCTGGTGGCACAGTGGTTGAGAGTCCGCCTGCCGATGCAGGGGACGCGGGTTTGTGCCCCGGTCCAGCAGGATCCCACATGCAGCAGAGCGGCTGGGCCCGTGAGCCATGGCCGCTGAGCCTGCGTGTCCGGAGCCTGTTTTCCGCAACGGGAGAGGCCACAGCAGTGGGAGGCCCGCGTACCGCAAAAAAAAAAAAAAAAAAAAAAAAAAAAAGGGTAAGTAAATTTCCTAAGGTCATAGAACTGGTAAAAGTCAGTTCTTATATCTGAACCCAAAGCCTTTGTTCTTAACTGCATGCCAAGCTGCTACATTTATGATTTTTGTGTGTGTGAAATGGTACCACCAAAGTTGTAATAAATTACCAGGATATACAAAATGTCCACTAAAATTTGTATGTAAAAATAGTTAAATGCCCCCAAAAGATGAAAAGACAACTCACTTTTTTCCCCCATTTTCACCAGTATTTGAAGGAATTCAAATTAAGGCAACATTGCACCTCCTAAAATATCAAAACAAATGGTAACACTCGATGCTGCTAGGTTATTGTAAAATTGGTCCATTGATTCATTATTAGAAGCACTTTTCAATGGAGACAAACCTTTGGGGCATTAATATGAGACTACAGAGTGAGGCTCCTAGAGATGTTTACAGCCATTAACCCTTCAAAATCTACATCTAAGAGATTGTTACAAATAAACAATTCAAAAGAGAAAAACAATGGGCAGAAAGATGTTCATTCCAGCATTATCTACATTAGGGAAAAAATGAAATGTTTAACGTTAGGAAAATAATGTAATGAATTATGGCTTAATAATGATTATGGTATTTTAGGCAAAAATTAAAATAACTGTGAGGACCAGATCATGTAACGCCACGCAAAAATGTTTAAAATATACTGGTAAATGAAAACAGTAGAACATAAAAGTGTATATAACCAATAATTATACTTATTTAAAGAAATGTGTCTGTAAGTAACAAGGTTCAGAAGGTAATATATAAATTGAAAAGAATTATGTTAAGGTAGTAGGTTGGGGTGATTTTATATGTATATTACATTGCCTTTCCAAATTAAAGTGTTCAAAAAAATGTAGACTGGGACTTCCCTGGTGGCGCAGTGTTTAAGAATCTGCCTGCCAATGCAGGGGACACGGCTTTGATCCCTGGTCCGAGAAGATTGCACATGCCTCAGAGCAACTAAGCCCGTGCACCACAACTACTGAGCCTGCGTGCCACAACTACTGAAGCCCACGCGCCTAGAGCCTGTGCTCTGAAACAAGAGAAGCCACTGCAATGAGAAGCCCGTGCACCACAAGGAAGAGTAGCCCCTGCTGGCCGCAACTAGAGAAAGCCTGCATGCAGCAACAAAGATCCAACGCAGCCAAAAATAAATAAATTTATTTAAAAAAATGTAGACCGAGAGGGATTTGAGGTCATTGTTTATCCATCCCGTAAAACCTACATAAGGGTCTGTGACATCAGTGTTTGACTTACCAGCAAACCATTCATTATGTTTTATTTCACCTTTGATGGTTCTCTCAACATTTGACTTTCCCTGGTTTGACTGATTCACTGCTTGTCAGGCAGGAATATGGCACCGCTGACCTTGTTCTAATCCTGGTGTCAGATTGATAATAAACACTGCAACTCTGGATCTCAAGAGACCTATCCGGAAATTCACTGTGAACTTACACAGATGAAAACCCTCAGAGCTTTAACAGAGAGGGAGAGTCAATGGCTCTCCAGGATATTTATGGATTTTATCTGCTTCTTCAGTAAGTGCCGCTCCATTATTATTCCAAATATGTCTCTAGTTAAAATTAGGAGGGAGATAAACAAGTCTAATTTCTATGGTACCATCTGGTCACAGGCCAGTGAAGAAGCAGTTAAGTCCTTTATTGCTACTCTATGCTTAGGATTGACACATTTCTTCCTTTGAAAACATTTTATTTCCGAATGAGTAGTTTGCCCTGGACTTCGTTTTTAGGTCATAGGAGGCTCAAAGTGACTTAGTTGCTGGGCATCAAAATGTTCATTTTAATCATCACCGCCTTTGGGTATATATCATCAAAGCTGCTATTCTGTGTATAAATGAGGTTTGGGTGCATGTAAAAGTCACCCACATAGAGTGGGAGCATTAATGAAATCCATAGGAAAAAATTAGACTCAGTCAACTCAGCAGTAATGGTTTCCGGCCACATGTCCCTGGTGGTTTCCAATGAGACCACATCTGCATGTGTAAGGAATCAGGACAACCATCCAATCCAAATCTGGTTCCAGATCTAATTTAATCAATAGAAACACTGGCTCGTTTTCTGCCCAAATGTCTTTCAGTCTTGCCTGCTTCTTTTTTTTTTTTTTTTTAAATGCTGTTATTATGGTCAATACATGACAACGAAATCTTTGGAAGCAACAAACACTTTCATGTCTATTTTGTTCCTTTCTGAATGAGAAACATTCAAGCCTATTTGACTACTTCTGTTAACAGTCTAACCCAGTATCTCCTACGTTCCTTTTTGTGGTCAGCGTGCAGGCTGACACAGCTCCACACCATTTCTTCCTTGGGTTTTCACAATCACCAAGGTCTCTGGATATGGAAACTCAAGTAAGAGACCTACCTGAGAGAAGGAGGATGAATAAAACACAGGGCCAACATCCAACTTCATAGACTCCAAACGGGTGGGGTCTATTGGCCACTGACATTGATATCCAGTACTTGGTAATCAGAGAATAAGAGGCTTCTAAATACTGTTACTCTAAAGAGTGGTTCTTAAGTTTTATCGTGTATTAGAATCACCCAGAGAAGATGTAAAAATGCCCTGTGGGGTGAAAACTTAGGTATCTGTACTTTCAACAGGCTCCCCAAGTGAGCCTGATGAACACAGAAGTGCCAGAACCATCTTTATAAGTAGGTAAGTGAAGGCAATAGAGCAAAAGCCTTTAATCATTTTTACGTCCCACCACCTGGAGCTTGCAAGCTGCTCAGTTACTCTTTGTTGATGAATGTCCAGAGGGAGAATGAATGAATGAATGAGCAAATGTGTGAATAAACTGGGGGGCTTTGTCTATGGTCCCTGGCCTTTGCTAACTTGATTACAAAGTTTGTGATTTACAGAGTAGACTTGCTCAGCCCAAACTGTGATTTCCACCTTTGAAGTCTCAATTTGATTAAAATACGTTTAGCAAAAGGAACAACAACTTTCTGAAATGCTGGGGATCATGCAGCTCCGAGGACCTCTGTGGGGAGCAAGAAATACCAGCAACCAAGATGGTCCTTGTGAACCTGGAGAGGCTGCTCTGCAAGCCTGTACTGGGGCCAAACACCTGACTCCTCTTAATTACATCCTGTCCTTGTTTCATTCCTTCTCATCTCTTGCTTCTGGGTCCTGAGATTTCCCCAAACTGCCAGGGTTGAATGATCTCAAAAATTAGGCTGAGCCTTTTCCCATGGTGCCAGTGCCTGGGGCATGGACAAGTCTCCTTCTCCGTGGAAAGATGGAAAAAACATAGGTCACTTTCTCTCCCACCCTCAACCCCTGTCACCAAGTTATTTTGCCCAGTATCACCTAAAGGCAAACCATGCTGTTCCTTCAGTGAAAGAGGAAGGAACAGAGGCTGGATGCTGACCCACCTGTGTTTAAATCACAGCTTTGCCCCTTCCCAGGTGGTAACGCCTGCCTTATGAGATGTCTGGGAGAGTTACGGCAGATAAAGGAGAAGCAATACAGCATAATGGTTCAAACGAAGGCCCTAGAGCCTGCTTGCCCAGGTCAGACTGGCCACATACTAGCTTGACACATTACTTAACCTTCCTGTGACTCAGTTTCCTCAACCTGTAGACAGGGAGTTGTAATCATAATTCAGGTCACTGAATCACCGTGAGGACTGTATGAAATTAATACATATAAAGACAGATTATTTTATGACCCATAGTTATCCCTCTGTGTTACCTGTCGTTATAAACGTCCATAAAAATAACATAACAATGATAATGGTAACTTTGAATGACTTCCATTTAGAGTCATGGAAAACTGTCTCTTCCCCCTCCAAGTAAGTTCCCAGATTCCCGGCACCTCCTCTCCCACACATCCCCCATCCTTATTTTGGCGTTTATCTCTTAAAATGGTCCAAGGCTACTGGTTGACACAGGGTGTTGCGGAGTCATCTGAGGACACAGGGCCTATGTCATGAAGAACTGATGGCAGGGGAGGCCAGCAGGAGACAGATTAGACTTCTCCGAGGCAGGAGTGAGTCAGCCGGGGGTATGTGCCCAGCTCCACCAAGGAGCCGAGAAGGGGTAGCGGACGGCTGCCAGGCTTGTTCAGTGTCATCTTCAATATGGCTAATGGCTCAGATGAACAAACCAGCCTGCTCTAGATGCCCAGGCTGAATATTGCCCGACTAGTCCCAGCACACCGCTCTCTCTGGTCTCTCCTCTCCCCATCCTGCCTTGCTTTGCCCTCTCATCTCTCCTTTTCCTCCTCCTCTTTTTCCCTATCTCTTCTTCTGTCCTTCCTTTTGGACCATTCTTTTCTCCTTTATCCCTTTATCATTTTATTCCTGCTCTTCTTTCCTTTCTTCCCCTCGTATTCCCTGTCCCTCTTTCCTATCTGCCTCTTTCTTCCTTTTCCCATCTAAATCTTTTCCCTTCCCTCGGAAGAACCTACAATTTCAAGTCTTCTCTGCCTTTCTTGTCTTTCTCCAGACAGTCTACGACCAGGGTCATCATACTTTTTCTATAAAGGGCTAGATAGTAAATATTTGGGGCTCTGCAGGTCCTATAGCTTCTGTTGCAACAACTCAACTCTGTCATGGTAGTGAAAGCAGCCACAGACAATACCTGAATGAACAGATGTGGCTGTGTTTCAATAAAGCTTTACTTTCAAAAACAGGCAGTGGCTGGATTGGAGACGTGGTCATAGTTTGCCAAACCCTAAGGAAAACACTCCTTCTCTCATTCACCTCCTTGATTACAAACCACAAACTCACCAACGATTTATGATCCACTCCGGTTCTAAAAGTCAGGGAATATATAATCTTGCTGATTATCTCTCCCAGAAAAATTGCGTTAAAAAGACAAAGTAAAACAGAGATATTTGCCTACTATAGCACACAAATTAGACAACAGAAGAAGTTGCCTGTCTTACAGTGAATATGGGGGTCAGAGGTTTGGGAAGATTGTCAGACTGAACAGTGATTTAGTGATTACCTCTTTGGGTCTCTTCCCTAGAGACACCTGATGTCCTTCCCAAAGAAGAAAACATCCCCTTCATCAGAGAAGATATTTAATTAATGAAATAAGCCCCCCCAAAGTATATCTGTGGTGTTTTCAAATCCATTCATTCATCCACGGAGTTTTATTTGAGCACCTACTATGTGCGAAGCTCAGGAATGAGTCCTAGGGGAAATGAAAGGGCAACAAGAATGGATGTGAAAGAGTGTGCCCTCCAGGGACTGACAGTGTGGGGCACGGCAGGGGACAGGGGACGTGGAGAGGACAGCAAGGAATAGGCGTCTAGCGTGTGCCAAGCACCGGACTAGTTTCTTGATGTTTGTTCTCACACTCAATCCTTAAACAACTCCAATTTAAAGATGAGGAACCTGGCACTCAGAGAAATAGATTGGCCATGCAGCTAGGAAGTTGCAGAACCTTCCATTGCACCCCTTTTATGTGTTGGTTTGCTAAATGCCACAAGAATGCTGTAAGCATGGAGCTAAAGGAGTTTATAGTTTATAAGCATATCTAGAGCTGTAGTCTTTAAGGAAATGGAGGAGTACATGGGCTGAAGGATGGGTCAGATATCAGAGTAGGAAATGAGTTCAGGAGAAGATGTAAGAAGGGACTCCATTTTTAAATGGGGTTGCATGGAAAAATCCACGCTTACCTGAAAAAAATTCCAAATGGTGGAATTTCAAATACTGTAGGCAGCCGAGCAGGGAAAATATTTAGGAGTGAAGGGGCCTTCAGTGATTTCCTCAACCCACACGCCATACCTTTCCTAAGCCAGCCCTAAGAAGACGGGCTGCAAAAGCCACGCAGAGATGTGCCCATCCTCAGAGTGGAAGCGTGGGTGCCTCACCATCCAGGCTGCAGGGGTGTCGAGCTCTCCCTGAGACTCGGATGTTGGCCCAAAATATTAAGCTGGGAAGCTGGATGAGGACAGTGCTGAGGATGTTAGCAACCCATCCAGTGGCTCAGAGCAATTTATGAGAATCCTAATTAGATACACAAAGAACTTCTGCAATCACACAAACACCCTCGACTCTGGCTGGCAGCACGGGGTCTCTCACCATCAAAAGCCATCCTGCGAGCTTCAGTGGAAGAGCCACCAACAAATAAAGGAATCAGGAACACTAACACTGACCCACCCGGAAGCAGGGAGTGGGATTCTCCACTGACTACCACCCCCCCAGCACTCCCCCACTCCAAGACCTGTGAGCATCTTACCCTGGCGTGGTGCTTTCCAAAGCTCTAGAGTCTATTGCTGCAAGGTTCCTTATTGACACAAGAGCAGAGGGTGTGGTTCTTTCTGATTTGTTATCAATTTGAATGAGTCTTTAAGGCTATTGCTTGCAAAGTTGCAGTACAAAAGGGACAAAGGGAACCCAATGCACCTATCCAACTGAAATGATATAGATGGAATCTTGAAAACATTTCATATATGATATTTATCATATATGCCCAAATATGATATAATTGGGGTCACTAGCTAGTTTTAAAACTGGGAGAGTCCCAGCAAAATAGGTTGAGTTGGTTATCCTAGAATACAATATGAATACAAGAGATACATGTGTCATATTTTCCAAATATTTACATATGATATCTATCATATATACCTAAACATAAGTGCAATGGAATACACCATATAAATAATTTATAGAAGTATATGATAGGGCTTCCCTGGTGGCACAGTGGTTAAGAATCCACCTTCCAATGCAAGGGACACGGCTTCGATCCCTGGTCCGGGAAGATCCCACATGCCCCAGAGCAACTAAGCCCGTGTGCCACAACTACTGAGCCTGTGTGCCACAATTACTGAAGCCTGTGCGCCTAGAGCACGTGCTCCACAGCAAGAGAAGCCACCACAATGAGAAGCCGGTGCACCGCAATGAAGAGTAGCCCCCGCTCGCTGCAACTAGAGAAAGCTTGTGCGCAGCAACGAAAACCCAATGCAGCCAAAATTAAATAAATTGTAAAAAATCAATGGTTTCCTTCTATTTTCTCAGCATCACTTGCTTCTGAATAATATTATTATATCATCTTGTTCTCCCTGATATCTTTTTGCTGGCCTCTATACATCGAAAGTGCTTTAACCTCTATGATCTTCCTTCTGACTCTTCAAATCCCAGAATCACATAAAAAAATTACGAAATCAATGAGATTGCTGGGGCCTAAGAGATCTTCTGTTCAACCTCCCCTTTGAAACCAGAAATGCCATTTTTTTTTAGGTCCCAGACTTACTCATTCTTTATGTTCTCACTCAGCTGTCAGCTTTTAGGTGCCAGGGGGATAACAGGGACCCACCAGTTACTTGATGGTCGCTGGATAAGTTAATGAATGGGGCTTTGTGAACTCTGGCCTATTCTTATCTTTGTCTAGATCTTACTTGTTTTCTTTATGACTTATTCTGTCTTTTCATTCTTCCATTTAAAAAAAAGCTGATATATCTCATATTTCTCCTTGAGCATTCTCTCACCTACCCAAGATACCAAAGAGTATATATAGGTATGTATATATATAAACACATATATAGTATATATTAACTCATAGATATATATGCATTATTACAAATATGTTCATACTTTGAGATTAGATATTTTAGTTTCATACATTGGCAACCAACTGGACTGTAAGCTCCTTGAAAGAAAGAAGGAAAAGACCATGAGATCACCTTCTTGGAATATCAGTGCCTGAGAATGTGTGTTTCTCAGTAAATGTTGGGTATTGATGATCAATGCTGAAAAGTACCTTTGAGTGTCCCCATGGTGCACTCCACCGTTCCAGAAAGAACACGACAGTTAGACAGGAAAAGGAAGGAAAGGTCTTACTGGGATCCTGTGCGTCTCTTAAGGGAGATCAGTAGCCTGTTTCCCAGGGAAATGCCTGGCAGGCTTCACATAAGAGGTTTCACAATGACCAAACACTCCATTCAAAGTTTATATTTACACAGCTCATTAGGAAAATTTTTTATACTTTCGACACTCATTAGACTTGTAATCGTCCACCGAAGCTACTCTATAACAAGAGATAAACACTCCATTCCAGAGGATGAATAATAATTGGGGACCGCTCAGCACTGTGCTCTTTCCAGGTCTAATTTCAAAGCATAATTAATCCTGCTGAAGCTGCATGAGATAAGTGAAATATTCACGCAGATGTGTTAATTCATGTATTTACTCCTAGAGAGACATTCAGAACTGGACACGCTTTCCGAGAAGATTATCTTAAGACGCCCCCTGGAGCGACGTCATTTTCTCTCCAATGTCTTTGCCCTCGGGTGGTCTCTAAAGATGAAGCTGTGAAGACACATTTCCCAGTCCAGAGAGTCTGACCAGGAAAGCCGCGAGTCGGGACAGAAAATATCTCCAAGAATCTGGATGCTCTGCTCGTACAAAGAACACACCTCTGGCTTATCTGGATGCCTTTACTTTTTATTTTTTTTAATTTGCCACAAAGAGGACATTTTCTGTTCAGCACCACATTTCCATGATGCTAACTTGACCATATTATCAAAACCACGACGCTAACCTGGCTGTGCTGAACGCTGGATTTGTGGACGGACGACAACAACGAGGAGGGGGAGGGGGAGCAGGGCGATGATGGCGTTGATGGCACTGGGGGTGACGATGGCAACGGCTAGCATTGATTGAACCATTTCTATTTCCAGGTGGCTGTACTTAGCTAGCTCTTTACATAGAACATCTCATTTTGTCTTCATAACAACCTTATCAGGTAAATATTTCTGCATTTAGTTGAAGATGAGTAAACTGAGGCTAAGAAAAATTACCCCTTTCACAGAAGCATTTGTAAATGGGACAATAGATATTGTTCACACATACACAATTACTTTTTCCTAAAGTATCTAAATATCTCAAGCATCTGATTAGCCAACTTGGATAGACATCCTAGAGAACTGAATGAAACAAGAGTCTTACATGATTGACCCCCATCCAGAGTAAGGCCCCTTAAGTAGAGACTGCCGCTTACTCACTAGGGGACTCACAAGCCTGCTGAGCTGAAGTTTCCTCCTCTGTAAAATGAGTATAAGCAATATTTAACTTCATAAAGTTGTTAACGAATATTAAATTAAAGAACACATGTAATGTATCCGGTATGATGATTGGCATATTCTATTCCCCAAATATGTTGCTATTTCATAATAGATGCTGCAAGAGTGACAGCAGTGGTAGGTAGGAGTAGAGTTAGAACTGACTTATTTGACAGCTACCCATCATATTTAAAAGTTTCCTGTCAAATGAAATGCATCCTGACACCAACCATTCATCCATGCATGTATTTATCCATTCAATCCTTCATTGACCAGTTACCTGTCATGATCAAGATTTTGTAGTGTTTACTGCTGGAAGCAAGACGCTCGTTTGCCGAGAATTGCACCCCACGTGGAGGTGCTTAGTCAAGCACTGTGGTGGAGGGGTGCTTCACTCCTCTCTGTGTCCACATGCCTTGTCGTCTAACTCCCAAACTCCTCCCACACAAGGCAGAGTATACCTCCAGAGTATACTTTGGGCTTGGCCATAGGATTTACTTTGGACAGAAGGGTGTTAGCCGACGTGGATCTGACAAAGCAGAGACCTGAAATGTGCACGTGCAGGTAGGTGTTTTTTCCTTTGCCTTCATCATAGCCAAGGGAAGAGCTTTCCCCAGGTAGGTGCTGCCCCTTCAGCCTGAGACTCAGAATAAACACAGGTGGAACAGAGACCACAGAGATGACCCATGGTCTTGCAGCATCAGGGGAGCCACCACGGCCTGAAGCAGAGCTTTTCCACTCAACCGGTGCTCCCACGAGCAAAACAAATGCTATTGTCGTGTACCTCCAAGATTTCACAGCAACAGCTGAGCAACACAGCCACAAATCACTATGACACAGCAGAGAACACGGCTCTTGATCTGAGGAAGGTACAAATGCCCTATAGGGAATTCAAAGAATCAGATGCTTTCATTTGGGAGAGAAATATAAAACACCAAAGATTTCTTGACGGCACTGTGAGAATCCAGGGTTTAACTCTGGGAGTAGAGACTGTAAGGCATTATGCACTTTGTTCAAATTCACACCAACCACAGCACTAACCCCTGCCCCTTTCAATACCGTATTTGGCCATGGTGGTTGCCAGACTGTCCTCTACCAGCTCTAGACAGGCGTAGCCTGTCCTGGCACCATCTCCGAATATAGCTTCCACCGTTCTTGAAGGCAGCTTCTGCCCTATGCCCTGAGCTTTTGTTGCCTACTCACACTTACTCAAGTTTTAAGGGTTCACCTGCCATCTCTGCTGCCTTTGCTTTTCCTGTCTCAGTTTTGGCAAGTCCAAGGGTAACTAGCATGCCATGTGAGCCATGAGAGGATTCTAAAACCCATGCTAGGGAACAATGGGCTGCAGTGAGATCACCAACTATGAGTAGAGAAGTACCATCATCCCATTAGACTGTAAGCCCCGTGAGGGTGGAAACAGTCTGTTTTTGCATGATAGGCAGCTGAGAGGTGGACTGTAGAGGAAACCCATGGGATTTCTGCTCACTGTTCCCTTTATAGAGATTGGCTCTCCTTCATTCCTCCATAGGATAACAGTTGGAGCTGTTGTGTTAGTACAACGTAAGCCCACCCCTTATTCACTCCTGATGGGTCCAAGAAAGAGTGCTTGACCCAAAATGAATCAGGAATCCTTCCTCTGGAATTTGAAATTTAGAATTTGGCAAATAGAGATTGGGACTTATTGTAGCCTTGTTACATAATGTCACTGCTCTAGAGCAGAGTTTTTTTTTAACCCTGATACTATTAACGTTTGGGGTCAGATTAAGTCTGTGTTTTGAGATGTGGGGGCCTGTCCTGGGCATTGTAGCATGTTTGCCAGCATCCCTCACCCCTGGCCTCTACCCACGGATGCCGGTATCAAACAGCCCTCCCTGTCATGACAATCAAAAATATCTCCAAACACAGCCAAATATCCCCTGGGGGGCAAAATCCCTGCCCCACACTGAGAACCACTGCTCTACAGAGAGGACCTATGAATTCCTGCTGTTGAGGCCCCAGGACTGTCCTGGTTCTTGTTTTTTTCCTCTGAACCTATTTGCTCAACTCTTTCTTAAATTCACTGAGATAGACACTTCTGCATCCTTAAAATAAACTCCTTTTAATTTACTGAGTTGTCTGTAATTGGTTTCCATTACGAGCAAACTAAAGAATCGTGGTATCATGTGATCAGCACTCGATAAATACTTTTGGTGAGCAAACTCACCACCCAAAGATCTACTGGAAAGCCAGTTAGAAAAGAGAGAGTGTGAGGGTCTCAAGTCCCTCAGAAGTAGGGGGTCAACCAAGGTCTTACCATCACCCACAAACTGGAGCAGGGCCAGGTCAATCTGCCTCTTCCAACGGGAGCCTTTCTGGAGGGCAATTCCATAACCAGTGGTGGCAAAGATGTACCCACTTCCGATGGTCACCAGCTTGCAGCCTTCGTCCCTCCCAGCCTTGTAATTCAAGACCGCAGCATCATAGATGAAAGCGTCCAGTTTCCTGCAATGACAAGAAACCAGGGAGTCACGGGGAAGGTGAGGTACCGTCTCAGGGCCCAGCTCCTAAGGACTGATCCAGCATCACACACTTTCTTTCACATGGGAGATGATGATTCATGACGGCTCCATCCCATCAGCATAAAAGGATCTATTTTTAATGAGGAGATAAAAGCCAGAACCTTTTCTCTCGAAGTTTCAAGAGGCAGTTAAATAAAGACATGAAGAATCCTTATGCCCAAGTGAGTAAACAGTCGAATTTGCTGGTTTGCAAGTGTTTGCCCTTAGCACTCCCAACAGTGAAGAGCAGTGGCCTATTTAGAAAGGTTTGCATTAGAACAAAATAAACCATTAAGGGACAGGAGAATCAGATGGTTTCGTGCAGGAAGGGGAGAGAGACTAAATAGGAATGATGTCTCTTCCTGCCCTAAGAAACATGTTTATGAAACATGTTTCATTTATATTATAAAAATTATTACATAATAATTTTTAGAAACCCAAATAATGCAGAAAATATTAAGAATACAATTAAAATTAAAATTGCCTATAATTCCATAACTCAGAGGCGACCTCTGTTCATAAATTTGTGAACAACTTTCCAAATTTTATATGCATGTGTGTATACACACACCTCATATACACACACACACGTATACACTCCTTTTAAAACAGGGGTTGGTAACTTTTTCTATAAAGGCAAGATAATAAATAGTTTAGGCTTGGTCTCTGGTGCAACTACTCAGCTTTCTGTTGTAGCATGAAGCTGAACTGTGTTTCCTCAAAATTCATATGTTGAAGTCCTAACCCCCCAGTACCTCCAAATATGACCTTATTTGGAGATGGGGTCATTGCAGATGTAATTAGTTAAGATGAGGTCATATGGAGCAGGGTGGGCTCCTAATCCAATATGACCGGTGTCCTTATAAAAAGGGGAAATTTGGACACAGACGTGCACACAGGGAGAACGCCAGGTGAAGGTTGGAGTTATGCTGCCACAAGCCTCGGAACTACCAGAAGCCAGGAGAGAGGCCCGGACAGATCCTTCCCAAGTGCCTTCACACAGCCCTGCTGACACCTTGATCTCGGCGTTCCAGCCTCCAGAAGTTTGAGACAAAAAATTCCTATCGTTTAAGCTTCTCAGCTTGTGATGCTTTGTTATGACAGCCCTAGGAAATTAACACACAGCATGAGAGCAGCCAGCGATAATGCATAAATGAAGGAATTCAACTCTGTTCCAATAAAAGGTTATTTACAAAAAACAGGTTGGCCCATGGGACATAGTTTGCCAACCCTGTTTCAACTCTCCAAATATAATTACACCACGCAAACCATTTCACCAATGGCTTTCTTTTCTCGTTTAACCCCACACATAGTGAATGTATTTCTATGTCAGTATACAGCACTCTTTTTAATTTTTTGGTACATTTATTTTTATTGAGGTATACCTTATATGGAATAAAGCACTAGATAAATTTTTACATATGTGTACATCCTTGAAATCACCATGCAGACTGAAGTAGAGAACATCACTATCACCTCAGAAGTCCTGTTTACCCCTCCCAGTCAGCACCCTCCAAAAGGCAAGCACCCAGTAATCCCCTCAAAGGCACGGCTGTGCCTAATTCATGACCTACATCCTTATTGGTGGGCATGTATGTTGTTTCTAATTTTTAAAGTTATTTAACAAGGCTGAAATGATCAACCTTGAATACAGGGGATGGATATCTCAACTCTAATGTAGGTAGGAAAACTAAATGGGAGAGTACTCAACTTCCTGACACTTCTTCAACTTTACTGCCCTTCACTCCCTAACAAGAAGACATACAACAGTGAAGCAAAAATAAAATAAAATAAAATAAAATAAAAGTGGCAGGAAGAGGATGTCAAACGCTGCATCCTTCCAAAGACAGCTGCTGAAGGACTCCCTATGGGAAGAAAACTATTTGGAAGGTTTACAGCTGTGTTCTTCACTTTAATTTTTTGTTTCTGTAATGGTTAGAGATGGGGCAAGACTACAAGGCTTGTCTCACCAACAGAAAGATTCTGAAGCTTTCATCTCAGGGCTGTAGGGCTGGAGACTTAGTTTTATACTCTGAGAGTATTAAAAGGGGATCAGATCATCCAAGTGGAAGAGGGGGAAAAACTGGGCATTGTCAACAGAAATGGCAAACAGAGCTGTCGAACCAAGAGGAAACACCCTTTCTGGACAGCCAGTGACGCTGAGACCCATGCAAATACAGGCTGGGGGGCTTTTAAAGGTTGGTTTGTGTTATGATGGCAGTACGGCATGTGACAGGAGCGGTGGGGGAGCAGGTGGAAGGGATCTGAGTTCTAGTCTACATTTACATCTATGATGGTGCCACCTCGGAAAGTCACTTCCTTCTTTTGCACTGCTGGTTTCTCATCTGTGAGATGAGGTTGTCATTGCGGTCCTTTTGAACTGTGGCATTCTACGGTTCTGCAAGCCAAGAGTCACCTTCTGTCAATCTCAAGAGGGAAACTGAGACTCTGGATAACGTGTGTACCCTGAGGACTTCAGGACAAATGGACAACATGTGTACTCTTAATGAAGTTGGGGTGCTTGCCACCTCAATACTTCATGTTGCCATGGAGATGGCGAGAACCGGGGTTTTATTAACACTTTCTAAGACTCCTGCAACTCTCTTCTCTCAATTCCTCAAAAACCAAACAAATACACACACAGGTGCGTATAGGTACATTCAAATGTTAAGGCCATCTGTTGGTATTCATGGGGTGAAAGCCCTCCCCATCCTGTTAACCCACCACACACTGATGCATTTCTGCAATGGAAATCTAAAACTGTACCTGGCACTCATACGAGAGTTGTCCAACAGCAGTTTAAATTCATATTTTATGGACAGGCACAGATTTCTGCAAATCATTACCATATTTCATGACAGATCTTCAGCTGAGCAAAAAACAGCCGGATGAGCCCAAAGAAAAAGGGAAGTTTTCTCGGAAAACAAAGTTTGCAAATGCAAGATGCCATCAAGTCAGAGGGAGGACAGCTGCAAAAGCACAGTTAATTCTGAGCAAAGCAACCACACGCTGGCATGTCTGGGTGGCTGGCGGCCACGCTCTTAGAGCGGTACGGCCAGGGAGACTCTCTGTGGTCTCAGGGCCACGTCAGAACCAAAGTGAGGACAACACATGAAGGAAACTACAGGGCCATGTGGACTTTGATTTCTGTCCCTCATTGATGATTCTAGAGAGCTGGGGTCTAAATGCAATGGCCACAGATACCTGCATGTTTAAAAACATCCTGGGGCTTACACAGCTCCCTCTGATAGACAAGGCCATTGTTTGCACAATGCTTGACAAAAGAGCACAGCATTTTACATACATTGTCCCACCAGGGCCTCACAAATGCCCAGTAGGGAAATTTATTATTAATTATTATTTTCTCCTATGTTGTCTATGAGCAGATGAGGTTCTGAGAGGCTAAGGCAGCCTGAAGCTCATCGGCAGTATTTCCGAACTCTGTACACAAACCCTCTATGGCAGGACTGTCTAGGAGAACTTTCTACGATGATGGAAATATTGAGCACTTAACATGTGATTAGTGCAACTGAGAACCTGAGTTTTAAATTTTATTTCATTTCATTAATTTAGATTCCGGTGTAAATGGCCACACGTGGCCGGCAGCTACTGAAGTGGCCGCCATGGTGGCTCCTGGTGGGCGGGGGAGGTGGAGGGAGCGAGGGCCCTGGGCTCTCCTTGCTCCGACTCAAAGACCTGTGCCTTTGATATCTTTCCCACTGAAGGAAAAATGTTCCCATTGTTGAAAAGAAAAGATGTAAAACTCACTGACATCCTCAAGAGTGGGCTTTGTGTTCAACGACTTTGAACAAGGCGCCTGTATTTCTGAGCCTCATTCTTCTCGCTGCAAAGTGGAGCAGACGTTACCTGCCCTTCGAGGGCTGTTGGGAATAAAGTGATGTTATATAAGGAGATGTGTGCCCAGTGCCCGGCACATAACAAATGCTCAAGACACACAGATGTGTTCAACTGAATTCAGATTTTACAGCAAAGGAGCTTACAACTTTTATGCATTCTGTGGGACAAATCCAGTCCTGAATACTTTATATGCATTATCTCATTTCACTGAGTCCTTTTAACTGAGCAAAGATGGATGCACTACTGCCGTCCCCACGGAATGAGGAAACGGAGGCACTGAGAGGTAAAGTAAGGGACACAGCTGACCAGCTTAGGTAAGCGTCAAAGCAGCATTTGGACTTGACGCAGTCTGATGACAAAGGCCACAGACCTAACTACTCTGACCATGTTACCCATAAGACTTGTGGAATAAATGGAAACAGCTCTGTCTACTACTTTGAGATTCAGACTGGGGGTTACAGCTCTACACAAAGCCCAGCGTTATGAAAAAAGTGGAAGGATCAGACCAGAGTCGTCAGTTTTAAAAGATTTGGTGGGTCGTTCAGTTTCATCTGTCTCTTTCCCAGGAGATGCATAGCCCTGTAAGGTCTGGAGTCACCTCCACAGAAAACATCTCTTGCCCTCAACACATCCTATCCTACATGTCTGGGAGACATTTAAGCATAGATGGCCACAGCTTCTGGTTGAGGGTAGGGGGTCAGAAAGAGAAAAAGGCCACCTGAAGCCCAATTTAGACCAAAAGCATTCGGGGGATTGGAGCTGCGATGGTGGGAGACCGAGTGACATCTTAGCCTGCAGCGTAATTGGCAGCACTGGATTTGGAACAACACAGAGGTTACAGGCTGGCGCTGGAGCGAAGAGCCCCTCAGAACTCAGAGCCATCAGCTGGAAGCTTGAGGGCTCACAGGGAGGCGACACAGTGATGCTTCTCTGCTTGGTGTTTTCTTCTCCTGCTTTTCAAGGGGAGATCATCTATGTCTCTGCCTTCCCAGCTCCTACCGAGCCACATGGCTGTCACTGGCTCAGTGCTTCTTCCACTGGGTGGGTGAGGCTCAAAGATCCGGTCTGAGAACCGTGATGGGGACAGAGGCCCTACCCAGCCCGCCTCTCTGCCTCTGCTCCCTACAGAAGGGCAAGCACTTCTCCAAACATTTGTGACAAATGAAACGACATCTCGGCTCCCCAGTGCAAGGGCTGGAACAGAACCGGAGTCTGAAAATTCATGCTGTGCTGTGCTGGCTGTGTGATGTGCCCACCCCCCGCCAGGCATCACGGAGGCTGTGTGGGTGCTGTCACCCTCTCCCTGTCACCCGCAGCCCTCAAGGAAAGCAAACGATAAAAAATGACAGTAATTCAGAATGAGAGGGGGAAATAAGACCTCCCCTCTGCAAATTTGCCAAGAAGCAAAGTAAGGAGGACTGTCATGTGTGCTCCATGCCACTAACCCAGCAGTTTCCTGCCAGATTTTTTGACAGCTTTGAAGAGCTGCCACAGCTTTCTGAAGTGTGTAGATCTGACCCTGTTACTTCCGTTGATCTCTCCTGTACCTACACGATGGCCTGAATGTTCACTCCTGGCCCCAAGACTGTTTACCGGCAAAGCTGATTCTCCCTACAAAAGGGGACACCATGGCCCCCAGTCAAGGCATGGCCCCTTTGGGGAAAGGGACTTGTATTGTCAAGTGGCTTGACGTTTCCTAATCAAAAGTTTCCGGTTTTAGCTCATCATCTCCTCATCCATGTTTTCAGATGCTCTCTGGGGGTCTCAGCACATTTAAAGGCTAATTATTTAGTTAAAATTAATTATTCATTCATTAACATTCAAGAAGTCTTTAACTAGACATTGACTTGTTCTGTTGAATTAATGAAACCAGTGTGTGTGTGTGTGTGTGTGTGTGTGTGTGTGTGTGTGTGTGTGTGTGTGTTATGTGTGTATGTTTTGGAAGTCTAGTCTAAAGCATTACTGAGAATTAAGAATCTCTTTGGGGACTTCCCTGGTGGCACAGTGGTTAAGAATCTGCCTGCCATTGCAGGGAACACGGGTTCGAGCCTTGGTCTGGGAAGATCCTACATGCCACGGAGCAAAAAATCCCATGTGCCACAACTACTGAGCCTGCGCTCTAGAGCCCGTGAGCCACAACTACTGAAGTCCGCATCCCTAGAGCCCATGCTCCATAATCCATAACAAGAGAAGCCACCGCAGCAAGAAGTCCGCGCACCGCAATGAAGAATAGCCCCCACTCACCGCAACTAGAGAAAGCCTGTGCGCAGCGCTGCCAAAACCAGATAAATTAATAAATTAGTTAATTTAAAAAAAAGAATCTCTTTGATGAGAACTGAATGTATTTTTTTAGGGCACATCAAAGCCTCGCTAGGAGGAGGAGCACATCAGCCAGTAATTCAGGCCAGTCAGCACGTTTGGGCAACTGTGGAACAGTGGACGGGGTTCAGGTCCACCTCTGTGAGCTCTATGAATGAGACCCAGTCATGGGACCTCTTCGAGCTTTGGTTTTCTCATCTGTAAGATGAGGGAATACCTCATTCACAGGGCTGGATATTGGATGGATGGAAACGGGAGTGAAGGTGCTTTGGAAATTGCACACCCTGGTGCAAATTCAGGACTTTGCTGGGGCAGTGATGATGTCATTGTACAGAGAAGCGATGGTGCAGGTCATCATCAAGCACCCAGACACAGGGCTATTAGTGGGTGAAGGGCATTCATGGGCCAAGAAGTGGTACCCCTGAGGATACCTTTGAATGTGCCTGCTTGGGCAGGAGACACTCAATACATACAGAGATTGTACCTGACATCAGCACAGGATGGTCTAAAATAGGCTTCAGGAAAATGGCCTAGAATCACATTATGACTCTGAGTTTGTGAATACAAACTTCAAAGTCAGAATTATACCAACACTGATGCACTTTCACTAAGGAAGCATTTTTCAGAGCAAAGTCTGTTACATTAATTTAATTCCTAGATCAATGTCTTGCATAGCATAGTTGAATTGTTTCCAATTTTTTTGGAAACTACTTTCACTGGGATCAATTCTTTTGTGTTGGAATTTTATAAGGATTTGATTCATTGATCAGAATTTGGACCATAATAAATTTTACTAATTTATAACTTCTGCCATTTTGAGTTTTCTTTTGTGGGTATGGTTGCCACCAAGTCCAATTCTTCTGGGTCAAAATTGTTCAGAGAGGCAAAAGTGGCCAAGAAGATTCAAGTCGTCTATGGCTTTGTAGTCAATAACAAATTTCACTCTGTGTGCTTTTTGCTGTTGTCAGTTTAATTTGTGTTGATTAATTCTTCCAGTAATATTCACTGTGAATTGGGTAAAAAAGATGGATGGTGAATATTTACTTTTTAACTGAGAAAATTCTGTGCAGTATCGTAAGACTGAGACAGAGAGAGGCAGAGAAGGAGGGAGGGAAAAATACAGATGGAAGCAGGCTCCAAGGAAAATGAGAAGACAGTGAGAGAGAAAGAGAGAAAGGAAAGAACAGGAAAGTGAGAGTGAGGGAAAGAGACAGAGAAGGAGAAAGAGGGTAAGACAGAGAGGGAGAGAATGAAGAGAGGGAGATGGACTTACAGGGAGAGACTGAGACAAGAGGGAGGGAGAGGGAGGCAGAGAGATGGAGAAAGAGAGAGAGGGAAGAAGGAAGGAAAGAAGGAGGGAGGGAAGGAAGGAGGGAAGGAGGGAAGGAAGGAGAGAAGGAGGGAGGGAGGGAGGGAAGGAGGGAGGGAGGAAGGAAGGAGGGAGGGAAGGAAGGAGGGAGGGAGGGAAGGAAGGAGAGAAGGAGGGAGGGAGGGAGGGAAGGAGAGAGGGAGGAAGGAAGGAGGGAGGGAAGGAAGGAGGGAGGGAGGGAGGGAGGGAAGGAGGGAAGGAAAGAAGGAGGGAGGGAAGGAGGGAGGGAGGGAGTGAGGGAAGGAGGGAGGGAGGGAAGGAGGGAGGGAGGGAGGGAGGGAGGGAGGGAAGGAAGGAAAGGAAACAAGGGCAAACATACAGTTTGCCTACTGACTAACAACCACAAAAACAGGAAAAGGTTAAAGTGATACAGAAAATCCCTTCTTCGTTACTGTTGAATTTAACATGGAATTTAACAAACTAACCTTGTCCAAGTTGGTGATAGATAATGTAATGCAATCTTTTAATTTTTCAGAAGAGAAAACCGAAGGCTGGAGGTCTCAGTCCCGGGTGTTCCGCAGAGTCAGTGCTCCCAGACCTGTCTACCACCTGCCAAAGCAACGCATCCTCGAGGCACTGCTGCAGGGCTTCCCAAATCTGAGCGCATGTCCTCAGGTGGGATGTCGGGTCAGAGGAGTACTACTGTGGGGTTTTGGGTAAGTCTGTGCACATATCTAAACCTTCATTTCCCCATCTGACCAGAAGGAAAACAACCTCTCCCATGTGGTTGTACTCTGGTTGAAGGAAGGAACGGCTATAAATTTGCTTGAGGAATTGTAAAGCACTATGCAAATGCTATTCTTTCTTCATGTTACCACTCATGTTCTGCCATAGGAAAAGTATTGATTCCTGCTGACATGTAAATCTTTTATAGAGTTTCTTAGTAGATACACTTCAAGGGTTGGGATCAGAGTAAACATTCTACTGCAGTTATTCCATGGTGCACAGCATATTATGAAAAATGCTCATGTTACAGAGAATGTTTTCTTTGTTCAGACTTTTCCTGAATGTTTCCTATGTGCCAGACACTGCTCTTTGCCTGCATATCTCATTTAATCCTTACAACAGTTCTAAGTGCAAGTTCCTAAGTGAAGAAATCATACTTACCATCATCTTATAAACAAAAAAAACGAGATCTAAGAAGTTAATTAACTTGTCTAAGGTCCCACAGCTGAATGTTAGCAGAGAGGGAATTCGAATCCAGGATGCTGGCTTTTAAGCATCATAACACACTCCTGGTAGTGACAATGATCCTGCTAAACTTGCCACACACTAGGACTGAAAGACAGGGACTCTCAAAGGCCAGAAAATATATGAAAGTGAGAGACTGGGAAAAGAATCAATATTTAATGAAACCCTATATGTGTCTGATACAGTGCCGGCTACTTTCCCTAAGTCAATTCATTTAATTCTCAAAAGAATCTGGGAGACAGGATTTGAAAGATGTGGGAAACAGTCTCAGAGAGGTTATTTAATTTGCCAAAGGTCACACAGTTGGTAATTATCAGAGTCAGAATATGAAGCTAGGTATTTCTCAATCCAAAGTTGATGCTCCGCACCATGGGGTCACTCAGAAAATAAGTCAATCAATCAATCAGTTGAATAAGACTAACCTCTTCTAGAAGGTATAAATACTCTGACCCAGAAATTCTACTTCTTGAGATCATTCCTAGAGAATTACTTGCAGAAGTGCCTAGAGGACTCATCATGGAGTTTTAACGTGCCCTTATTACTAAGAGCTCCCTGGAGGGAAACAGTCTAATAAACTGTGATGTATGTAAACCATGGAATTCTTTCCAGCCGTCAAAGAGAATGAAGGCAAAAGACACCTACAGATATGGAAGGTGCCTCAAACACATTATTAATTGAAAACCAAACTGCGCCTTACTGTTTGATAGCATGAATTCATAAAAGTGCTAACGAAAGATCAAGATGAAAAAAATTAATTACATGGGACTGAGAGAACTGATGAGGATGATTATAATTTTTGTGACTTTCTGTTTGAATAAAAAAAAAATCCCACAAGGACTCAGAGGCAAAAAATATACAAATCAATTTTCACTGCAAAGTAAAGGAGCTGTTAGAGTGGAGGATTACTGGACTGAATGTCAATATTATGACACAGTATGAGTGTGTTTCGTGTTTGGTAATTGCAATCATTGTTGCTTTTGTTGTGGCCATCCATTTACAATGCCAGTGTCATTGGTGTCAGTCTATTTATTTGGTGTCAGTCTATTTATCTCTTGTAAAAATAAAATACAGTGTGTGTGAAAAAAAAAAAAAGGAATCTACCTGCCAACGCAGGGGACACAGGTTCAAGCCCTGGTCCGGGAAGATCCCACGTGCCGCGGAGCAACTAAGCCCGTGCGCCACAACTACTGAAGTCCGCGCACCTAGAGCCCGTGCTCTGCAACAAGAGAAGCCACCGCAGTGAGAAGCCCGTGCATCGCAACGAAGAGTAGCCTCCGCTCACTGCAACTAGAGAAAGCCCATGTGCAGCAACGAAGACCCAACACAACCAAAAAAAACCCAAAAAAACTCATAGAACTAGCTTAAAATTTTTCTTCTCCTTCAATTCTCCACAATTACATTAATTTCCTTTCTGATTTTTATAATTTTTTTCTGCTTACTTTGTGGTTATATCCTCTTCTTCTTATTTTTTCCTAAGGTAGATGCTTGCATTATGGTTTACCCATCTATTTTTTTACCAGTGTATTTGGTTGATGGCATAAATTTCACGGTAGGCACTGCTTTTGCTACATCTCACAATATAGCTCAAAATAAATTTAATTTCTCTTGAAAAAAAAACCCACATTATTAATTGAAAACCAAACTGTGCCTTACTGCACAGAGTTTGATAGCATCCCACAGAAGAAAATTTTATAATTATGTGTGAACATATAAATATATGCAAATGCATCTAACAAAGGTCTAGGAGAAACGGCATGTATATCAGACAGAAAACAGTGCTTACCTGGTGGGGGTGGGGGTGATTTGGGATTGGGACGTGGTCAAATGGATGCTTATTTATCTGCATTTTTTACAATGAGAATATATTTTTTAATGAGAAGCAATGCAGCATAGTGATTAAGGGCATAAATGCTACAGCCAGTTCAAAACCCAGCTCTGAAGCTTACGAGCACTTGCCTGGCAAGGGATTTAACCTCTGCATGACTGTGCAGGGGGGCCAAATGTGCCGTCCTAAATTGTGTCTCTTAGGCATGAAGACTAAGTTAGGCTGATTATTTTTAAGAAACGAAGACTCAGGAAGCCTTTCTTTTTACCTCCTCCTTACCTGCCTAAATAACTTAGATGAAGGGTCTGTTCCCGGAATAGAGCTACCACCAGAGATGTCTGCAAAGAATACAGGCTAAGTGTGTTGGGAGAAACCAGGCAGGGCCTGGAGATCAGACTCCTCTCTGTGTCCCACTGTCTCTGCCGGTGCAGCAAACATTTATTTACCAAGCATTTGCTCTTCCATTTCCATGTGAACAGCTTCCTCCCCTTTGAAGTCTCAAACTCCCACCCCCAACATCCTCGTTTGTCTTTAGCTGAAGACGGTATTTAAGGTGAGGCTTGGGCCATTTTGGTAAGTAACCCAGTTCTCCTGGGTCTCTCCCACGTATATATGTTATTCAAGTTTTGTTTGACTTTCTCCTGTTAATCTATCTCCTGTCAATTTAATTCTTCAACCAGCCAGGAAAAAGCTAGAAGAGTAGAGTAAAATTTCTCCCCCACTCCCAACAATAGTTTCTCTGTGTACACAGTGGAGATGCTGGATGTACCAACCCTCGTGGGGCGGTTGTGAAGATTAAATGAAGAATTATAGGTAAAGTGCTTACAAGAGCGTCTGGCACAGAGCAAGGACAACCAAGCAACTGAGATTAGGAAGCAGGGATGGACACTAGCTAGCAGAATAATCGCATTGCCCAATGGTGGCGGTCTACACCCAGGAGCCCGTACTGCATTCACGTGCACTGGGCATTGGGGTGCACTACAAGGTCACTCCCCACAGCACACGCTCGGGTGGAGCGCTGGGGGGTGAGGCCTCCCCCACAGACCCCGGAGGAGAGCCTTCTGCGGCAGTGCTCACATCGGACACCTGTCGGACACTGGTGCCTAAGGGAGTGTGTTGGGTTGAATAGTGTCCTCCCAAAATTCACATCCACCAGAACCTGGGAATGTAATCTTATTTGGAAATTGGGTCTTTCCAGATGTAATTAGTGAAGGATCTCAAGACAAAATCATCCTGGATTTAGGTGGGTCCTAAATCTGATGACTTAGAAGAAGAATCCCTTATAAGAAGAGGAGGGACTTCCCTGGTGGTGCAGTGGTTAAGAATCCGCCTGCCAAGCTCTATTTACAATAGCCCGGAGATGGAAACAACCTAAGTGCCCATCATCGGATGAATGGATAAAGAAGATGTGGCACATATATACAATGGAATATTACTCAGCCATAAAAAGAAATGAAATTGAGCTATTTGTAATGAGGTGGATAGACCCAGAGTCTGTCATACAGAGTGAAGTAAGTCAGAAAGAAAAAGACAAATACCGTATGCTAACACATATATATGGAACTTAAGAAAAAAAAAAATGTCATGAAGAACCTAGGGGTAAGACAGGAATAAAGACACAGACCTACTGGAGAACGGACTTGAGGATATGGGGAGGGGGAAGGGTGAGCTGTTACAGGGCGAGAGAGAGGCATGGACATATACACACTAACAAACGTAAGGTAGATAGCTAGTGGGAAGCAGCCGCGTGGCACAGGGATATCAGCTCGGTGCTTTGTGACGGCCTGGAGGGGTGGGATAGGGAGGGTGGGAGGGAGGGAGACGTAAGAGGGAAGAGATATGGGAACATATGTATATGTATAACTGATTCACTTTGTTATAAAGCAGAAACTAACACACCATTGTAAAGCAATTATACCCCAATAAAGATGTTAAAAAAAAAAAAAGGTATACAGACAACCCCTTCTTTACCAGGCTTGAATTTTATATTCCTTCTCTTTTAGTTTGCATATTCATTTTATTTCTTTCAACAGAATTTTATTTTAATGTGTTCTATTTTTGTGGCAAAGTCTTTTATTGATCACTCTGTCATACTTCTCTGCAATAAATATATGTATATAAATTCAAAAAAAGAATCTGCCTGCCAATGCAGGGGACACGGGTTTGAGCCCTGGTCTGGGAAGATCCCACATGCTGCAGAGCCACTAAGCCCGTGCGCCACAACTACTGAGCCCACGTGCCTAGAGCCCGTGCTCTGCAACAAGAAAAGCCACCACAATGAGAAGCCTGCACACTGCAACGAAGAGTAGCCCCTGCTCTCTGCAACTAGACAAAGCCCGCGTGCAGCAACAAAGACCCAACGCAGCCAAAAATAAATAAATGAATGTATTCGAAAAAAGAGGAGACACGCAAGGAACAAGGTCATATGGAGACAGAGGCAGAGATTTGAACGATGCTGCCACAAGCCAAGAGGCCCCAGAAGCGGGAAGAGACAGGAATTTCTCCCCAGAGCCTTCGGACGGAGCGTGGCCCTGCCAATACCTTGCTTTTAGACTTCTGGACTCCAGAACTGGGGGAAAATACATTTCTCTCGTTTTAAACCCCCAAGTTTGTGGTTATTTGTTATGGCAGCCACAGGGAACTACCACAGTGGGGAAAGCTGAGGCGTGGTATCCGAATTCCTATTGCTCTTCCGCCTGCATTTCTCTCGATGGAATGAGGCTGGACTTGCTAAGGCAGAGGCTGCTGTCTAGGCCCCAAGCACTCACCACGGGGTATGGACAGCATCTCCCAACCTGTGCTAAGGCCTCCCATGGCCTGAGCTAGCCCAGCACCGGGAAAACTCACTCCTCCCCCTGCTGCTAGAGCAAGAGAACACACAGGGCTGATGCTTTAACACCGAGGCCATTTTAGCACCTGGGTCAGTGGGAGCTTGTTTACAGTTTTCACAGTGGAGAGAAAGGAAGCACACTACTGAGGTTTTCCAAACCTGAGCCACTGATGGGCAGGAGCGCCAGCTTCCCTGGTTCTACCTCCCCACCCGCCCCCCAGCCTCATACGCCTCATAACAAAGGTGTCCAACCCTTCCCAGAATCCTTCGCTTGTCAGGACAAGCAGACAGTTAGATGTCATGAGTAGAAAGAGATGCTGGGCAGAGTCTGAACAGCAGCTCTGCCAATCACGTAACCTTTGAACAAGTTGCTTCTGCTCCTTGAGCCTCAGTTTCACCTTCTGCAAAATGGAGAGAACACCTATTTGGCAGAGTTGAATCAGGATGAAATGAGATGACATACTTGGAAGTCTCCATGTGCATCTGATAATCAATAAGCAGAGGTGATTCCTAAGGAGACAAGGAGATGGAATCTGCCAGGGAGCTCCTGCTTGTTCAGTCTCTCCAGGGAGAATTTCCTAACCATGTGTATCTGAATACAAGGAATACATCCTGTTTTTGGTTGGTTTTCCTCTGTGAGTTCATTTTTTTTCTCCATTTCAATGAAAGAAGAAATATTGACCGTTTTAAAAGCAGTATCAAGACTTTCAAAGGAAAAAGAGACATTTTGAATTATGAACAGAATTAGTTCTTGGTTTTGTATAATACTGCGTAATTAGAAATTAATTAGAAATAGGCTAATTGTGCACTGTTACGGGAATGTTCATATTCAGTATTTTAAGTTGTGACTCAAAGCACAGGCTCTGGAGCAAGTGTGACCACAGATGAGCTATTTTAATCTCTCTGTGCCTATTTCTTCGATTGTAAATCACTATCTCGTAGGGTTGTTATGAGGTTTAAATAAGATACTGCAGGGAAAGCATTCAAAACAGTACCTGGCACATAGGTAAGCTCCCATTAAATGGTATCTATCAGTTTGAAATACCTCTCTTAGTTCCCAAAATAATTCAGGCAGGTCATTCAAACTGCAGAAGAAGGTTTAAACATATCGATAAAGCAATTTGAGTGAACTGAATTCTGAGATGGAATAGCAGGTAAGGGCTTAGGGAAAGTCTGAAAGCAGATATTCAGGCCATAAGCTCTCCGCAGTTGCTAACAGAAAATCATAAATTAAGCTCTGAATTATGTAGAAACCCAAGCAAAAAGAACACTACGAGTAGTTACAGGACTTGCGTTGCCCACAAGATAAAAGAACCTTACAGTGAAGCAGGACAATGCTGTTTACTGTACAGAAGTCTGAGAAATGAGGTAGGATGACATTGTGAACAAATTGGTACAATAATGGTATCAGCAAGGTTTCTGAAATAACTATTTCTTGGAGGGCCCTCCAATGCCAGACAAGGTATGATGAAAATGCATAGCAGTAAAAGTTAAATTAATTAATCTTCCTCTAGCTCAGTGAAATATCTCCTAGTCATTAAATGTGATAATTGTCCAACAAAACCATACAGATTTAACTGAGAAAAGTCAAACAGATTTGCATGGACACCGATTCAGTGTGTGTAAACTATGAACATGGGTACAAATCCCCGAAGAAAATGCAGGAAGAACTGAAGAATTATGTTCAGAAGAAACTTTTTTTCTTCTTATTATAAGTAATACTTTTGTTGCAGAAAATGTGTTAAGTATAAAAGGGGTAGAAAGAAGCCCACAACCCTCATCATCTAGCAATGTCTCTGATAACCTTTGATGTATTTCATTTCAGTTTCCTTTCTTCTTTTCTCTTTCCTTCTCCTTCCATCTTTACAGAATTGGGATCCCACTTTATTCAACTTTTCCCCCATTTTTTTCTATTTTTAATACTTTATGGGTGGCCTTGAACATCCATTAATATAGTTTTAATGGAGTTTCACAAGAGGTAATTTCAAGTACAAAAAAGATGTCTCTGCTTCCTTGAGGTTTTTATTAAGGGTAAAATTCCTACCTCTCTGATGTGGTAGCAATTATTTCTGAGCTTAACTTGCAGTGTGGGGGTGGATCTCAGAAACCAGGTCACTGTAGATCTGATGTCCTCTGGAGACGACGCTATTCCAGTTAAGAGAACAGCTCACTGAACCTTGAGGTCTACAAGGTTCTACAAGGTTCGGTGTTATGTTATCGAACTCAGCATCGGGAAATGAACCCTCTGAGTGGGATTCTGCTTGACTGACAAAATATAGCTCATAAATCGTGCTCAGATGGCACCCTTGAAAGAACTTGCTCTGCATGGCCCCTCAACATCAATGAGCATCCTTATGTCTTCCTGGTCTACCTTGGCAAGTTCAACATCCCTGGACCAGTTTCCTTTGAGGATGGAAAGGATGCTATGATCTTATCAACTCCCAGATTGTCAATTGATAATTATGTATTATATAATACATATATACAATATTAAATATATATATACATATATATAAAATTTGCCTCCACAAAGAATCTCTATGGCATGCAGATTACTTCAAGCTGAAAGCAATCAGGGCCCAAAAGACTCAAGAAGAAACTCTGACCTTCCTCCTAACTGCCTGAAAGAACTAGATTGAGGGCCTGTTCCCAGATTAGAGCTATCAGCAGAGAATACGGTGGGCTAAGTGTGGTGAGGAAAACTCTAGGCAGGGCCTAGAGATCAGAGTGTACGACACTGTCTCTGCCTGGTCCAACAGGTGTTTATTTACCAAACATTTGCTCCCCATCTCCATATGAATTGCCTTCCTCCCCTCTGAAGTCCCAAACCACTACCCTCAACATCCTCTTTTGTCTTTAGCTGAAGATGGTATTTAAGGTGAGGGTTTGGCCATTTTGGAGAGTTACTCAGGTCTCTCTCATGTATACACGTTATTAGACTTCTGTTTGATTTTCTCTTGTTAATATGCCTCACGTCGGTTTAATTCTCAGACCGGCCATAAGAATCTAGAAGGGTAGAGGAACATTTCTTCCTCCCCAATAATATAATATGTGACTTCGGTCTCCATTTCTCCCTTGAGCTCTGACCTCATATATCCAGCTGCCTCCCTGGCATTGCCAAGTTGGGAAGCAAGCCCAACTCCTACAGTCAATAATTCTACAACGTAAGTTCTTAGTTAAATAGCGTGTTGGGTAATTAGTTAACCTTGTAGAGCCTTAGGTTCTTCATCGCTTAAAGTACCCAGCGCCTAGGAGTAATAGTACACAGCTCAAAGGAATAATAATACTCAGGTCATAGGAGTGATAGTACTCAGCTCTGAGGAGTGTTCTGAGGATTAAATGAGATTATGCATGTGAAGCGCCTGGAGCTGCATCTCACAGATTGTTAGGTTTCAGTCAATGCAGAGATGAAATATGATGATGTTGTCCCGAAGGCACTGCCGACTTAACTCATCCAAACCTAAATCTGTGTTCCTCCACGCCTCTGCTCATCCTGAGCCCTTCCTCTTCTTGGTCCTGTCCATTCCTCACAGAACACCATCTCTCAATAGTCAATGAATTAATCTCTCAAAACAGGGATTCCTCACCCCTACAGGCTTGGAGAAGCTGTGTCTTAGAACAGGGGTTCAGTGCTCACCTCTTCTATAAAGACAGTTCTGACACTTGCCAATAGATGTGACCACCCTCATCCTTTGATTTTTACAGACACATTACACAGTTTGGGCCTTGTAGAAAAATGCCTACTGGCAAAAGGCAACCCTCCTTTCCAATTCCTCTCCCAAACTACTCAATGTAAATGAAGGCAAAAGATGCCCGTCTGTTTCCCAACATTGTTGGGCTGAAAATGAAATCAGACAGGGGACTGGGGGGCCTGATGCCGAAAATTAAAGCTTCTAAAGGAAACTGGGACTTTTTCATAAATTTATATACACATAATTGGACATGAAAACCAGTTAAAATAAAAAACATAAACCATCCCACTATGTCTTCAAATATTAGCCTCTTCAGAGTCGTAGGAATGTTGATTGTTTAATTGAAATCCGGCATAAGTGCTATGCTTGCAGTTTTGCCTACTTGCCAAAACTGCTTGGAGAACATCAGCTTCTGATGACTGAGCGTTTATAAATCTAAATCTGTCCCCACTCGTTTCAGCTTCAGTTCCCTCTTCTAAAGCAGATGGTCCCGAAATTCGATTAGTGTGCATCAGAATCACCTGAAGAGCTTGTTACCGCATGCAGATTCCCAGGCCCCTGCCCCAGAGATGCTGGTTCTGTTGGCTCAGTGGGGCTCAAGAGTCCACAACTTTATCAGCACCCCTACTGATTCAGACTCAGGCTACGCTTTGCGAAACGCTGGTGTAGAAGCCTGGGGTCATGAAATGCCCATCCGCCTTTGGTTCGGGAGAACCCCACATGTCAGAACAGACTTGTTCCTGGAAAACCTTACCTATCAGTGTTTGTACAACAAACATTCGGTGCAAATCCTATTTTCTCACTGATTTACTTGATATTTTCTGGGATACTTTATCTCCATTTATTACACATTTCAACAAACAATGATACTTAACAACTTAGTTTCAAACGACACTTAACAACTCAGTTTCAAGTTTCTCTGTCCCTATGCTCTTAGATGATTCTGCATCCCGAAGATAAGCTACATGTTTATATTGGCTGGCTTACTCTTTATACGCATAATTTATTGAACTCTTTTAGAATAGTAGTTCTCAAATTTTAGCTTGTATCAAAATCACCTGGAGCGGCAGCATGCTTGTTAAGATGCAAATTCACAGGCTCCATCATTAAAGAGAAGGTCTTGTGTTGGGTCCAGAAATTTGCGTTTTTACCAGTAACCATTTGATTCTGGTAGAGTTGGTCCATTGGCCAGGCTTGGAGACACCCAGCTTTGGAGAATTATTCTAAATCCTTTCTGCAAAAATGACAGCTGTTTATAATTGTGGTTTGTCTGGATTTTGTATTTTGGAAAGTTCTAAATAAGTGTTCGAGTGTTGACACAAGTAAAAGAATCTCAGAATTATTTCAGAGATTGGAGAATCCAGCCCTTTCACTTTTTAGATAGGGAAACTGAGGTTCAGAGAGGTGACATGACTTATCTAAGGCCACAGCTAGCTAATGATAGAGCCCAGACTCAAACCAAGCTGGGACTCTCATTCAACCATAATGCAAAATCCCCCGTGTCCCAGACTCTTCCAGGAAGTTACAACCCATAAAAAAGCTTCCCCATTTCACTGACCCTGGTGTATACGAACATATATTCACTAAGCCACAGATATCACTGAGACTTGTGGGTGGAGGGGTAGGACCCAGTAGCTGAGCTACATGCTCTGGGATTTTTAAGCCAAGCCTCACTGGATTTAAGGGTATTGGGGGTAGGAATATCCTGAAATTCAACAATTCAGAAACACATAGGGTACCTCCTCCCTCTACCTTCCAGAGGGATAGAAACTTCTAGAGATGCTGTACATGGTGAAGGAAGGGAATAACTATTTTTTAAAGCTGGAGTTTATTATTATTATTACATGAGAAATTTGTTTTATTATTCCTTACACCCTCATGATATTTACTCTTGTAAAATTATTTCATAACACATTTCATATTTTAAAGTAATGTATTTCATAATGAAAAATTTTAAAAGCAAATGAGATGGGAGAGGGAAAAGGCAACTATAAGTGTGGTGTAGTAGACACCTGAAAGACAGAAGTCTCAGGATGATGAACAGATACGATCAACACAAAGAGTTTGTCAGATCTTGGTGCAGTTCAGTGGTGGCAGTTCTTAAATTTTGGTTCTCATAATCATTTGAGAAGTTGTATTCATCTCTCATACTCTACACCAAGAAAAATTTCGAATATTAAAAATGCCACCAAAATAGAAAACGGGAGAAAATTATTTTGTAACCTGAGTGAAAAGGATTTTTGAATTACAACTCAAACTCCAGAAGCCATAAAAAAGATTGATAGGTGTGACTACAAAAAACATAGATCTCTGTGGAAAAAAATATCTACAAGCTCAAAAGACAAGCTAACAGCAGCAAAAAAAACTGGGACAGGGCTTCCCTGGTGGCGCAGTGGTTGAGAGTCCGCCTGCCGATCCAGGGGACACGGGTTCATGCCCCGGTCCGGGAAGATCCCACATGCCGTGGAGCAGCTGGGCCCGTGAGCCATGGCCGCTGAGCCTGCGTGTCCGGAGCCTGTGCTCCGCAACGGGAGAGGCCACAACAGTGAGAGGCCCGCGTACCGCAAAAAAAAAAAAAAAAAAAAAAAAAAAAACTGGGACAAACATTTGTAATCACATCACAAATAAAGGGCTCATTTCTCTAATAGATAAATTAATAAGAAAAACCATCAAATCAACAGAAAAAAATAAGGCACACTTTCAAAAAAGGAACTGCAGAAGGCTTTTCATTACATTTGGTAAAAATCTACTGATAACAAGATGGTGCATATTAAAAAATATTTTGTCACGTTTTACCTATTAGCAAAATTTTAGAAGACTGATGATACACTGTGTTGGCAAAGATTTTGGGGAGATACGTACCCTCATTCATTGATGGTAAAGGTGAATTTCCTTGGAAGGGAAATTTCTCAATGTCTGTCAAAATTACTACCACGTGTAGTCTTTGACCCAGCAGTCCGAGAAATTTATTTGACATTGGATGTGACACATAGGTAAGGATGTCCACTGCAGTATTGTTTGTAACAACAAAAAATGACATCCTAAATATCCATTAGTCGGAGACTGACTAAATACCGTATGATACACTCACACGATGAGACTATAAATCTTTAAAAATTAACTCTGTAGCTATTTATGCTTTGATAGAGAAAGATCTGGAAGGACACACAGGAAAGTAGTAAATGTGGCTACTATGGAGGGTACTAGGCGAATAAGGAACAGTGTGGAAGGAAGGCTCTTCACTGTTTATCTTTTTATATACTACTTTTTGATTTTTGAATCATGTAAATGTACTATCTATTCAAAATTTAATTTAAATAACTTAAATAATTCACTGAGGAACCTGTTAAACATGTAAGTGTTTTCCCCTGATATTAACTCCACTGAGACAGAATCTCCAGGAATGTCCTCACCCCTAAGGGTGCATGTAGTTATTTCTTAAAAAGAAAAGACTCACACCCCTTTAGCTCTAGTTTCGGAGTTTAAAGTAATGTGTCATGCATCCCCCTCATGGGAGATTGAATATAGGGTAAGCCCACCATCTGCCCAAGTTTGCTAAGATGGATGTTATAACTATTATATGGCTTCCCGAGAACAATTTGTATAATTTATGGCCAGGGATGGTTTCTATTTCTCTACTACTTTTTGTTTGCATTATTTTAAAAAAGTGAAAAAGAAAGAAAACAACCCATTTTGTGCTCTGGGTGGCAGATGGATGAGGAGGGAAACAGCCAGCCTTCAAGCATTTTTTCTAACTATTGTCATCACATTTATGCTCATGGTTTGTCCAAAGCAACAGTATATATCATGAAAAGACCACAGTGAAAACAAACAGAAACCCATATCCATGGCTAAGCTGCAAAGTCATCAAAATTTTGTCTTTTCTGGTATCTACTAAAATTGAACATACCACATTCTATAGCTCAGCAATTTCCACTCTTAGGTATATAACAAGAAAAATGTACTCACTTGTACAACAAAAGACATGTAGGAGAAAGCCCTTAGGAGCTTTACTCATAATAGCCCCACATGGGACACTACCCTAACATTCATCAAGATTAGAAAAGATATGTGCATTTTGGTATATCCCCACAGTGAAATTCTACACAGCAATGAGAATGAAAGAACTGGAATGACACACAATGATCTCACCAACAGAATGATGAGTCAAATAAAGACAAACAAGAAAGAAAACATACGGTATGATTTTATTATATGTTAGAATAACAGGGCAAAAGAATCTACTGCTTTAGAAGCGAGGATGATCCACGAAGAGAGTAACTGGAAGAGGGGGGTGTGTGTGTGTGTGTGTGTGTGTGTGTGTGTGTGTGAGTGTGAGTGTGTGTGTGTGTGTGTGTGTGTGTGTGTGTGTGTGTGTGGTGGGGGGTTGTAAGGATTGGTGACATCTTGTTAATTGAACTGGATGGTCAGATCAGTTTGGACAAAGTCATCCAGCAGTATACTTAATACTTGTACTTTTCTGCATTTTTTGTTATGCTTTTTAGTAAAAAGTTTTAAAAAGTCATTCCAAGCCAGAATGAGCAGTGTGTGAATGAGTTTTAGATAAGAAATGGGTTCAGCTTCTAAATAAATGCTGTCCCAGCCCCTGTTGAGATACCAAAGAGATTCCAAAGAGACTGAAATGACAAAATGTCATTGGCCAAAGCTCCTGGAAATTATGCAGAGATCCGGGCTTAATGGTTTAGAGGGGCCCCCTCTGCCCCACCAGACACAAAGAAGCAGCAAGGCCTTCGCAATGGGCCTGCAGAACAGCCCACAGGAAGAAGCTGTGCATTAATTGGCAAGGAGAATGCACTACCTCCCGTTTTACTTGCCAGGGATCCCTGACAGTTGAGATGGTCCACGTAAGTAAATTTTCTGGATAAGCAAAACTTTCCTTAATAAACAATCCTTTCATTTAAAACAGAATCTTTTTTTTTTTTTTTTTTTTTGCGGTACACGGGCCTCTCACTGCTGTGGCCTCTCCCGTTGCGGAGCACAGGCTCCGGACGCGCAGGCTCAACGGCCATGGCTCACGGGCCTAGCTGCTCCGCGGCATGTGGGATCTTCCCGGACCGGGGCACGAACCCGTGTCCCCTGGATTGGCAGGCGGACTCTCAACCACTGCGCCACCACGGAAGCCCCAGAATATTTTTTTTTTTTATTTTTATTTTTTTTTTAAATTTTATTTATTTATTTATTTATTTATGGCTGTGTTGGGTCTTCATTTCTGTGCGAGGGCTTTCTCTAGTTGTGGCAAGCGGGGGCCACTCTTCATCGCGGTGCTTGGGCCTCTTACTATCGCGGGCTCTCTTGTTGCAGAGCACAGGCTCAAGACGCGCAAGCTCAGTAATTATGGCTCACGGGGCTTAGTTGCTCCGCGGCATGTGGGATCCTCCCAGACCAGGGCTCGAACCCGTGTCCCCTGCATTGGCAGGCAGACTCTCAACCACTGCGCCACCAGGGAAGCCCCCCAGAATATTTTTTAATGGAACCCTTTCAAAAACACATTTCACATTTCCCTGACTTTTCAAAAAGTTGAAGAGTCCATGGAATAGAATTTAACCTTTACAGCAAATAACAACACTAGCAATTATGTCCTATCTCTGTGCCAGGCACTGTCCGAAATGTTTTACATTACATTACAAATTTTCTCTCTTAGTCCTCATAAAACTCCTATGAATTAGGTCCTATCATTATTCCCATTTTATGTATGAGGATGAGAGTGACTGAAGAACTGTCCAAGGTCATAAAACAGGTCTTCTGTTTACAGCTTCAGTTATTTCGTGTCTGCTATCCTCCACAATGCCAACAGGTAGACGGAAATGTTAGCTGTACCTTTAGAGAGACTGAGTTCTCAGCTTTTCTCTCCGTATTTCCTTTCTCCTTCCTCAATGTGACACTCTTAGATTTCACAGAAAGCTACATGCCATAAACTCCTATCTAAAATCAGATGAAAACTTACAGTACTTTGTTTTCACCACTTTAAATAAACTCCATCTCCTTAGATCTCCCTATTAGCTAAAATATCCCATTGAGTTGGACCAACTTCTTTATCAGTTTAAGAAACCCCTCTGGTTCTCTGCATTTCAAAGTGTCCTGGATTTGCTTTTTCTTAACACAGTTCAGAAGGAAGCCTGTGATACTCATCAGATTAGCAAAAGCAGCCATAAACTGGGGGCCTTCTTGACTTCCAGCTCGGCTCTCGAGAACATACAACAGTGGGGGCAGACAGGCACAAAGGCAAGGCTTGCAGAGTCATTTTGTGTAAGGTGTGTGGACGGGCAGGCCTGCAGAGCAAAAGAAACCGTCATCCTTACCCCGTTTTCAAGCTGACCAAGGCGTCCTCTACTCCCTTCTGATTAAATCTGGTCATGTACTGATGCATGTAGGGGTAGTTGTTCCGAATGTTTCTCTCCGTACTGCCGTTGGGCACCGTGCCAAATCGAAAGGGAGGGGAATAGTCATGAGGTCTCTGAAACTGAAGAGAGACAGAGAAAGAAGGAGGAGGAGGAAGAATCAGCCATCATTCTGTCTTGCCTCAGGTGTTACACATATGCACGCGCTAGCACAGGACAGTAAACACCCACTCATTTTTGTGCTTCCTTTCTACTTAATCACACCTTCCACTGGTCTGGGAGCTCCAGGAAGTCAGAAACAGTGTCTGTCTTCTTCCTTACTGTTCCTCAGTGCCCAGCATAGGGGCTGGCTGGGTGTGCAATAGGTATCTGTTGGATGGAATTTTTCGTCTCCATTATAGAGACCAGCCTAGTCCTAGGCTCACAGGCAGTGCTCAGGAAATGCTGATTAAGCTGGAATTAATGTATGACTTCAGTTCATTCATCTGCCTTATCGTGAAATTTTCTGAGATCCTCACCAATCACTCCCTTCTCTGGACCCCATTTACAATTTCTTTCACCTCACCCAGAAAATGAAAAAGGGGAGCAGAATTTGCCACTCCTGAAATACGCCTCTTTGGCATACGGATTATCTGGGGGCTGGTTATTTTTTAAGAAGCAGCAGACACAGGAGAAACTCTGAAAACTGAGTAGAAGTTAACTCTTTTGGAAGAGGCAAAGTCTTATATTCGTGAGGGTGTCTTCCTCTCTGTATCTGGAAGAGGATGACTAAATCTCTAAAACTCTTATCCATGGAAAAGGCAGCAACTTAAATCTGCATCACTACCATGCCCTTACTTACTGTGCTCTTCCTGGTCTCCTCCCAGAACTGGCCTTTCCTTCTCCCCCCACCCCCCATCACGCCTCCCATTACCCTACATCTTTCTTTTGTCTTCAGCTGAAGACAGTACTTAAGCTGGTGGTTTGGGCTATTTCGGGGAGTTACTCAGTTTTCTTGGGTATCTCCCATATATACAGATGGTATACATGTTTTTCTCCTGTTAAATCTGTCATTTATTATGGAGGGTGGGGGTCTCCACCAAGAACCCGGAAGGGTAGAGGGACAATCATTTTTCTTCCCGTACAAAGACTCTATGTCATTCACTCACCCTCCAGCCATCATTCATTCATTTGCTCATGCATGCATGCAATACTTATTGGGGTCCTAACACATCCCAGGCATAATGGCAGGTTCCATGAACGTTTCTTGAGCTGAAGTCCATACTAACCATTAGCTTCCCGGTGATGCCCATGTCTGGTATGGCCTCTTGAGCCTCCATAAAGGCTCACTGTCCATGCTCTACTGGGTTTCCCTGATTGGCTTATGTTGTCTGTGAAGGGGGTCAGAACAGGCCTCCCCAGGATGTGCCACTTGGATCATGTGGTTGCTTTTTCATTCTATGAACGTTGTGTACTGCATTGACTTATTTTCATACGTTTCATCACCCATGCATTCTTGGGATAAATCTCACTTGGTCACGGCATATTTTTCTTTTTATATGCTGCTGCTTGATTTGGTTTGCTGGTATTTTGGTGAGGATTTTTGCATCAATATTTTAAAAAGATACTGGTCTATCATTTTTTTTCTTGTGATTCCTTTGTCTAGTTTGGTATCAAGGAAATTCTGGCCTCAGAGAATGAGTTAGGTAGTGTTCCTCCTCTATTTTTCTAAAGAGTTTGAGAAGGATTGGTGTTAATTCTCCTTTAAAACTGTTTGGTAAACTTCACCATTGAAGGGGCTTCCCTGGTGGCGCAGTGGTTGAGAGTCCGCTTGCCGATGCAGGGGACACGGGTTTGTGCCCTGGTCTGGGAAGATCCCACATGCCGCAGAGCGGCTGGGCCCGTTCTTTTTTTTTTTTTTTTTTTTTGTGTGGTACGTGGGCCTCTCACCGCTGTGGGCACCCTCATGGACCCCCCCCACCCCCGCCGTGGAGCACAGGCTCCAGACGCAGGCTCAGCGGCCACGGCTCACGGGCCCAGCCGCTCCGCGGCACGCGGGATCTTCCCGGACCGGGGCCCGAACCCGTGTCCCCTGCGTCGGCAGGAGGACTCCCAACCACTGCGCCACCAGGGAAGCCCAAATTTTTCTATTCTTTTTAAAAAAATTTTTTATTGGAGTATAGTTGATTTATAAGGTTGTGTTAGTTTCTAGTATACAGCAAAGTGATTCATATATATATATATGGATATATATATATAAGAATATATATATATATTTATATTCTTTTCCATTATAGTTTATTAGAAGATATTGAATATAATCCCCTGTGCTATACAATAGGACTTGTTGTTTATCTATTTTATATATAGTAGTTTGTATCTGCTAATCCCAAACTCCTAATTTATTCCTCCCCCAAGATGTGCCACTTTGGCACATGATTTATTTCTAGCTGAAGGCAACTGAGACCCTGTGGGCTCAAGAGGAACTTTCCCTGCTCTGTTAGAGAATTTAAATTGGGGGCCTTGCCCATAATAAGAGTTATTACCAGAAATAACATTTTATGACCTATGACAGGCAAACATTTAATTACTGAACGTCTGCTCTTCTCATCATCCTGTAAATTACCCTCCTCCCCTCTGGAGCCCCAGGCCCCTAGCCTATTCCTTAGCTCAGGATGGCACATCTACCTCATTTTACCTTTCTGTCTCTGAACCTCTCATAGATGTGGGGTTCCCGTATGTATGAAATTAAGTTAGATTTTCTCCTGTTAACCTGCCTCATGTCAATTTAATTCTTAGACCAGGCAGAACTATCTAGAAGGGTAGAGAAAAGTTCCTTTGCTCCCCATCTGTTCACACCTTCAGTGTTTGGGGCAACCTAACCAGATTGGGAGTCCAGAGCACTAGGTCTAAGTCCCAGAAATACAGTTAAAATCTAGAGGCAGCACAAGGCAATGGTTACAAGTGTGAGCTCAGCCTCACAGGTTCCAAAGTCAGGTTCTATCCCTTACAGACCGTGGGGCCTTAGAGAAGCCACCTGACTTCCCACTGCCTCCACTTATTTTCCATCTGCAGAGTGGGAAACACATGAGTACTTCCCTTGTGGGGTCAATGGGAAGATCTAAAACTACAACTTTTGTCAAGTAATTAGAATAGTACCTGCAACAGAGTAAGCACTCAAAAATAAAACTACTCTTACTCATCATTTCTGCCATCATCGTGGGCAAAAAAAGTAACCTGGGCCTCATTTTTCTATGAAATATGGAATTCTGGAACTAGAAAGTGATGATTATAATGACTAACATGTTTTGAGGATTTGCTGGGGGCCAGCAATGTGCTGAAAACTTTACAAACACTGGCTCATTTAATACTCACAACAACCCTGCCCGGTAGCTAATCTTTGAGGCTCCATTTTACAGATGAAGAAACTGAGGCTCAGAGAGGTTCTATGACCTACTTAAGATTACGCTCCTTGTAAACAGCAGCCCAGATTTCAAACCTAAGGTCTGAACTCTATCATTCCTCCGAGACCATTACTAGCGACCTCTCCTCTTTTAGAGGTGAGGACCTTGAGACCCAGAGAGGGAAGGACAACCAGCAAATCTCTGGCAGAACCAGGGCTGGGATCCAGAGGTCTCTCAGATTTCCACATCAGCATGTCTTCCACGGAACTGAGAAGTGCCGGAGGAAGCGTCCAAGTTTACCCAAGAGTCAGGCTAATCAAAAACACTATTCTTCTTTCTAGACACACACTTCTTTTCACTGTTAATTAAACTTTCCAGTTGAAGATCGCTCCCCTTAAATTAGGCATGCTGCTGCCTAATAAGCAGCCATAACAGGATTTGGGGGAAGTGGCCATGCATTGTCCCAGTGAGATCCTCCTGCTGGGCACCTTGTGTCGGGAGCGTGTGTGTATGTACAAGTGTGTGTTTGTGAACAGAAAATGCTCTTTGCACTCACTCAGGCAAGCAGTGCCTCAACTCACCACCTAAAAGGGGGAGGCACCAGCCCAGTCCTGTTTGCACAGCAGCTGTCTGCTCAGGGGCACAGAGGCAGCAGCACTGCTCATAAATCTAGTCATTGTTGCAGCCGCTCCCCATCTCCCGAGACATCTGATGGCCTATCTGCCTAACTGCCTTCCCCTTCACTCACCATCTGTAGCAGAGGAGACACGCAGCTCTTTTAGATTCCCTTCCTTCCCTGCGTTTGCTTTGCACAGCGATAGAGACAGCGATTCAGCCTCGGTGATGAATTTCCACACCTTTCTGGCCTTGACTGTACCCTCACCCACACTAAATTCAGGCTGGCACCCAGACCTAGGAACCTTTCCCGCTCAACTAAAGGCTGTCAAACTTTTTAAAGCATGACTCACAATACATCTTCCATCTCCACCCTGTAAAGACACACTTTCTACTTAGGATATATTCTGATGTAACCCATGGTGATCTACTATTTTAATGGGCACAACTCTTAAATTAATTTCATGACTCCCTAAAGAGTCATGACCTACAGTGTGAAAAACAGTTAGGGGCAAGGATGACTCATCGCTGGAATCCCAGGGCCTAGCGTGGGGGGCACACTCTGTGTTTCTTAGGGGAATGATTTCTGATGCAACTTTCTCCCAGGGAGTTCCATGTGCAAGCAGGAAGAAACGAATGTGGGCTCCAGTGCAGGAAGGGGTGGTGCAGAGGTCTGCCCCATCAACAAGACCACAGGGCAACGTAATCATGAAGCCCAGTGTCAGCAGAACTCCTCACAGCTTCTCTCCCAAGGTCGCCCTCACGGTTCATATTAGCTGGCTGCACCTGGCCTTGGGCGTTTCATCTGCTACTTTGGAACTGAGACATTCGGGGCATTTGCTTAAACCCTCTGAGCCTCTGTTTCTCCATCTGTAAACTGAAGACTGCTTTTGCAATTATGGCATCCCCTAATGCTTGATAAACATCACCTCATCACCTGTTGTTACCCAGCATGACTTTAGTCAAATAAAGGATCCAGTTTCCCTCCAATGTAGAGAACAGAAGATCAGAGGATTGTATTCTACACTTTTTTTCCATTTGGTATGTGGACAGGTCTGAGAGTCATTCCAGCAAATAAGTCATAGGAAGTGCATTATGATGGACGGAGTAGAGATACAGGTCTGGGAAGTAAAACTTCTAGGAAAAATGTGGCAATTAATCAGGACATTTATTTATTTCTCTTATGAACCAAAAAATACACAATTATTAAAAATATCTACCTTCTGTGGACATAAGTAAGGAATGTCTGGTACTAGAGCCCCTGTTTCTAGTAAGGTCTTCTCCCGCTTGTGAGCTCCACGTGCTTCTGGATGCAGCGTCAAACTGCTGTGGTCCTCAAGAGGAAGGAGAGGCTCAGAGGCCTCCATTCAACTAATAAGAATGGTGGACAAGGCTCACCCAGCACAACTCCCCGAGAACACATGTATGGGCTCATCCACAAGGTACATTCCCTGAACTTCCTCTATTGCTGTCACAAAAGGCCAACTCAGTGAAGTCATATTTCAGACCCCAGAAGTGAGGAATGGTTCGAATTAGGCAATAGTGATGGTCATGAGGAGGGAGTGGAGGGAGATGGAGAGGGGAGGGGAGAGGTAGTGGAGGGGGTGGGAGGAGGCTTGAGGGAAGAAATACCATCTATAATAGGATTATCTACCATGTGCCAGGCACGGTGTGAGGATTATTCCTAATCCTCATATCAACCTTGCCAGAATGGTATTAAACCCCCTCTATCAGGAAATTAAGCTGTGGGGATACTGACACACTGAAGGCCATACAACTACTATACGGCAAGGTCAGGATTTGAATCCAGATCCATTTGACCCCTATGGTGTTGCTTTTTCCACTACATTAGTCTGCCTCCCAGGGATGGATTTCACCAACCACAGTAACACCCAACATTCTGGAAAGGGTCGCCACCAACATTCCAACTTCTTTAATAATTCCTAGGGGAGCATCTACCCACGAATTCACCTACGTGTAATTTAACCCCAAGCTCATCTGAGCACACCGTGGGCTCCAAAGGTGCTTCTTTCACAGCAAGTATGCAAATGGCTTAAAAATATTATAAACCTGAGCTGTTACATGGGTATTCATGATAAAAAGAAAGAAAGAAAAAAAGAACACTTGTATACAGTATTAAAATAAATTGATTCAATATAGATTTTTATTTTGCAGACTTTCTTGTTATATTTGCCATTAATCTTCTGGGGGCATTTAGCTTATGTACTCTAGGAATTTTGCTGTTTATCTAATTGTATCAAACATTTAATTAAAAGAGCTATCTGCTTGCTGCTAACACTCTGAGCATGGAAACTGAGCTGTATCTCATGAGGATATGGTATCTGTTACTAGATGTTTCCAAATCAGAGAAGGTCAGTCTAATTATTAGTGTTTCTAATTAGTTTTCCCGCAAGCAGTCATGTTATTAGACCCAGAACTAGGTAGCAAGGGATTTTTCCCCCCTTGCTATTGAAAATAGCAACAAAAAGCAAAATACGCTGCCAGCTCCTTTCTTGAAGAATCTTCTCATCCAAAACTTGGGTTCCCACTGCTTCCAACGTATCTCTGGTCACTTATTCTAGGAACTGTACATTTGCTCCCATGACGTGATGGAATCGCATAACAGTTACAGGCAACCGGGCACATTCACATGTGCAGCCTCCTTCCATCCTTACCACAACGATGATTCCCAAATGTTCAAAGAGGAACTAGGAGGCCCAGCAAGGTTACACAACAATAAAGGCATCACACAGCTAGTATGCGGCAGAGAGGAAAAGGAACCCAACTTTCCTGACTCTGAGTGTAGGGCTTTCTCTGCTGCCTCCCAGATGCCATGTGCTTTAGGTGAGCCAAGGAATTGGGTGAGCATGATTTATTAGGGAAGGGCTCCAGGAGAAACCAGGAAGGACATGGGGGAAGAAGGTTAGGGAAGGTGAGGAAGCCAACCAAGGGTGTGATTATGAGCAAAGTCTCAGCCTCAGCCTGATCCTGGCAGGGAGCTCTGGAGAGTAAACTGCACCTCTGAGTTTGCCTAGAAGCAACAGAATAGCTGGGCTTTTGTACTCTCACACTGGTTAGCCATTGGTTACAGGCAACTGCAAGATTTGGGGGACATAAAAATATCCAGGCATTTACCATTTCAGTGCCCCAAGGTAATCATCTTCTGAAGGTCCCTGGTATGAACCTTTGTCAGCAAAAGTGAGGCTGGGCACACAGAACTGAGAAAGGGATCCGAGGCCCCAGGCAGGGTGCCCGCAGCATCCAACACACCGTGCATTTCCCGTTCGATCAACAAGTGTGCACTGAGCATCTACTAAGTGTCGGATAACCCTGACATCCCCTTCCCCCAAGTCAATTTTAATCTCATCAGTTTTACAGCACTTATTCCTGCCTGGAATTTTCTTCTCCATTGCGTTTACTTGTGTGTCGTTTATTTCTTCCTACTGGAATTTAAGTTTCATGGGAGCACAAGCTCAGGCTGCCAAGTTCACCATGGTGACCAGGAAGACTCTCCCAAGGGGTGACCGTTTCCCTAAAACCTGAAAGTCAAGGAGAAGCCGGCCATGAGAATAGAGGGGGAAGAACATTCCAGGCAGAGGACACGGCAAGTGCAAGGGCACTGTGGTGGAAATACACTTGGAGTGTCTAAGGAACGGAGAGAGGGCCTCAGCAAGCAAGAGGGAGGGGACATGGGGGGATGGGCCAGATAATACAGGGCTTTGTCGCCATGAAGCAGAGAGTGGCATTTACTCGAGTGGCATTTCCAAGGAGGAGCCATCAGAGAGGCCAACTGCTCATAAGGTTGGTGGCGCTTTTGTGATAGTGACTCACTCCAATCCCTCACCTTCTCTCTGATGACAGGCCTCTCTGTACCTCTTTCAACCACCGTGTAAGTCACAGATAAGCTGTTAAGTCTTTTCATGGGCTGATTTTCTATTCAGCAGTCTGTTGATGAATGCTGAAAGGATATATGTAGACTCATGCCAATAAGACATGATACTGAGATTTTATAAAGAGACAAATTATCCCCACATACACGACAGAAAATCTTTGCAGTGCTGCAGTCCCCACGCTGCTGAGCTTAGCAAGTCAGGGTTTGTTTCCTGAAACTAAAATTTCAATAGGAAGATATACCCACTTTACCTCTTCCTCCCTGTAGGTTTCTGAATAGCTACTCACACCCTGGGAACTTCGTTACGTGACAGTGGAGAATGGAGAGCGCAGGTGTTAACACTCCCATCTCCCTGATGTGGGAAGCACAGCCCCAGGAGGGAGGATTGAAGGTGAGTCTGAGTAAAAGGAACCGGTGGGAAATGAAAAACCTCCCTGCTCCTTTTGCGTCCCTTGAAGAAATTTCAGGTGAGTCAGGAGTGCTGGTGATGGGGCTGATTGGCTACATGGTAAAAAGGAGCTGTCAGTTTTGTCTCTGGGTAGGGCTTACAGAGGACTTCTGTTTTCAAGTCAGAGAATCCAAGGCATGGAGCACGTAAGAGACTCATACAAAGTCACAAAACTAGGAGGTACCTACAGCCGAGAGCATCTCACTTCACCCAAAGTTTCTCCTGATCCAAGGCTAATGGATCTCCCTCAACATCATACTCTCCTTGGCAAGATGAGCTCTAGCCTAAGCTGTAACATGAGTCACGGACCTCAGGAGGCATCAACACAGTCATGTAAGTGTGAGAAACGACCACTGGGGGAAACTACGTTTCCAAATTAGATCTAGGCACTTTAAGACTTAGGAGCTAAGCTTAAGCTTCCATTCCTGAAACTTTTAGAAATATGCCCATTTGAGTTAAGAGGGAAAAAAAATCCTCTGGCTTTGTGCTTTAGAGTTGATGGGTCTGGATGAGAGTCTGATTTACTTCCTCTGAGGGGAGAACGTTTAAGATCAACCCCTCAGGCAGAGATGAAAGCAAAGTGACCTTACCTTTTTGTCACTGAGGCCAGTCACTTGGTCCACAAACTCCTCCTGGATCATGAAAGCAGCCAGATTAGCCGTGTAGCTGGCCAGGAATATGACGGCAAAGAAGGCCCACACGGACACCATGATCTTGCTGGTGGTCCCTTTAGGATTCTGGACGGGCACGGAGTTGTTAAACACCAGGCCCCAAAGAAGCCATATAGCTTTTCCAATCGTAAAAGAAGGCCCATGGGGTGCTGCAAATGACAGGAAGGACATTCTCAGTGCCTCCTCAAAATGCACATTGGTGAGTGTTTGATACTATGCAGTGGCTCCAGCAACACTGAAGGCTGCCAGAAGACGGACTTATATCATAGTGTGTCCCATCACTGCCCCAGAACCACAACCACAATGAGTCCTTTTTTCTTTAAAAATTAGCATTCTTCCCACATTTCTATATATTTGGCTTTTTGCCACATTTCTAAAAAGACAAAGAAAGAAAGAAAGGAAGAGAGAGAGAGGGAGGGAAGGAGGGAGGAAGAAAGAAAGAACAAGAAAGAAAGAAAGAGAAAGAAAGAGAGAAGAAAGAAAGAAGGAAGGAGAGAGAGAAAAAGAAAGAAAGATAGAAAGAAAGAAAGGAAGGAAGAAAGAAAGAAAGAAAAAGGGAAAAAAGAAAGAAGGAAGGAAGGGAGGGAGGGAGGGAGGGAGGAAGGAAGAAAATGGTTATGCAAAACATGGGTTTGAATTAGAAGTAGTGTTATGACCTGTTTTAAATGTGGATTTGATTTCCATTTGGGGAAGCAGAGCCTTACAAAAACATGTGCATGGGGGCTGCTTCAGTATTCGTCAGATGTGCTTTCGTATAAGAACCATGCAGTTCAGAGGGACTGGTGCTTGATATTCTAATCTGATTGTTCCTAGCCATGGCTCCTGTTCAAACTCAGATGTAAGATATGCACAATGTAGGAATTAAACCAAACTAAAACACTCTCCAAATGGAGACATTAAGGAACAGAACAATAGAGCTTAATTCTTCTAACACTTCACAGATGGAAGACATTTGGTTGCAGGGTCATGGAAAATGAACTCTGATATCACAGCACTTTTTCTCCCTCAGCGTATTCTTAAAATGCTTTTTTTTTTTTTTTTTTTTTTTAAGATTCTTAAGTGTTCCTTGCAACAGACTTAACTAAAGAGGCAGAACAACATGCCAAAATTTATTGGGCTGGGGAATATGCAGGCTGTAAAACACACATGTTAGAGCTTTCAAGTCTGTTTTTGTGCAAGGGGAAAAAAATCAATTTATGCCCTCATTTCATGGGAAAAAGGGTCTTCCTTTAACAGAAGGTTTTTATGTCATTTAAGTAAATGAAGATATGAAAAAATGATCTACTTAGACTTCAGTTGGCGATGCACACAGAGTGGGCAATAAATAAAGTGGCAGCAGTGAATCCAGATTGATGGAAGTTACGAAGTTCTGGGCAGAGAGCCTAGTTGGGAAGCAAGCTTTCCACACATGGGAGGCCAAATTCAGGCTATCGCAATACTTACAATATCCATATACAACACGTTAGAGAGAAGGCAACTAATTCTATTATTCTCAGTTTCAAGCTCTCCTCTTTTTCTTTGCCTAATTTTATGATCTTCTGGGCTTGTTCCCAAGAGGCTGAGAATTCTTAGTAAAAAGTAGAGTCAATCCAGTAAACTTCATGAACTACTTAATTTTATTAGGGATGCATGTTGATCAGAAGTGATAGCTATTTGGGAATCAGAAATGGGCAGTTGCAGGGAGCTGTCCAAGACATTTGGGAATTCCTGATTCATGAAGACTATTACTGGGTCATATAATTTTCCCCATAAAGGACAATGAGATGTAACAGAAAGCTATTTTGTGCAAGGAAATAAGTAGCTGTCATTTCCTGAGGGTTTCTACATGCGGATGAGTAGAAAACAAAAAGCCTCCAGGTGATGGAAGGAGTTTGCATGCTAGGTTCCTTCCTGCACAATCGTGTGTGCTTCAGCCAAAGGAGAAATTATTGCACGTGGTGGCCTTTGGATAGCTTTTTATCTTCCAAGATACATTTCAAATGTATCCACTTCTTTCCATCTCCATTCTCTCCATCCAAGTCCAAAGCACTGCAGTTCTTTTTCTTGGAAAACTGTACCACCTTCCTAACTGGTCTCCCTCCTTCCACTGCTGCCACCCCTCCCATCGTCTTGATAGATAGATAGAAAGTGACCTTTCCACACCATACAGGTTTGTATTCTGCCTCTTCCCTGCCATTGTATTTTGAAGAAAATCTGAAATGCTTACCACAGTCAACAGCCTATCCCTCTGACTTCATCTTATACCACTGTCTACCTCACTTACTCATAACTTTTCTGTTTCTTGAGCATATCAAGATTGATCCCATGGCAAGGCCTTTGTATCTGCTGTTCCCTCTGCATGGAATGCTTTTCCCTCAGTTTTTCATAGGACTGAATCCTTCTCATCTTTCAGGTCTCAACTCAAGCGTCATCTCTTCCTAAAGCCCTTCCCTGCTTGACCATCATACTTAAGAAGCGCCCATATCCCATCACTTCACTTTGGTTTTTCTCCCTTCTTCTTGAGATTTATTACAATCTGTGATTATTCACTTATATGTTTACGTGTTGTCTCCACAACTAAATTCGCTGTTGCCCAAGGATGAGGAAATCTCCATCCCATTTACCACGTTAAACCCCTGCTCCAGTACCAGGTACTCCGGAAATATTCATCAAATAAACGCACGAATTCACAAACAACACAAGCTCTGATTTTGCAAACGTAAATATCTACTCTCCTGCAGTATGATCACCCATAGAACATTGCCTCAGGACCCACTCTGTTGGAAAGCTTCTTACTAGCTAATTACATTACCCATTTAGCGAAATGCTGGCAACTCTCCCACTTAAACACAACATGATCACTTGTGGCATTTTAACTACGTTTTGTTGACGGCAGGTGGTTTATGTGGTAACCACCGCTCTTCAGTGGTTAAGAAGAAGCGGGAGGATTTCAGTAAAACTAAGTTCCCAATAGATTCCTGTGACCTGCTGGCTCTTTCCAATACTGAATCTTCCAAGCAAAAAGAACATATGGCAAATTAAAGTGCCTTGTTTTTGAATAACTGTACCTTGAAGATCTGCCGTCTTCCATCATCTAAAGTCATTTTTCAGGAAAGAGGTTTCGTCCTGGCACCCTTCTGATACCATCTACTTAGAATGTGTTGTGCATTGAGAAAAATTCACTCAAAATTGTGTAATGTGTTTATGTATATGGTTTGTGTGGGAGCCTCTTAAAAAGTTATGGCCGGGCTTCCCTGGTGGCGCAGTGGTTGAGAGTCCGCCTGCTGATGCAGGGGACACGGGTTCGTGCCCCGGTCCGGGAGGATCCCACATGCCGCGGAGCAGCTGGGCCTGTGAGCCATGGCCGCTGAGCCTGCGCGTCTGGAGCCTGTGCTCCGCAATGGGAGAGGCCACAGCAGTGAGAGGCCCGCATACCACAAAAAAAAAAAAAAAAAAAAAGTTATGGCCAATGAATGCATCCCAATTGAATTTTCTACTTACTGATTGCCACTTTATCAAGTACAATGCACTAAGGTCAGGCACTGTCAAGAGGAAAATGTAAGTGTTTGGGGAAAGTCACCATTTTATCATATATTTATATATTTATCATCAAACGAATGTGAGCATGATTTGGTAGTTTGGAGAATGTTCTTAGCCTAGATTCTATAAAACCATTTTCTTTGCATAGACTGAAGTTGAGACTCACTAGTAGTTTTATCATTTGTTTTGATGCACATTTTAACAACTGCCAGAAAACTTTTTCAAATATGCTTTCTCAGCAAATATCAGTAGCTTTTCGCTTAACTACTGACTCCACATTATAGCAAGATTAAAATGTCTCATTATTAAGTTTTATCCTTCTTTTCAGTAGAAGGGAATAACCCATACTTGTATGGCACTGCAAGTAATATCAATGACCCAGCATGATTTATACGATGGTACAGCAAGGCAATATAGGATAATGTGTTCTAAATCTGAACTCTTCATTGAAAGTAAATTACATAGCATTGACTTTGAATCATGCTTATGAAGCTAGTCTCACCTTTCCCTTTGGCTAAGTTTCTGTTGTATCCAACAGGACTGAAGTATTCAAATACGAAAACAGCTATGGCGGATACAATGAGCAGCATCACAAACATCATCACCCAGACGGAGGCGCTGAATGGTTCTGCAGGTAAACAGGCCGGAGGATGGAAACATGGTCAGTGAGCGCCTCCTCACAACCAGGGCTAGCCGGAAGCCTAGAGGGCCATTTGCAGACTCACTGAGAAACCCACTCCGATGTGAATCTGATCATTCAAAAGAAGCTAGTCATTGTTTATTCATACATTTAAATCATTCTCTACTCTACAAAATATTTGAGGTGTTTTATAAGAATGCACATCATAGGATAAAAACAGAAAAGCATACGACATTTTACAAATCAGGTCAAGGATAATAAAAACAAAATATAATGATAAGACCAAGGGAGAAAGTTAAAATGCAAACCAAGAGGCTACAGGGTCCCCTGTAATTATAGAATCATCCAGGGGACCAAAGCTAAAGAGAAACAAGACTAGATTCAAATAGTCAAACATAAGGCACCTGCGAATCAGCATGAGTTTTATTTTCATTTTCATCTTGACATGCTGGAGGGAGAACGTGCAGGAATTCTAGAAGTAAAGGGAGAATTATAACCTGGTAGAAAAGGATCGTAAAATCGTGGGATTGACAGGAATATTGGAATGTCATAGTCTGCCCCCAATACTACCACTCTCTCCATTTCACCTACTGCTTCGGACAGATGGGATCTCTACAATTTAAAAATCTTGTCGAGGTTGGTAATGGTTAAACGCAATTGACAAGTCATCTGAGGATATTACATTCACACGAGAATTCAATGAAAATGTATCGTTTAAAGATAGAGGCAAGGAAGTAGTAGACGGATAGATGGTTATTTCCCCTAAAAATAGTTTTCATCAGTTCATTTTCATGTGGGTGTCTCAGAAGGGCAGGCCAAGACACAAGGTTCTAAATCTTAGATCACTTTAGAAAGGTAAGAGATACTATGTAAAACAAATTAACATTTTTATTCAAACTGATTGAGGACATGAAAGTGAGCTGAAAGGAGCTATTTTATCCATGTATGACATAGATTTGCTAGAAAATCAACAGAGACTAAAATTTTTTAAATGAACATAGCTCCACCTGATTGCATCACTGGGAAGAGACTGCCCTTGGACACCAGTGAACTTATAATCCTTTTCGTCATGAGCAAACATTTTCTAAGAATAAAATATAAGAAGCCCAATAATACCTCTCGAATAGTACACATTTTATTATTTTTAAATTGTTTTTTTTTCTGATGAAGCTATTAATAATAATAAATAACTAGGCTGATAGCAGGCCACCTTTTTATTAAAGTCTGTGACTACCTAACACAGCTAGAGTTCATCACAAATTCCAATGTAATGAGCTTAATATAGAATAAGAAACTAATATGTCCGAAGCTTTAATGATATTGGATAATTTTAAAACCTGAAGGAATACTTTGTAATGCAGTTTTGATAGTGCAAATACTTTAAGAAGCAACAAGTACCAAGACAACTTACTTGACTTAAATAAGCCAAGATGAGCTCAAAGAAACCAATGAGACTAAAACTGAAATTTATCTTAGTTAAATTTAACTTGAGTGCAAACAATATCGTGTCCCTGAAATCAGCAGTTTGGTAGTAAGGTGTATCCAGGAGAAAGAAATGAATAATTAGGAGATTAAAAATTACTTAATATTCAAAAATAGAGATGCTAAAATAATTCTCCAGGTTGGATGTGCTGATGGCGTAGTGTGTCTCAGCAGAGGAGGATCCCTGTAATGAGTAAAGGAGCATTATATACATGTAAAGTATTTGGTGTGTGCTTTGCACACTGCATACACATAATAAATTAAATGGAATAGCTGCCGGGTTCCCTGGTTAAAGCCAGAATTGGTGGTGGTGGTGTGCTGTCCAGGGTCCTGAAAAAGGCGTTCTAGTTTAAAACACGCACACTTATTAATCTGATAACTCCTTTTCTTTGCAGGTTATGATGACATTATTAAAAATATTAGGGGAAATCCTTACTGAATTCTTGTACTCACATGTCAGAATCTGTAAGCCTTCAGTGGGCTTCACTGGGCACTTGATGTGTCCTAGTCACTAACTGGTCAGAAAATCAGATGGAAACTGATCAAGAAACTGATCCCAGATGTTTTCTCACTTCGAAGTGACAACATCTGTCCTTTGACTTGTGAGGATGGCAGAGCGATTCTGCTGTAGTATTCTGGTTTTAGTAAGTTAGGTACCTGTGAGTGCCATGAAGGATGGCTATTCCCAGACACCACACACACACACACACACACACACACACACACACACACACCCCACAACAAAGAAAGTCATTAGAACAATGATGAGCTACTGTCTGTAGTGTCTAAGATGTGACCCAGAAGTATTTTTAGATAGCTCTGGATTACATCCTCTACTGGACAGATTCAACAGATTCAACATCTGTCTGTGAAGGAACTTTAATCTAGAAGAGACCCCAGCTCAGCACTTCTTTGGATCAAAGACTCCAACCTACTTGGAAAGTCTTAAGAATTAACTGAATATTGCCAGAGACATCATCTCTGTCCTTGAAGGGTCGCTGGTTACATTTTGATACAAAAGCTCAGAGGCATTACCTGCAAGTGTTTCCGATGTCAGTTAATGGATTTTGCAGAGGAGAGAGAATAGGAAATAATGAAGAGCAATGCAATCAGATTTTGAATGTTTGGCTCTTCCAGATGACTGAGCCAGTGAATGGAAAAATGTAGCTTAGCATGGTTCATTATGACTTTCAAAACCTGCAGATAATGACCGTAAATAAGGGGGTGCACAGTCAATCGAATAGGGATGTAATTTAGTGACTAGGAGAAGTATTAAGCCTTCTGTGTAAAAACAGCTTTAAAAATAGCTTCCTCTGGCTACAATTTATTTTATTCTTAAAGATACAGTAGGAAGAGTAGGGGGAAAAGAGGTTTAGCTAAATTTAGCAAAAAGACTTGACTTTTATGGAAATGTTCTACTAACACAGATAAGATAAAAATCTAGGGAAACTGGGTTGAGGCCAGATTCAGTATCAGTGACTCATATTTATGAGACAAGTCAATGGAAATATTTTTCCCCTTTGATTGAACTGGACGAAAAGTTCTCTCTAGCTCACTAAGAAGATAAGTGGACAACTTTCTCTTTCCATTTCTTCCACGAACTCCCTTCCTCCAACCTCTAGGACCAAAGATCTCTGTTAAAGAGAGAAAATCTTTCTAAGGTTCCAATAGGGAACGGGGAAAAAGATGATTAGGAGTGACTATGAGTGAGAGTATATCCAATAATTATTAACATTCTGCTTGTGTTGTCAATATCAGTAAGCAGTACTTTTCATGATCCAGTGAGGCTCCCTTATTAAGATATGGGCATCATTATCCATATCAGACACAGGCACAGAAGGAACATAGTGAGGTGTGTATTTGTCAAGGTCCACATTACTCCAACAAAGGTTACAAAAATTGAAGCGAGTGCAAAATCAAATCCAGTGAGTGGTAAGGATTTCAACAGCTTAAATGGATTATTGAAAATGAAAACAGTAAATCCATATGTCTCTGTGAGTAAGGCAGTATCCAAAATCCTGTTAGTCAACATTTCACTCATGAGAATGAAGCATAGAACACTTCACTGGATGCTAACACCACATATAAATGAAGACAGTGGAAGAGTAAGGCTATGGGCTTGGAGCTGGCATCCCCAAATGGGCCCTAGTCTGCAGTTTTAGTTCTCTAATAAACAAAGTTTTTTTGTCTTTGGAAAAATGTAAGAAATTCAGTTGACCCTAATCTAACTGTTTTCACTCTCTCCTGCAGTTTCCTTCTAGGGGTCAATGTTTGTCTTAACCTTCCCAATTTGGGACAAACCCACTGACGTGGGAATGCCAAGGGGAAGTTAATCTGAATCCCATGATCTTCAAGACAGTCACTATCAAAAACTATTTATGACGACAAAACACTTAACACAATGATTTCCTTTAAAGAAAAAATTTAAAATGCTTGGCTATATTCCATGCAGTTTCAGCTACACCAGCCAAGCTACCTAATGCATAGCTGCTAAAGAAAACCAGATGATAGAAAAAAAACAGAACTACCTTGCTTTAAAAAATAAAAACCTTTTGTGTAAAAACATAAATCTAGGAAACAGTTAAAAGGAGAGTAAGAAGAATTTCTTCTCTTATAAACCATTCAGCTTAAAGGATAGTCACATTTAAAATATGATTCCATTAATTTTAAAACAGTGTATCCTCTTCAGACTGCTTCTGTTTTGTTTATCGGAGTACTGGTATAAATCATTGCACAGTCAGCATCATTTTCACTCTTACATGCAGTAAATAAATGACTGTCATTCTAGTGAGGGATGGAGGATGGGTATATGGCTGCTAAATAAAAGTTTATGAGCTGATTTAAATTCACTGTGGACAGACAGGTTTATTTTTTAAATGCTTTCAAGGCTCTAGGCAATGTATCTACTAATCTATATTCTGCACTATCAAGGACGGTATCTGAATATGTGACTGTATTTTTAGCAGCTATTTCCAAGTTAAAGATAAATGAAAGATGTTAACGGGGGGAAATTTTGGGTAATTCAATGCAACATGCTTTCAATATGCTGACGTGGTTACCTAGAACTGAACTAGGTCCTATCTGGTCCTGTCTTTTGAGCAAACAAGACAAAATACCTATAATTCCTCATAGGGAAGCAATAGTGACTGTGAAGTTCACATACCTAGGAAAGCAGAAGGTGACACAGTGCCGTTGCTTCTTGAAACCATGACACTGATCCCCGTCTCCACAAAGGGCACAGAGAAGTCCACCACTTCAGAACGTTCCTCATTGATGGTGAGTGAGCCAACTGCCATGACTGCCCGTTGATAAACCACCTGGACACAAGGCAAAAAGAAGAACCGTCCCTTTACTTATCCTTCCCACCATCTCTGAGGACCTTGGGCCCTAAGTCTGAATGAGGGCCCTTGGGATGAAAAGATAACTTACCTCACCAATCATTCCATTCCACACATTGTTAACTTTCTTGCCATGCTTCCCATTAGTCACCAGGTAAAGGTCATAGGTAAACTTCACTGTTCTCGAAAGCTTCTTTAGGATATCAATGCAGAACCCCTTGCAGCATTTTTTAACATTCATGCCCTCATTGGTTGAATTGCTGTAGAGAAAATCCCAAGATGGTAGAGTATTAGTACTGGAAAATGTGTTCAGTCATTATCTACACTCTTCTACTATTTTTCACATGGGAAATAGAGGCCCAAAATGAGGAAGTGGCTTTTACAAGGAGGTTCAGTGAGTTTATGACAGCAAAAGTAGAAAGTGTTCTTAATTATGACAATAACCATGACAACAGGTAACATTTCTTGAGTAATTACTATTTGCTATGCACTGTGATAAATGCTTTCTACTAATTGTTGGATTAATCTTCACAACATTTTTCTTAATTAGGTAGTATTCAGATTCCCATTATACAGATGAGAGTTACTACGTCTTATTTTTTTAAAGCTTATAACACATACAACCTCTTTAGATCAGAGTTTAGTCATCTAATCTAAACTGAATTACAAAAACTTACTGGAAAATGGAGGAGAGGAAGATGTGAAATTCTCAGAGCAAGGAGAGTTTTGCTTTATCCTTTCACTGAAAATAGAGGTTGGCAACCAAAGGGAAGAAGAAAGGATGCCTTACTTACTTAGAAAAGATACTCTCCTTGCTGAGGAAAACTAAGAATTATCAGCTAAGAATCAGGAGACCTGGGGTCTACTCTGTGCCTGAGTCTGTGGACTTAATGTCTCTTGATCGAGTCATCTCGCAAATGAAGGCTCATTCGTAACATTTTCCCTCCCTACCTACGTGGAGGAAGTGTGAGAGGTGACACTATTAAATAGCAATGTCCTTGATCAGGAAAAAGCCCTATTAAAATACAGAGGGCATTGCTGTCGTAAAACCTATCATAATCTACCAAGGTTACATTTGTTGCTTTGTGTCAGCCACTCTGCTTTATTTACTTGACAAAGTCATACTCAAAGGACACTCAGAAAAAACCAGAAATGCTTTTAAAAGGGAAGGAAACAGGGGTCTTCCCAAGTGATAACAAAAACTATTTAAACCACTGCTACAGGAAGATCAAGACCTCTCTGGGCATTGTACTTGGTTCCACCTTGCCCTGGGGCATCCATTAGTACCATGGTCAGATGCTGAGTCACGTATTTCATAGGATATGTGCTGCCTCAACATTCCATTGTTGACACATCTACATACTGAATTGTTATCTAAGCACTAAAATGATGTTTATCTAACATCATTTGGTCTGTGTTTCCACATCTGGAAACAGACCATATTGGGAACTTTTGTTGGTTGTTAACACAAACGTGTGCGTGTGTGTGTGTGTGTCTGTGTGGAGGAGGGGGTATGACAACTACCCAGACATCTGAGAAATGGTGCCCATGTAATCTCTCTGCTCTCCACCATCACCCAAAAGAAAGGGAGACTCATAAAAACAAATATGGGGAAAGGGATCCAATAAGTCATCAATTCTCTGGCTGTATAATTTCCCAGTGTGGCCAGTGGATGTGCCTTGCGAGTCAGACAGAGCTGCTTTAAAATCCTGGGTCTGCCCTTGACAAGCATGGAAACTCGGACGGTTCTCTTCATTCACAGACCTCAGTTTACTTATTCGTGCATTGAGAAGGCTGATACTTACCTTGCAGGATAGTTGGAAATATTAAATAAGGTATCTAAAGCACCTCTCACACAGGTGCTTAAAAATATATTTCCTCTCTTTTCACCAATGATTTGACAGTTTAGGGGATTAACTGGCAGTATAGTCATTTATCCTTACAGATCAAAACAGGTAAGTTTTCCTCAATTTTCTCTTCACATCTTAACACTCAACTAACAGGTAAGAAGAAAAGTCTGATTTCTCAGCCCATTTCCTACTACCTGATTTTTTAGAAGAATGATGTGTGCCCTCAAGACCCCACCATTTGCCAGAAGTGAGAGACAAAGGGTTTTCCCTGAAAGAATATCACCAAGAAAACAAACACAATCATGTTGTCCAACAGGAATCCTTTTTGGAACCAATCAGCCTGCCTCAAAGATGTTACCTTTAGGAAATGCAGTTGATCTAAACTGTGTTAATGCTGGGATGACTGGATCCTAGTAATTTTCTATTGCTTTCAGGTAAATCAAAGACTTTAATTTCACCTAGAAGCACAGTACAATTCTCATGTCACCAAGTGGGAAAAGGAAAATTGCAAGCCACCCCCTCCCACAGGAACCCAAATTGTGAATCTGAACTTGTTAATCTGTTTCTATTCTTCAGTTGAAAAGTCAATTCTTTTAAAGACAGTAATTTATTTGGAGGTTCATTTCCTCCAGACCAGTGTGACTCAGGACTTGGTGATCTATTGTTTTCAGCTCCAAGTTTTCTGATTTTAAAGACTTTAATCTCCAACGACTGAGTTTGAAGCGTAAGATGCCCTACTTGATTGGCCCTGTTGAATCAGAGAAGATATTGTTATCATAAAGGAGGTGCCCCAGTGGGGTTATACTCTTTGCTTTGTGCCAGCCACTCTGCTTTCTTAATCTGACCAAGTTCTGCTCAAAGAACACCCACCCAAGTCAAAACCTTCTTTGACAACTTTTCCACATTACCCCTTCTGTCATTCCCCCAGTTCATCACTTCCAAGTACTGTACTAGGCTTCCTTCTGTTTCCCAAACTCGCCAATCTCTTTCCTCCCTCAGGGCCTTTGCACCTGCTCCTCTAGCTGGGTGGCTCTTCCCCAGTTCTTCACATGTTTGGCTCCTTCTCCTCCTTTACACGTCACTTTACATCTTACCTGTGTGAGCTGCAGGAGCCCCACATACCTCAAGTGACTCCCTTATCACACCACCTTATTCAGATCCTTCACAGGGTTTATCCTAAGTGGAGCTGCCCTGTTCCCTTATTGGTTGAGTAGTTTTTTAACCGTGTGCACCCCTTGACTGCAAGATCCTTCCCGGTTCATTGACGCATCCCCCATGCCCAGCACTGTGACTAACACAGAAACTATGTTTCATGCGTATTTATTTATTGACTAATCTATTCAGAATTACAACCCCAAAGAGGCTGATGACTCCAAAAAAAGCTGATGATTATTTACTGAATAATCCATAAGAATTTCAACTCCAAAAATGCTGCTTATTGATAAAAAAATTTCTCCAAACCAAAATGCACCTTCATAATACACTTAGCAATCATATTCTTAAAAAGTTATCTTTGGGCTTCCCTGGTGGCGCAGTGGTTGAGAGTCCGCCTGCCGATGCAGGGGACACGGGTTTGTGCCCCGGTCCGGGTAGATCCCACATGCCGCGGAGCGTCTGGGCCCCGTGAGCCATGGCCGCTGAGCCTGCGCGTCCGGAGCCTGTGCTCCGCAACGGGAGAGGCCACAACAGTGAGAGGCCTGTGTACCGGAAAAAAAAAAATTATCTTTATCCAAAGCACTGAGCCATGGGGATTTGCATCTTGTATAATAAGAACTTAGGTTGGAATTTGGAATGTGGGAGGAAAAGTATCCATTCACCCTCCGTTCAAGTTTCATCAACATTGGGGTGTCATATTCTATGCTTGTCACTGAAGACACAAATATTAATAAGCCACATTCCCTATATTTAGGCAGATAATACTCTGGGGGAAATACAGACAAACTGTAAGCCATAAAAACAAGTGAGACAGTTTAGAGAGTGCTAGAGAGTGCTATGACTAGAGTGCTATGACTAGAGTGCTAGAGAGTGCTAGCTAGAGAGTGCTATGGACTGAATGTTTATGTTCCCCTCAAATTCATATGTTGAAACCCTAATCCCCAATGTGATGGTATTTGGAGAGGTAATTAGGTCACGAGGGTGGAACCCTCCTAAATGGAAGTAGTGCCCTTATAAGAAGGAGCAGGACAGCTTGCTTCCTCTCCCTCTGCTCTCTACCAGGTGAGGAGAAGACAGCCGTCTGCAAACCAGAGGGTCTCCACCAGACACCAGATCTGCCAGCACCTTGATCGTGGACTTCCCAGCCTCCAGAACTGTGAGGAATAAATGTCTGTTGTTTAAGCCACCCACTCGTGGTAATCTGTTATAGCAGCCTGAACTGATTAAGACATAGAGACATAGCCAGGGTACTGTGGAAGTAGGGAGAACTAACCTAGCTTGTGGAGGGAGTGCTTAAGAATTAAAGGGCAAGCAAAAATTGTCCAGGTGAAAGGAGGCAATCAGAAAATACTAAGAAAAAAAAAAAAAAAGATTTCCACCTAGCGGTAGGCTTTTTCCTTTTGTGAATCCTCCACAAGGGTGGTATTTGTGTTTATGTTTGCAATACAAAGACAAAATTCAGGGCCTTGGACTTGGCCATGAAGCTTTATGTATCTCCAAAGGGTTTATAGATTAGGGAGAAGCCTTCATCAGGGGATCTGATAAAAAATGTCAGTTCCTCTTCAATCATAATAAAAGAGGAAATGACTTAGATGCAATGCTGGTTTGTTGCTGGTGACCTAGGAGATCCCCAGGAGATCAGCTCCACCTTAAGCACATCAGAAAGTCACTTGTAAGGTGGATGCTGACCCCAAAATGGAGAGAAGCTTTGAAAATTCTGAAAAGTTTGGATCTGGGAAATAGAAGAGAGGTGGAAGGAAGTGGTAGATATGGTTTGGGGGAAGGAGCAACCAGAAAAATACAAAAGAAATAATTATTCTAGGAAATATTGAAGGGGAGGGTTGACTTACCATACTGGTTAAGAATATGGTGGTGGAGTCAGATGGACAAGTGTTTGAGTCCTGCCTCTTCCATCTACTAGCTAAGTGGCTTTGAACGTGCTTCTTAATCTTCTCATCACTCAGTTTTTATCATGTTTTAAATGGGCAAAACCACGCGCCTCGTATTGCCGTTGTTGGAATCAAATGAATGCAAACCACCTGGTGTAGTTCCAGGTCTTTTAAAAAGTCTATTTTTATACCCACCTGTTATAATAGAGTATATTTTATATTACATTCTATTATTCTTGTAGAGACACCACTGTTCTCAGTGATACAGGCTATTGTAAAGGATTGGGCACATTCAACCGACAGCATCCCTGGACTCACTTGATTCTGATGAACTTCCGACATGGCACAGTGTTCCGCACACACGTCTCAGTCAGCGGGTCTATGTCTTCCACGATGACAAAGGGGGCCTCCTCCAGTGTGACGATGCTCAGATGGTTGTCGTCTGGCTCACAGTCCGAAAAGGACTTGTACCTGGGCCACACGGCATGCCTCAGGCTCAGGGTCTGGTTCTCCCACTTGCCCACCTGGTATAAAGAGAAAGACACACCTGTGCTTTCCGGCACCACTGGCTTCCAGAAAGGTGAGTCCTCCTCCGTAAGAGGTATGGGAGAAGAACCCCATCATCTTCAGGGCTTTTCTGCTACCTACCTCAACGTACACTTCTGTTTATATGCTAAGAAAGATGAGGACAAAGGGAAAGCAGAATACTGGGCCGCTCCCATGCCCTGGACTCTCCCCAGACTAATAAATACGGGGGTGGTGACAAAGCACGGATGCCGTTGGAGATCCCCAAGTGATTGTGATGTTCTGCCAGAGCTCAGGCCCACTAATGTCATGAAAAGAGCAAGGACTTTTAGAATCAGAGGTCTAGGCTTGAACCCCCAGATCTGCCACTTACTAGCTGTACAACCACAGGCAGGCTTTTAATCACTATGAACATCTGTTTTCTCATCTGTAAATAGACACAATTCCACCTACTTTATAAGGATGTCGTGGGAATTAAATAAGGCAATTCGAGAAAAGCATATAGGGCAGTGCTCAGCACGTAGTAAGGACTCCAAACTCTCCCTTTTAAGTATAGAAGAGAGTCAGTGAGAGGGAGAGAGATTTTTAAAGTGCTAAGAAAAAGAAAAAGAGGAAAGGGGAGAGGAAGATGAAGTCCAAGGGCAAAAAAGAGGGAGGACTGGCAGGAGAAACAAGGGGGTAGAGCAGGTGAGCAGACGAGAAGCCTCCCTTCAAGCTCAGATACGGTTCTATTTAAGTTGAAATTAAGGTGAATTTTTCTTAATCCAGCACAGAGTGGAGACTTTTACTGCTTACTGTACATCAAGACCTGTCAAAGCAGAATCGATCGTGTTCCCTCTGAGCAGCTGTCGTCATCTTAGTTAAATCAAATTGAAGGCTGTATGTTTTGAACCTTAATTTTATTTGACAGCTTCTTGGCACTCTCACACACACACTGCGAGAAAGCTGCCCCCAGCACTGCACTTTGTGCTTCCTCCTCCCGTTCCCAAGTGCAACTGCTCGACACCACAGAGCAGCGCTTTATTTGTAACACAAACCTCAAGGAAAATACCTCGTCTGAAGAGCTAAGTGCCAAGTCCAGCCTTGTCTGTGTTCATATGACCCACTCACCTCTCCTCCTGTAATGTGTCACCAGAAATGAATCTCAGGCCCTTGAAGAGAATTCAGACCCGCTGGACACCAGGAGAGGTGATAGGTGGCGGGAGAGAAGGCAATCAGTGCTCTGGAAGATGACATCATCATTTGGACTGGAAAATGTTTGCTGCTTGTAGAGAAACATGCCATGTGGCCAATTACAAAACTGTCCAGCTTCACTGATACCTTCCTTTTTAAGTTAGGAAGGGCAGTAATTTGGTCAAGCAAACACGTTCATCTCCTCAGGCTGTGATGTAACATAGGCTGGAGAGAATGTGGAGCCCATCAAATTCTTAATTCATTAAACATAGATTTACTGAACACCAGCTATGTGCGTGCTGACACCAGCCCGGGAACAATGAGGGGTAAAACAGAACGATTCCTGCCTTGTTGGAACCATCAGTCAGCTGCCGGACAAAGACCAAGCCAATAATAATAAACATGCAAATAGATAAAGAGATATCCAAGCTCTTCCTTTTGGAACATGTTATACCCATCTCTTTCTTTTCCATCTCCCTTAGAAAACTCAAACATAGCCTTCAAAAGAGCCTGGGCAGTTCAGTGGGTAAGACAATGGCTTTTGGAGTCACACAGAACTAAGTGCTAATCCTGGCTTCATCCATTAGCTGAGCAGCCTTGGGAAAGTTGCTTAACCTCTCTGAGCTTTGCTTTCTCTATCTGTAAAATGTGGATTGCTACAGGATATGCTTTCAGAACTGTAGTGAGATTTGAATGAGCCAAAAATGTCCTTGAAGCATTGAGCACAGAACTTAACATGTAACATACGTGGCAGCTGCTATTATTTTATTATTGTAGGTAGCATTTAAGATACAGCTCAAATATCACCTAATCTGTAAAAGCATTCCTGTCTTCCCTGGTAATAGAGAACTTTGCTCCCATCTCCACCACAGCATTTGATGTTATACTTAAAACAATGTCACTTTTGGGCATGTCTGTGTAGTCGGGAAATGTGCCAATATTACCACTTAGTTTAATCCTACAAATTCCACGTGGTAAGGATTATTATTCCAGCGTCACAGTTCAGCAAACTGAAGCACAGAGAGATTATGTAAACTGCCCAAACTTGCACAGCTAGTAAGTGGTGGATCCAGAGCTATACCATGGAACTAGGCGGATCCAAAAGTGCTTTCCCACTAGTGTTTCTATTAATTGATCTGCAGTAATCATGTTATTGCTCCAAGACCCTTTCTTCCTTGCGGAGACAGCTCCTAAAGTCCCAAGGTAACATAAATAGAGGCAAAGCCCGTTTAGCCAGCAGAATCTTTGGTGATGTCACCGACCATGTCACATACCCTACACCATGGGAGGCAGGCAAAGGTTCCAGCCCAAGGCTGACTCATGGAGAGAGAGGCTGCAAAGGTTTATGAGTTCCCAGAGTGCAATAACTTCCTAAATCTCCTCTAAGTTCCTCTCTCCCTTCCCAGCACATCTAAGTAAGCACCCATGGGTCAGCCAAGGAGGGTGGAAGCAAGTGGTGGGTGGGAAAACTTGATTAGGAGCTGAAGCTGCTGTGTAAACATTGCCCTAGATCCCGAGAGCTCTTACCTCCTTCTCTGAGTCTGACAGGCTCCTGTTCCAAACGCCAAAAATCTCAACTCCAGGATTTTATATACCAGATAGGGGAGAAACAGACATCCTTCGCTTTCCCCTCCTATGTTCCTATTTACAAAGGACTATATAACTGGGTCTGGAGTCTGTAGACAGGCTTAATAGAGACTTGTTTACTCCATAAATATTTACTGAGTGGCTACTAGGTGCCAAGCACTGCGCTAGGCACTAAGGGTACTGTAGTGCAAGCAGCACAATTTTTACTTGCAAGGAATTTTTATGTTAATTGGAAAGACAAACATGAGTCAAATAACCACATAAAAATATACATCGTACAAACTATACATCGTACAAACTGGGAGAAAGAAATAAAATACGGGTCTAAGGCTGGAAAAAGGGGGAACGAAATCACATAAGTCTTCCCCAAGAGGTGGCACTTAAGCTGAGACTGGAAATCCAAGATGAGTGGATGAGGGGGTAGAGGGAGCAGAGGCAGGAAGAGCCCTCCAGGCTGGCAGGGGCCAGATGATGCAAAGCCTTGCAGGTCCAGTTAAGGAGTTGAGATTTGCCGTAAGAGTTAATCTAGTCTGTTATCCAGAATGGAAAAAGAAATGAAGAAATCATCATGAACATGGGTCCATATATAACTTTCCCAAAAGTGGAAGCTTCTTGCCCCCTCCATTCTTTTTTTTCTTTTTTTTATTATGGAAAAATTTTAACTCATACAAAAGTAAAATACTAGAATGTATCTCCATCTTCCCATTATCTAGCTTCATTAATGACTAACTCATGGTCAATCTTGCTTCATTTATACTCCCAACCACTCCTCCCATATTATATTGAAGGAAATCTCAGACATCATAACATTTCATTCACAAATCCTTGATTTGATTTAAATACCTAATTTTCATTTGCTTAACAATATTATACCTCAACAACCTATATGTTTGTGTATATGTTTCACTCATTAGATCGTAATTCTTCAGTCTAGCAGGGATATATATATATATTATATTATATATATTAATATATATGTATATTAGTTGGTTTCTATGTCCACAGCTTCTAACTCAGGGCCTGGCACAGCTGGATAGCTGTTGCTGGAATGAATGAACACACCACACTTAGCAGAGTCTGTAGCATTCGATGACTGTGGTTTGTGTCTGCTAATCCCAAACTCCTAATTAATCCCTCCCTCTCTTTCCCTTTGGGTAACCATAAATTTCTTTTCTATGTCTGTGAGTCTATTTCTGTCTTGTAACTAAGTCATTTGTATCATTTTTTTTTAGATTCCACATATAAGTGACATCATATGACATCTGTCTTTCTCTGTCTGACTTGACTTCATTTAGTACGATAACCTCTAGGTCCAGAGATTATTAGGCACTATTCTTAGCGCTATTTTCATTCTTATAAACACCCTATACACAAGAAGAAGCTGTGGGCAGATGATTTTTATCTCTATCATGAATTTTGGACTTGAAAACAGTCCCAAATTCCCCCAACTAGGCTGTGTGGGAGAAGAAAAAAAAATCTTTGTCTTCAAAATAAACTGGATTTTGGTGATAAACCTTTAAATGTTTTCAGCAAATAAACTGAAGTTTTGAGGACAAAGAAAAATAATTGACCTCTAATGGAGAAAAGTGATTTTGTTAAAAGAAGTGGAGAAAGGGGAAATTAACTTTGTCATGATTTTTTAATCTGTTCTTACTAATAAAATTTAAATGCTGTGCTTTTAGAAAGCTAATTCCCTCTTCAGCTCCTAGGAAGTGTTTTGTGACAGAGCAGTGATTACTTATCAAAACGTTCAGCCAATATTTTCTCAGAGGAAAAGATAATTTCATCTCCAGAAACTGTCATAAGTTAATATTCATCCCTTAAGGTCTGGTTAAATCCATAGCGATGTCACAGAGGCTGCAAGAGGCTGGAAGAAATGAGGTTAATAGATGTTTGTGACTCTCCTTTCAAAGAGGTATGAGTGCTTGATTGTATTTGATCTATTCATGAAATGCTTACAAGAGACAGTTAAAATCACCTCACAACTGCTCTCTCCCAAGCCACTCCCTAAGAACGTATATCTAAACACCAAAATCATAGATCTACCTCTACTCAAATCCTTCCATGACTCATACTGCCCACAAAACCAGTCAGATTCCTCTTACATTAATGGACTCTAGAGTATAGGTCCCATCAACCTCGATACACTGTCCTCTCTCTCTTTCTATCACTTTGTTGATTTCTCTTTTGCACACCCTATACACACCCTCACACTGAAACATATACATCTACACCTTCAAACACACATACGCTTACACCTACACATACTCACACATGTATGTACATATATATGTATGTGCATATGTGTATACAGTTAACCCTTGAGCAACGTGGGGTTTAGGAGCACTGACCCTTCGTGCAGTCAAAAATTTGTGTATAAGATATAGCTGGTCCTCCATAACCATGGTTCCTCCATATCTGCGGATTCAACCCACTGGGGATCATGTAGTACTGCAGTATTTACTACTGAAAAAAATCCATATATAAGTGGATTCAAACCTGTACACATGCACACATATATATATATCATATATTTATATATCTATACATAAACACACAGCTACACTCATACCTACCTGAATTCACAATACACACATATATACACTCACCTCCACACACGTACCACTACACATACACACATGCCTAACACACACCTACACTCACACCTCTACACACACGTACAACACTAAGCCACAATGATGCGTACACTTTTCACTCTCACCACACACCCCCTGAATGACACCCATTTCCCCGCCTTTGCCTGCACTACTTCTACGTGAAATTCCTCTCCTTATCATCTCCACTGACTGGAATCCTACCCACTCTTTCCAGGTACAGCTCAAATACCGTCTCTCCCCTTCGGCTTAATACTCCAGCTGGAATGCATTTTGTTTTGTTTTGTTTTTTGTTTTTTGCGGCACGCGGGCCTCTCACTGTTGCAGCCTCTCCCGTCGCGGAGCACAGGCTCCAGACGCGTAGGCTCAGCGGCCATGACTCACGGGCCTAGCCACTCCGCGGCATGTGGGATCTTCCTGGACCAGGGCACAAACCCGTGTCCCCTGCATCAGCAGGCGGACTCTCAACCACTGCGCCACCAGGGAAGCCCTGGAACGTGGTTTTGAGCATTCTCTTTTTCCCTTGAATTCTCTCGCATGTTCATTCATGAGCTCAATACACATGCGTCCAGGGCTTTACATTGTGCCAGGCACTGCAGGAGGCTCTGGGGCTACAACTGTGAACAGTGCAGGCTGGTCCCAGTGCTCAGACTTTCTAGTCTGGTTAGAGAAGAGGAGTTAAAGCACACTGGCCATGAGATAACGTGAGCTAATAAATGCGGTAACTGCCGTGCTGGGGTGGGCACAGGATACTACTGGAGCAGAGAGCTTCCTGCTCTGCAAGGAAACCAAAGATGCTTCTAAAGGAACTGACTTCCAACCATGAGCCATACCAGCATGGCAGATGGAGATGGGGATTACTGAAGAGTTTTAATCAGGGGAGGGATACAATCAGTCTGACGTATTAGGACACTTCTTCCCAGTGCAGTGCAGAGAAAGGGTTTGTGTCTAAAAGATTCTGAAGGCAGAGTGATGGGTCAGGAGGCAGCTGCATTAATCTGGATGAGTCTGGCATAGGGCCGCATGGGGAGGGGGCATGAACTCACAGGATCCCAAAGTGGTGGAATCAATACAACTTAGAGACCGATTGTGTATCTGTATGGGGGTGGGGATTAAGGGCTCAGTTTGCCCTGTATTATAGAATCTCTGGCCTGGCCAGCCTTTCACATAACATGACCCACATCGGCTGTAGTACAGTGTTCACCACATTCCAGTTCAATAAATGTTTGCTGAACTGAACTCAATTCAGAAGGCAGCACTGGCATCAATTTTTACTTAGAATTCAAAGTTAAAAGAGGAGAGTTGCCTGTTTACTCAGATCCCCTCCTTGGAGACAAGACAATAGGGATTGTAAAATTAAAAATCAGAGATGAAATTTATCAAAACCGACAATGAAAGCAGAGTTCACGCTGCCTGTGCTCCAGCTTGACTGGCCCTGGTTAGCTCATTGAGTGATTTCATAACCAAGGGGGAAACAGGTCCTAAAACAAACACTTCGCATGTGCAAAACACCGGAAAACATTCCAGATAATAAGCAGGGATTTACTCCCAAGGTGGAGAAAATGCAAGTAATTAACTCTTCAGGAAGATGAATTTCAGGAGAAAAACAAAGCAAACAGGAGGCCAATTTCTCTCCACCTGGAATATAAAGTCTTCTAAAGGACATAAGATAAATGTCCATGAAGGAAATTTAAATTGACTTAAAGTCCGTATTTAGCATAAATAGCATCACCGGTTAGCATCACTTCCATGCCTCTGCATGCAAATGCAGAGCTGATAGCAGGCTTACACATGAGTAATTTTGTGTCTTTGGTTGCTGCTCGAAGCCAAAAGTAGATCTGAATTTGATTGACCTGGAAACTACAACAGAGATGTCTGAGCCACAACCCTGACTTGATATTAAGTTGAAATGTGCTCTATCTGGAGTAGTTTGCAGTTGAGTCGTGATTTTTTTGTGAACCAAAACCCGATCTAAAGTTCGTTCAAGACAGCTAGGGTCTGCTGAAACCAGATGTCACATTGCACCCCAGATTTCCCCTGCATGGTATATTCAAACAAGCTTCTACAATAAAACTGCTGAAAAGCGAATGTGGACCAAACCTACTTTATCTTCAGTGCCATGGGGTCTCAGATGGCCACTGGCAGAGTGAAAATAAGAATTGCTTTTCAGGTGTTAAAGTAAAGCACCTGCTTCCTTTGAATGCACTGTCTTAAATGCGGTTACTGAAGGTAGTGGGATTATGAGACTTTAGCAGGAATAAGAACCTCTCCTTGGGGAGAGGAATGCAGACTCCAAGGGGAAAGAGGGGGAAGGGATAAATTAGGAGTATGGGATTAACAGATACACACCATTATACATAAAATAAACAACAGTGATTTACTGTACAGCACAGGGAACTATATAGGTCAATATCTTGTAATAACCTATAATGGGAAAGAATTTGAAAATACACATACATAAGTAAGTGAATCACTTTGCTGTACACCTGGAACTAACACAATACTGTAAATCAACTATACTTCAATTAAAATAAATGAATGAGTGGATGAATGCAGACTCCTAGATCGCTGGAGTGTATGCATCAGTAAATGTGGGATGAGGCTTGGGAACCTAACTTTTTAACCAGGATCCCAGCTCATTCTGTTCTGGGTGATCGAAGAGAAGCACCTAAAGGATCCTACGTATGGCTACCAGCAGGGTTAAACGCAGCGTAAGGAAAAGGTGGGAGTCTTTCTTCTTGGGTTTCTTGTGTAACCAGTAGCAGTCGCCAGCACATCTAACTGAGTTGAATCAGCTGTTGGAGCCTTAATTAAATTCCTCTCAGTTGAAATTTCAGAATTGCCTGATTGTTATACAGCTCACATTGGAGCAGTTGATTTCTTTCTCCTATAATAACTGTTCTCAGGATAATCTAATATCTTTATGGATAATGGCGTCGGCTGTCTGAGGACTCAGCACTGATCTGGTAATCCATGGAGACGTGTTTTGATCACCGTTATTTCCTCGAACAACCTGCCTATTGCTTCCATTCTCCTCGAGGTTCATTCAACACGAGAAGAGCTCGATGCTCGTTCAAGCTCAGATTTAAAAGTGGAAGTCTCTGGAACGATGAGTCTCCCTTTTCTTCAGAAGTTCACTTATTATCTTCAGTTCTACAAAGTTCCTCTGTTCCCAGGTCCCTGGGGATGGAGAGAAGCTCTACTTCTTTGGTTTACTTTTAATTATTTATGTGATCTTAAAAAGTGATGTGTCCTGGTCATTAGCTAAACAGTTAATAGTGTTTTCTTTCTCTCCTTTGGCTCCATGTTGGAATCATTTAACATTAGAGACTTGAAAAATCAGCAAAAAATAAAAAGGAGCCCTCTCACAATTACTAATTAATTTTTGAACCCTCTCCTGGGAGTCCTTCATTATGTAACTTCTTTATCAGTCAGCCCTCCAATGGGCTGTAATAATTATTAAATAATGAATAAGTATAATAACTGGCATGTCTTGAGACACTGTGATCACCCCAACATGCACTTCCTCCTTTTACCCTCACATCCCTGTAAGGAAAAGGTCATCATTACCCTCACTTTACAGATTGGGAAACTGGGAGCTGACGTGAATTGCCCAAGATCAAAAAAGCAAGAGAGAGCATCTGGAGGCTGAGCTCAGGCCATCTGACTTGAGAGACTGGGGTCATCACCACTGTCTGATATTCCCAAGGTGGCCATCAGATTTGGTCTGGGAAATACTAAGGCAAACAAGGGAAACGAGGGAACATTCTACGGATCAACTGGAAAGACCCTGCTGCGAGTAGCGATGCCCCGAGGAGCTGGGATACCTGAGCTCAGCCTCCCCAGATGCACGGCCTGTCCCCTTTGGAGAGGGGCAAGGTGCTCTTTCCCTGTGAAATACAGGAGGAGGAGAGAGAACAGCCAGATGCGGCTATCTTGTGGTTTTCTTTCATGTTTTCCAGTTATTTCCTCAGTGTACCTGTGACTTGATTCTTCTAAGGACCTTGAATTCCACCCTGGGTCATGTCTCTGACAGCAGCGCTGCAGTGAGCCCTTGCAGGCTTGAGGCTGCTAACATCGACATCCAAAAGGCGATTAGAATAATAGACCAGGGAAAAAATCAGCCGCTCAAATGTGAACTGCATGACAATTAGGTAATTTGGGGATTTCAACCAAGAGGAATGTAATTTAGGGCTCTAACAGCTGATTAGACTTTTTCTTCGCCTCTGTGGTAATCTCCATCCACTACGTAAGGGGCCTTAGAAGGGAGGATTCCATTTGCCTCTGTCACACGTTGTACCTGAGATGCTGACGGCCAAGACGATGTGACTCTGTTTACATTGCTGCATCTGTTATCATCAAAATTTGGACTTAAACTTGGTTGAACTCCTGAAAAGGCTGTTGCCTTGGCGAAGAAAACCAGGAAGGCTATAGGTCTGCAAAAACACTTCAGGAGGAGATGTGAAGGAAAATGGGATAAACACAGGACCTGGAGTGGGGGGGGGGGATAAGCACCTAATATTGGACGAGATCTTGACCTAAGGACAGTCCTCTATTATAATAGTAGTGATAACCAGGGTTATTTTTTAAACACCTTTGCAAAGACAATTTAGAAATACGGAAAAGGTTTTTCTTTTGACCTTCTAATGTACTTTTCTGAGTAAATTTCAAAGATCAGTGTAGTTTCTACTTGTAAGATAAATGAAATACCATTTGCAATCCGGCAGAGTAAATAGCTCTTTTTTGAATATTTACTTGAAGGATATTTAGCAGCTCTTTGCTCCCTTGGCAGAGTTGGTAAGAGTTAGGAGGTAGTCAGGAGCCCTCCAGAGCTGGGCTGATAGCTGAGAGGGCCCTTCATTCATTGGGATTATCAAGTCATTCTTACCAGCCCGAAAATCATGACAAGGCTGGATATGAATACAGGTGTGACTCCTCCTCTTACTATTGGGCAGCTTTTTTTTTCCCCATGAAAACCTTGCAAAGTGGTAAAAAAAAAAAAAAAAACTGGGGGCTGAGTGTGTAACAGTTTATAAAAGGAGATAAGTTCCAGGTAATTAAATTGGAGACTAAGGGAACAGGAGACTTCAATGCATCAAACCTGACAAGGGATAGAACGGGCCAAAGGCTCGTTGATTTCCTCACTCAGCGTTAAGTAAAAAAGCCAGTTCCATTTGGATCTCAGCCTGAACATTCAAAGTTAACCTCATTGACAGTGTCTGCAGAGTTTTAAAATAAGCTTATAAGACCTGGGGGTATTGATCAGTTGCAAAGTATTTAATTCTCTCACCCGTGAAAAGTTATTGGGTTGTGAAAGTTGAAGGGTTTGGAACACTTGGTGTCAAGGTCTCTGATGGGCATTTGTTCTTTCACATCTGGGGCAAAATAATACATTTAAGTCTTTGAGATGGACGTTTTCCTCCTTCTAAATGAAAGGGCGAGCCAGGGGTTGGTGCCTGAGGCCTTGTTGGTTATTAAAAAGATGCTAAGGAAAGCGCTTGTGCATGGGTGAAATCCATCCCTGGGATGAAATGCACCCGGATCAGAATTTCAATTCTCCTTAAATAAGATGGTATTTTGACAGTCATTTTTCTTTGCTCAGCTCGGGCCCCAAACTACTTTGCTCCAGGCTTGTCTGAGCCCTAAAGTATTCCAGTGAGAGGATCCTTTGAAACACTAAAGCCAACAGAAGATTTAATGGTGAGGGAACAGTAATAAGCTTAACCACAGCTTTGCCCACTGTTAAAAACATGATTATTAGAAGGCGGTGTAGGAGACAAGGATCCTCTTGGGATGGGCCAGATAAGACTTGCTATTTCAGAAAACTGAGCCTAAGTAGCCCTCCACTGTCAAACCAATTTTATTCAAACTGATTATCCTCATCTTGGACACTATTTAACAATGCCAGAGCCCCACAGAGTTACTCGGATGAAATGAAAATCTTGGTGACCATCCAGGGAGCTACTTGGCATTTCTTATTGAGTCATACTGGCAAGCTCATAGTTCAAAAGAACCCTAGACTTGGAGTCACAAGACTCAAATTCAAGTTCAGTGATGATGCCTGTGAGCTATGTCACCTTAGTTAAATCAAAACTTTTCAGATTCACGCAAAGTATAGCCAAAGGTAGAAGCCCAAGATCCCTGTTGATTCTGAGTGTTACCAACCAATAAGCAAAGCTATTCTCTAGGTTTTTGGTCAGTTAAGGTTGGATTACATTGACTCTTTGGTTAATCTACTCAACAAATGTTTACTGAGTGCTTACTATGTGCCATACACTGTCCTAGCACTGGTGATACAGCAGTAAAAGGACTCTAAGCTGGGGACTGGGAAACCTTGTCCCAAGGGCCAGTGGTTTTTATACAGCCCATGAGCAAAGGGTGGCTCTTATATTTTTAAATGGTTGAAAACAATGGAAAGAATAATATTTTGTGACATGTGAAAATGATACGATATTTGAATTTCCATGTCCAAAAATAAAGTTTGATTGGAACACAGCCATGCTCATTTCCTTATATGCTGTTTATGGTTGCTTTCACACTAAAACAGCAGAGTTTGAGTACTTGCCATAAAGACAGTATGGCCCGCCAAACCTGAAATATTTACTAGCTGTCTTTTGTATAAAATGTTTACCAAGCCCTGATCTAAGTCTCTGTGTGTAAGCAACCCACCTACTAATAGGGAAAATAAAATACAATGCTCTCAGAATGTTATAGAATAAAACAGAAGATGACAAGTGCCAAAAAAGGAAAGGTGAAGTAGATGCAAGGGAGCATCAGAAGTAGAAGAGGAGATCTGGTGAGAGAGGGGAGACCTTATGAGAGGAACGGCAATTGAGGGAAGTTGTAGAACAGGCAGAGGAGCTGAAAAATCAGTGTGGAGAGAAGAGACTTCTAAGTTGAACGAATAGTGTGGACAAAAGCATAGCAGTTGAGCTTAAGGGACATGTTTGTGGACTAGGAATTTGCCCAAATTGGATGAAATACACAATGTACAAAGGGGATGAGAGAGAAAGAGGAATAAAGGGATACAGTGGGACAAGATTATAGAAGCCCCTGGATAGTAAGCTAAAATTGCTATGTGCACATTGCAATTTGGTTGCATTTGAGTTCAAATTGGCAATTGGCCTTGGGATTCCTTGATGACTTAGCACTTGGGGATAATATTGGTGATTTCATACACGTATGGTTGGTATTTATCAGCTCCCACATCTTTGGGAATTGTCCTATTTTTAAATGATTGTATCATATCCTTCATAAATACATTCATATTTGCCAGACTATCTGGATAAAGTTAGAGGTCAGTTTATTGACCTCCTCTCCATAGGCCACCTCCAGTCCACGTTAGCCACTCATTCCCATGAGGGGAAATTCACTTAGAATTGCTTGATTCAATGATTCTCAATTTAGAAAAACCCACAGTGCTCTCACACTGCTATTCTCATGTCTCTTCTCCAACATCATTTTGGCCATGGTCCCAGGGGCCCTCTCTTTCCTCCCAGTTGATCTACTCATTCATGACTTCACCTCCTCCCCATTCCAACCCAGACCTCTTCATCTACCACATCAGTACATGTTCTGCCATATCCATAACTATCCTGCCCCCACTTTGTCTTCCTGTCACACCTCCCTGGTACCACCTTCTGCCAACTCAGTCAATCCAACCACTTCCTCACCTGAAAACCACCGAGTATAGGTGGAGAGAACCGCATAGATGAATACTCTTTTGAATGTAAGGACCCCGTCTCTGACCAAAAATTCTTTTCCCTTTTCCTGATTGGCCATCTTACATTCCCTAGGAAGTATTTCAAACCTTCACACCTGTCCATGAGAAACCGCAACTCTGACAGCTCCATCCTCACTTCCAGCTGCTGAATCTGCCTCTGATTTCACAGTCTATCACAGACAACCTGCATACCCTACAAACTTACCTGCCTTGGCACACGTCTTCCTTCTCCCCTCCTCCACTGATGACAGAGGCCTCTCTCCTACTAATCCCATCATCTGTGAGCAGGACACAGTCCTCTTTTGCACCAACCTCTCCTCTAAAACTGGCTTCAACAAGATCGCCAGTGGCCCTCTCATTACTAAAGCTAACAGGTGCATCTATTTGACAATGAGACCCACTCCCATCTTCCTTGAGTCTCCCTGCCCTAGACAGTCACGATCCTACCCTTTCCAGGCTAGTTCCTACCTCTTTGACTTCGCCAGCTCCGCCAAAATGCAAGCTTCTCTTTTTGTTGCACACGTTTTACATGTCCTGACCCTCCCTCCTGTCCTCAGGCCTCCATGCTCAGGCATCGACTACTCACGCTTCTGTTATCATCTCTATATTGACCATTCTCAGACATGGCTGTCTTTCACCAGCTCCTCTCTACTGCCTCCAGGAAACCTCAAACTCAACAGGCTCAGAGCAGAACTCATCATCTTACCTTCAATTTTTAAAAAAAATGCACAATTTTTCTCACGTGTGCCTATATGAGTTCTTGAAATCTCAACCTTGGAAATATTCCTTAATTCACCCCTCTCCCTCCACCCCCATTTATATTCCATCAATTGCCAAGCCTTGATAGTTCTAATATTTGAATTTTCCTTGTCCACTTCTTTCTTAAGTCAGACCACCACTCAGTCCTGGTCTCCTGTCACTGGTTTCTGCCAACGCCTCCAGACGTTTCCCCCTGCCCCAGATAGCATTCATCCCAGCCTATCCTCCAAGCTGCAGCCCAAGCCGTCACTCTAAATAATAGCCCTGCATATGTGATCATTCCACTCTCCCCCTTAAAGCCTTTGGATGGTTTCTCACTACACTTGGAATCAAGTGAACATGCCTGGCCGTAGCCTAAATGATCTATCTCATTCCCAGGCATCTCTAGCTCTCTGCATTCACGCCAACCTCATTTCTGACAGCCAAATCCCTGTTCTACCCCTGCCCCCCCACACACAGGGATTCATGAATCCCACAGCACTAATCATAGCCTTCTCAGTACATTGAGCTCCCCTCTCGGTGGCAGGTATCCATACACACTCCTCACCCTGCACAGAAAACCCTTTCCCACTCTCTGCCTGGCACCCTCCTACTTGCACTTCAGAACTCAACCTAGAGAACAGCTCTTCGGGGAAGCAGTCCCTGATGACCCCACAAAACTGGCCGGGTGACCTCCTCTTTGCTTATCTCATCAAGTATTATAAGTACCCATACACCCTCCTGTCTGCCCCAACAGACTCACTGAGGGTGGGGACTGTGTTCTTAGTATCCCTTACACCCAACCCAGTGCCCCTTACAGAGTAAATACATAAACGTTTAGTAAGTAAACAACTGAATAAATCAACATACCAACATGACTACCATAACTATGATCTTCTTGTAATCACAACTTTATTTGTCTTCTTCTGGTAATATGTACTGAAAAAAATGTAGATTTCGGAGTTGGCCGAACTCGAGCCTGAATATCAGCTCTTATGCTTACTAGCTGTGCAACTTGGCTACGTTTACTCGTTTCCGTCATGGGCCTTAGTTTCCTCTTTCACCCAGTAAAGTGGGTATGATAAGAGCAATCATATTGTATGATTGTTGTGAGAATTAACTAAAATTAACATGCCTACAAAGCAGTTATTACTCTGTTGGCCACATGGTCACCATTGCTCAACCAACATTGGGTGTTTTATTATATACAGGGCTCTTGTAAGAATTACATTAATTCCTTTATGTGAAACTCCCAGCCTGGCCCATAGTAGGTATTCAGTCAAGGTTAATTCCATCCCATCTACAATGTGCAGGTCCTCTTGGGATTGAAGTTAAACTCTAAATGTAGGGCACAGACTATCTCCAGAACAGGAGAGAGCAAGGCGTCAATTTTATCAAAACTCCAAGCCCAGGTCTTATATACCAAGATGTCATTTAGGAAATGCACTTGCTTTTTTCCCCCAAAGGGAGACAGATAAGTTCTTCACTTACTCTCTGTATTTTAGATAGAATTGATATTGCCTATTAATATAATTCTGCACACAGAGAAGGTCTTGCCAAAAGCAGCCTGGTGTTACTTTAGCTCCATCAATAAATCCAAAGGCCTGACAATTATTTTTAATTCCATTTGCTGGCCTGAGGTCATGCACAATTAATACGTACTACTAATTTCATAACTATAAATGTAACCCAAGCTTTCTTGGATCCTTATGCCCCAAAATGAAACCTTATGAATGTACTTTTGAGTTCTCAACTGGTTAAGAAGCTGTATTGTGGGAAAAAAGAAAAGAAGTAGAAAAAGGAAATTTCAGATAAATTTCCAAGACACATTTGGAAGAATCGTCCTGGCCAGAGTGCTAAATGCCATTGTGAGGTTAATAATATAAAATCCCCAGAATTTGTATAGCCCTTTGTGGGTTACAAGTTGCTACTTATTATCTCATTTCATTTGGCCTTCATTGCAGAGTCACACAAAGGTGGAGACGTTATGACAACTTTTCAGAGCAGTAAACTAATGTTCATTCAAGTAACGTGGACCAGATAAGGACAGCAAATAGGTGAAAGAACTAGAGACAGTTTTCTGACTGCTGGCCCAGGACTTGCTTAATTGCCTATATTTCAGTATTCAACTCCTTACACGGGACTCAAAGAGAAAACAAATACAATGATTCTTTAATATGTTCATCTTTAAACTTGAAGCCCAACTCCTCTGAGAAAAGAGAATGCCAGCAGTAGGCTTCCAGAAACCCACTCAAGATGCAAAAACAAACAAACAACAAAAACAACAAAAAACCCTTGATAATTGTCATTAAAAAATCCATACTGTACTTTGCATAATGGTTCCCATTTGTTAAACTTTTTCTATTACGTACTAGGCCCTTTGCTGGATGTTTTACATATGTTATTTGTAATCCCCCAAGTTATGAAGTGGCTGGGTGACCATGTTGCAATTAATTCACTTCTCCAGCCTCAGTTTTCTCATCTGTAAAATAAAACTAATTATGAAATCTACCATTTAGGGTTCTGGTGAACATAAAACATGATAATGTATGTAATATGTTTGGCTCAGGGCCTGTGGCACAGTCAATGCTCAGAAACTGTTAGGCTCAACATCATCCTCAATGGTGAAAAACTGAAAGCATTTCCACTAAGATCAGGAACAAGACAAGGTTGCCCACTCTCACCACTCTTATTCAACATAGTTTTGGAAGTTTTAGCCACAGCAATCAGAGAAGAAAAGGAAACAAAAAGAATCCAAAGTGGAAAAGAAGAAGTGTAGCTGTCACTGTTTGCAGATGACATGATACTATACATAGAGAATCCTAAAGATGCTACCAGAAAACTACTAGAGCTAATCAATGAATTTGGTAAAGTAGCAGGATACAAAATTAATGCACAGAAATCTCTGGCATTCCTACACACTAATGATGAAAAAGCTGAAAGTGAAATCAAAAAAACACTCCCATTTACCATTGCAACAAAAAGAATAAAATATCTAGGAATAAACCTACCTAAGGAGACAAAAGACCTGTATGCAGAAAATTATAAGACACTGATGAAAGAAATTAAAGATGATACAAATAGATGGAGAGATATACCATGTTCTTGGATTGGAAGAATCAACATTGTGAAAATGACTCTACTACCCAAAGCAATCTATAGATTCAATGCAATCCCTATCAAACTACCACTGGCATTTTTCACAGAACTAGAACAAAAAATTTCACAATTTGTATGGAAACACCAAAGACCCCGAATAGCCAAAGCAATCTTGAGAACGAAAAACGGAGCTGGAACAATCAGGCTCCCTGACTTCAGACTATACTACAAAGCTACAGTAATCAAGACAGTACGGTACTGGCACAAAAACAGAAAGATAGATCAATGGAACAGGATAGAAAGCCCAGAGACAAACCCACGCACATATGGACACCTTATCTTTGATAAAGGTGGCAGGAATGTACAGTGGAGAAAGGACAGCCTCTTCAATAAGTGGTGGTGGGAAAACTGGACAGGTACATGTAAAAGTTTGAGATTAGATCACTCCCTATCACCATACACAAAAGTAAGCTCAAAATGTAGTAAAGACCTAAATGTAAGGCCAGAAACCATCAAACTCTTAGAGGAAAACATAGGCAGAACACCCTATGACATAAATCACAGCAAGATCCTTTCTGACCCACCTCCTAGAATAATGGAAATAAAAATGAAGATAAACAAATGGGACCTAATGAAACTTCAAAGCTTTTGCACAGCAAAGGAAACCATTAACAAGACCAAAAGACAGCCCTCAGAATGGGAGAAAATATTTGCAAATGAAGCAACTGACAAAGGATTAACCTCCAAAATTTACAAGCAGCTCAATAACAAAAAAAACGACCCAATCCAAAAGTGGGCAGAAGACCTAAATAGACATTTCTCCAAAGAAGATATACAGACTGCCAACAAACACATGAAAGAATGCTCAACATCATTAATCATTAGAGAAATGCAAATCAAAACTACAATGAGATATCATCTCACACCAGTCAGAATGGCCATCATCAAAAAATCTAGAAACAATAAATGCTGGAGAGGGTGTGGAGAAAAGGGAACACTCTTGCACTGCTGGTGGGAATGTGAATTGGTTCAGCCACTATGGAGAACAGTATGGAGGTTCCTTAAAAAACTACAAATAGAACTACCATATGACCCAGCAATCCCACTACTGGGCATATACCCTGAGAAAACCATAATTCAAAAAGAGTCATGTACCAAAATATTCATTGCAGCTCTATTTACAATAGCCCGGAGATGGAAACAACCTAAGTGCCCATCATCAGATGAATGGATAAAGAAGATGTGGCACATATATACAATGGAATATTACTCAGCCATAAAAAGAAATGAAATTGAGCTATTTGTAATGAGGTGGATAGACCCAGAGTCTGTCATACAGAGTGAAGTAAGTCAGAAAGAAAAGGACAAATACCGTATGCTAACACATATATATGGAATTTAAGGGAAAAAAATGTCATGAAGAACCTAGGGGTAAGACAGGAATAAAGACACAGACCTACTGGAGAACGGACTTGAGGATATGGGGAGGGGGAAGGGTGAGCTGTGACAGGGTGAGAGAGAGGCATGGACATATATACACTAACAAACGTAAGGTAGATAGCTAGTGGGAAGCAGCCGCTTGGCACAGGGATATCGGCTAGGGGCTTTGAGACCGCCTGGAGGGGTGGGATAGGGAGGGTGGGAGGGAGGGAGACGCAAGAGGGAAGAGATATGGGAACATATGTATATGTATAACTGATTCACTTTGTTATAAAGTAGAAAGTAACACACCATTGTAAAGCAATTATACCCCAATAAAGATGTTAAAAAAATGCAATTGTTAGGCTCTTTGTTCTCACTATTTGGAATTATTATATATCAGAAAAACAAACTGCGTGCTTTTCCCACTTGCGTCCTCTACCTCCCACAGCACTGGGTGATGTCCCCTGCATTTTAGAATTTGATTGAGGAATATAACAGAACTTAGTGGTCAAAGCATGGGTTTCAGAATCAGAAAAATGGGGGTTCAAAACTCGGTTCAGATTCTTGGAAATTAACCAGTTCTTTGTATTCTTTAGTTTTCTCATTTATAGAATGGGGATATTAATAGTACCAATCTCATAAGATTTTGTATGAATTAAGAGAAATCATGTATCTAAAGCTCTTTCTGACATACAGGAAGCATTTAATAAATGTCAGGATAAATATCCTTACAGAAACCCCATGGGGTAGGTATTACCATTGGCTCCGTTTTACTGATGGAGACACTGATTATCTGAGAAATACAAAGAATGGCAACTTTTCAGGGTTGACTTGGGTCTCAGAACTATCAACTCCTATGAAATTGATCAAATACCCGTCTCCTAACTGTCTCAGCTACTAACCAGTGCCAGGCTCAATGAAGCGGGAACGAGGGCATCAGCCCATTTCTGCTGACAATGGTGCTGACCTGGCTTTGCCTGCATGTACCACTCCCTTATCTTTGGACACTGATTTGGGAGTTGGGCTCTGGATTAGACACATCTTTGTCTCCAACTTCTGTCCTGATTGATTTATAGTATAACTGGATGGGTGTCCCACATTTTTGAATCCTCATCCATTTTCAACGAGGTGACAATTTCTGAATGCAAAGGTCAGGGTGTCATTTTGGTAATGAAACTCAAATCCTTCTGTGTTGATTCAAGGCACCAACTCGAAAGCATCTGTGGAGAGAGATGTGTACAGTCCCTGCCAAGGAACCCTGGTCAAGTTTCTTACTCTGTCTGAATCTCAGCTCCTCACTTGTTAAAACAAGGTAAATGTTCCTGCTTTTCCTCTAGGAAGGGTGGTTGTCAGGATCTCTTATCCAAATCCAGTTCTTGCTCTCCTTTTCTACCTCGTATCTGCCTGTCCTGTTTTCTTCAAACACACTTTAATCATGGAAAGAAAAAATATGCCGTCAACTATAATCTGCTGTGCATGTGGAGGCCAGTACGGTGGGGAATGATATGAAGATCAGGATTCTCCCAACTCAGATTGTCTGTTTCAACTTTAAAGTTAAAAACAGCATAATCAAGGGGACATTGTTTTCTTCAAGTCATTTTACAACTCCCTTCAAGGGAATGAGAATTGATTCTCTTGTCTTTTCCCAACTTCAGGATTTTTTCCTTATATGCATTTCCAATGGAGTCTTTATTTGCACACTGAGAGAAATCAAGATGATTCCGCCCCTACCTCCTTCCTTCTCAAACAGGTCCATTCCATCTTTCTAATTTGCAGAATTATAATTCAAATGGAAGGAAAACAGACTCCAAGAACTCTATAGATATGATTGCAATGAGTTTTAAAACACATTTTCAAAAGACAACGGCTACAGATAACGAACGTATGAAGGAGTAATGAGGAATGAACACACAGCATATTGTAGGCGTGGAGGGCAACTGACAGCTTTAAGTTGGCAGAGGAATGCTGACTGGTTTTGCACAAAGATGCGAGAGGCTGATTATATGGCAGACTTTCATGCAACTCAGTAGAATGTTTTGGGCTAAGATCAGGAAGAGATGCCTGGTTCAGTGGAGAATCGTGTACCTCTAACAGTCCATCTTGCAAATACTGAGAGCATGTCCACCATGCAGGGATGGGGGCTCCCAAGGTAGGTTTTCATAATTAAAGCAATCACAACCTTCACTATCAATATACAAAGAACCCCCAACTCTACCATATGGTGTCGTCAAAATAAAATTGACTTTATCGTCTGACAGACCTGAGCTGAAATCTAGAAGTTGCCACTTACTTGCTTCTGTAACCTTGAGCCAGTCATCAATCTTCTCAGAGCCTCATTTTCTTTATATATAAACTGGGGAAGGCATGATAGTACTCATGTCAATATCTGTTTAAAAGGGGTCAAAGTAATGAATATAAAGCCCCTAGGCTATAACTAGGATGCAGAAATTATTATGTTTTATTATTAATTATTTTTAAAATGTGGGGAAATATATCAAGGTATCAGATAGCCAATTTTCTCGTCTTCAGCATCTAGAAAGCACGGTAAGTCTTTCACAGTTTAGAGATCAACATTCAGAATATTCAATCTTTTTCTATCTGCCTTTCTCTCTGGCCCAACCCAGGCTCCAAAGCCAAGAAAAACAGCGTAGTGGGAAGTGCAGCTTCTGCTGCCAATAGCACAGATGAGAAAACCAAGCTGCAGCTACAGAAGGCAGCCTGACACAGCCACCTGTAGCCAGAAGCAGACTGCTGGGGTAGAGTACTCTTCACTGCTCTGCCTCTTTTCTTACAGACAAATGTCATTCCTGTCCGCACCATCAGCATGTAAATGAGGGAAATAACAAACATGACAGACACAATGCTAAGAAAGTAGAGAGCAGGTCCAGACAGCAAATCACGGAGGTCTGGTGGTTGTAGGTGGGTGGGAAGCAATCCAGCTACAGCTAGCTAACTGGATAAATTGTGAAATGAGGAACAAATAATAAGGGGCTTCAAATGTTTGTGATTCAGTTAATAAAATGGGCCAAATGATCTTCACCCTTTAGATAACTCTTCTTCATCCTTTAGGACTCAGGACATATGTTAGCTCTTTCGAGTAAGCCTTTTCTCATCTCTTTCCTAATACCCAGGCTGGGTAGGTGTCCTGCAGTGCCCTGGGCTTACCTCTACTATTAACACCCATCTATGTTGCAACTGAAAGTTCATTTCTCTGTCTCTCCCACTAGACTGTGACCTTCCTGAGGGCAGGGACACTGTATTATTCATTTTGGCTTCACCCACACCTACCCCCAGCCTGGCACAGAGTAGGTACACGGCAAACAGATCAGCAGTGGGTAATTGGGGGGGGCGTCGAGAGTGGCTGACCAGGTGGATGGATGAAAGTTGGTTGGTGAGATGGGTTGATGGATGGATAGACGGATGGATGGTTTATTATGTAGATGACTGATCACTGGATGATTGGCTGGGTGGACAGATAAATAAACATAAAGATCAATCACATGGGACATTCGTTGTTAATAATTAATGTATCCTAAAGAGTAAGATTTAAGTCTACACAAAGGGCTAGGTATTGTCATTCATTCCCTCCACTCAACCTCCAAGGAAGATAATATTCACAAGAATCTCTAGGTCCTTTATGAAAATTCCCATCATTCATCCTGGAAACCGTGTCAAGTGGCGGAATGAGCACCAGACTGGGAGACTCACAAGACCTAAATTTGAATATTTTCTCAGCTATTGAAAAAATGTCACTGAATATATCCAGGTCTTCCCTACTCAACAATCAGAGAATACCACCTACATCATAGGGTTATCACTGTAGCTGAAGTGAAATAATAAATATAAAGCCAATGTTGTAAGGTTTGGCTTGTAATAGGTGCTCAACAAATGCTTACCATTTATTTGCCTTATATTCAGAGGATGTCTAAATTCAGTCCCCTTACTCTACTCACTTTCAAAATTATTTTAGAAATTTTGTATCTTTTCCCCGAAAGAAAGCTTGCTTGGAGCACCAATATACCAATCAGATAAAGCTTTACCATCTCTGGCTATAGCTGGATCTTGTCTCATTAACCCCTATCCAGTCAGAGACCCCTGTGGCACTATGAACAGGGAACATAGTTAGAAAAAAAACCTTTCTCCTAGATAACGGAGGAAGTCTATTCTATGTTCTGCAGCATTGAGACTAAAGCCTGGTGTTCATCCTCTCATTCTCTCCTTTCCTCCCTTCCTCCCTCCCTCTCTTTCCCCTCTATCACAGGAGCTCAGGGCTTTGCATTCACTTACAACACAGAAGAGTTGATGACCCAGTCAGAAAAAAAAAAATGGTTTTCATCTGTCTGTTCAGGAGTTTCTAGAAATACTTCCAACTGAGAGGCTCTTTGAATAATTTACTCATCTGAGATCATTTCAATAATCTATTCACTCATTTTCATAATTGATGGCAAGGCAAGCTGTCAAGGGTACAGCTTTTGTCTTACATTTATACCATCTGTCAGCTTAATTATGCCCCTTCACTCTCAGACAGCTTCCTTATCAAACTGGGTTTGTGAGTTGGGTAGAGATGGATACTCCAGATGACATACTGGTTGATTCTGGTTCTATTGTAATACTGTTTATGTTCAAATTCTGCCTTCACCATTATATGACCTTGGGCAAGTCATTCATTCCATGCAGCTCTCAAGTTCTCTCCCATAATATGGAGCTCTAATGGTAACTGGAGCTGGCATCTACTGATCATCTACTATGTGCCAGTCAGTGTTCTAAGCACTTGACATAATATTTTGTTTAATTTTCCCAACAACCCTATGAGGTAAGTACTACTAAGTACCTCCGTTTTATATGTGAGAAAGTGCAGAGAATATTGTGATATTTAAGTGAGATAACGTATTGAAAACACTCTGCTTGGTGTCTGGCATATAACAGGAGCGTAACAAATGACAGCTGCTGCCATCATGACCCCCCGTCAATCAACAGAACCATCATCATCATTGCCATCAATCATCTTTGTCATCAACATTCCCATCAAGGCATGTTCCCATAGAGATGCCTTTTCTATGAACTGCTTTTTTATAAATTTCAGAAATCTAGAAAACTATTAGCAGACTATTGCCTTGCAGAAAAGCATGGTTCAATTGCTGTTCTTTTTGGAGTTAGGCTTATATTACAACTGCAAGAAAGAAAGGAACGAAGGAAGGAAGGAAGGAAGGGAGGGAGGGAGGAAGAAAGGAGGGAGGGAGGGAGGAAGGAAGGAGGGAGGGAGGGAGGGAGGGAGGGAGGGAGGAAGGAAGGGAGGGAGGGAGGAAGGGAGGGAGGGAGGAAGAAAGGAGGGAGGGAGGGAGGGAGGAAGGAAGGAAGGAGGGAGGGAGGGAGGGAGGAAGGAAGGAGGGAGGGAGGGAGGGAGGGAGGAAGGAAGGAAGGAGGGAGGGAGGGAGGGAGGGAGGAAGAAAGGAGGGAGGGAGGGAGGGAGGGAGGAAGGAAGGAAGGAAAGAAGGAAAGAAAGAAAGAACCATGCAAGACAGAATCAGATACACACACACACACACACACACACACACACGCACACACACACGGAGGTGGCATTACTCATTTCAGTTTGATGTGTTCATTTGCTATAGACCTATTGTACTTTCCCCACTGTGACCTAACAAATTGTACCGTGTAGGTATTTAAAACCGTCACTATGCATGACTCTAGGGAAGTCAGAGGATAATTTTAAATCTTTTGTAATGGCTTAATTTTCCCTCTCTGTGGCTTACATCATTTGAGAAACTTAATGATCATTATATAAGGAAACAAATTAAATTTCACACAGCTTCTGCTAAGGTGGTGATATTACCAAACCCATTTTACAAAAGGCCACTTGATTTTAGCTGTGGGTTTTGGAGAATAAAGGAAACAGAGAAAGGGAAAGAGGGGGAGAGGAAGGGATGAGAGATGAACCATGTCATTTACAGGCATGACAAATTTCTTCTGAAAGTGCTCAGTCCAGAAATGCCTAAACACAAACCCATGCCTAAAAAAATTTTTTTTTTAAATCTTTCTGACTTCTCTCTTTCACAAATCTCTCAGCAAATCAGTCAGTGCCATGTGCTTTCAGTTCTGTTGCTGAAATTTCTCAGATGCCATTGCCACTGTTCTTGTTCACACCTACATTCCCTTCAACCTGAGCTACTTAAATAGCTAGTCCCTTAGAAAATTTCCCCAAGATCCATGCCAATCACCATTTTATTTTTGAAGAAGTAGTTTAGTTTTCATCTGAGAGAACAGGCTATGGGGTTCTTATCCTGGCTTTGCAACTTATTAGCTCTGTCATCTTGAGCAAGTTATTGAATTTCCCTGGGCCTTATTTATCCCTTTCATATGTAAAAGAGGGTAATACATCACAGTGTTCATGTGAGCATTAGATAAGTTTATATATTTGAACGCTTAGCACCCTGCATGGTGTATCATCAATACTAAACGAGTAGTAGCTATTACTATTATTATTTTTATGTTGTTCTCCCATCTCAAGGTCTTCAACAGTACCCCAAAGGTGACTGGATAAAATCCCACAGTGTATAATTCAAACTCCAGTATGGTCCTTCATTCCCATATTTTCCCTTTAAACAATCTGCTTTTGTCTTCTATTGCCATGTAACAAATGGCCTCAAACATAGCCACTTGAAACAATGCTCCCTTATGACCTCACAGTTCTGTAGGTCAGAAGTCCAGCGGGGCTCAGCTGGGTTCTCTGCTCAGGGTCACATGAGGCCAAAACCAAGCTGTCACTCAGCTGGGCTCATAGCTGCAGGATCTGGGAAGAATCCACTTGCAGACTCATTCAGGTTGTTGGCAGAGTTCAGTTCCTGGAGGTTGTAGGACTGAAGCCCTTGTTTCCTTGCTGGCTGTTGGCCAGAGACTAAACTCATCTCCTAGTGGCCACCTGCTTCCTTGTCATGTGGCCCTCTCAATCCTCAAATCCAGCAGTCAGACAATTCCTGCTTATGCTCAAATCTCTCTGACTTCCTCTTCTGCTATTAGTTTCAGAAAACTCTCTACTTTTAAAAGGCCTACGTGTAGAGAACAAACCTATGGACATCAAGGGGGGAAAGGGGGGGTGGGATGAATTGGGAAATTGGGATTGACATATACACACTAGCTAATATGTATAAAATAGGTAACTAATGAGAACCTGCTATACAGCACAGGGAACTCTACTTCACTTTGTTGTACAGTAGAAATGAACACAATATTGTAAAACAACTATACACCCCCCCCAAAAAAAGGGCCCATGTGATTAGGTTAGGCCCAGCCTGATAACACTCCTTTTGATTAACTCAAAGTCCACTGAAAAACTCCTTTTGCTATCTAACGTAACAATCACAGAAGGCATATCTCGTCATATTCACAGGTCATCCTCCTAGAAGAGAGGATTATAGAAGAGTGAGGGTCATTGGGGATCATTCTTAGAATTCTGCCTACCATACAAGCTATGTTTCAAACACATTGAACTCTTTCTCAAATGAGCCTTGAGCACGCTTGCCTCTGGACTTCGGCTTTCAATGGTCCTTCTGCATGGAATGGCCTCCCCACACATGTTCAGAAGGTCTCATCTGAGACCCTGCTCAAATTAGAAGTCCTCTGTAGAGATGCCCTTGATCAGCCAGCCTACATGTAATATATCTCTTCTCCAAACATCACAGACTTTTATCAGAGCATCTTCTGTGGCACATTTCATACTGTCTTGCAATTACGAGCATCTCCTCATGCCCTATGACACTCTAAGGCAGGTACATGTCTCATTGCAACCCTCAACAATGGCTTGCACATAGTAGGTACTCAGGAAATTTTGCTTGACAGAATAAAAGTGTGAATACATAGGGGTTATATACCCCAAATTCAACCATCTCTGCTTAAGGGGGACAGATTTAACTAAAATACCAGTTATTTAATAACTCAGTATTTGTTGAGGACACCCCAGGTGATAGGAACTATACTACATCCATAAACATTTCACTTGGCGCTGTTACTGTCTCATTCAGCAGAGATTACTCTAGGTGCTACAGGACTCCAATTTCCTTATTTCCTTTTCTCCTGTACCACTGCTCTTTAGCATTGCTACTAAGCTGTGTATTCCAAAGGAAGAAAGAGGGACAAAGACAGGAAGCAGGAAATCTTGATAGCCAGGATGACCTAGATGAAACCATTTTTTCAAGATAACAAAGAGTAAATCCATGTCCTAAAGCAGTAGTTCTATATCTTTAATGGGCATTGCTAGGGGAGCTTATGAAAAAGCAGAATCAGAAATGATTATTCTGTAGGTTCGAGGTAGTGCTAGTACCGCAAAAGTCTTAGCACCTTTACATCTTTCCCATGGTTACTCTGATATGGGTAGCCCAGAGGACCACACATGTAAAATGACCACACTAAAAGCTGTTCCTCATTTGGGGAAGTGCGTGAAAAAAAAATCCTTTCGTTCTCGTATCCATTCTCTAAATATTTATTGAGCCACAGCTATTGAGCACCAGAGATACAGTGGTAAAGGAAAAAGTGAAAACCTGAAAACAGACAGTATTCTCTCAGTGCTAGTCACAGCCAGAATTCATGGCTTCATCAATGCACTGCCATCGTTTTTCTAAGCAAAGCGAGCACATAGTAGAAGCCATAATATATTTCTGGCTGCTTGCAGGACGTATAAACAATGCACTTCAGTTTTAGCAATTCGCGCAATTGTTCTATCAATTGTAACTTACTGGTGTCCTCTCAATTATAATTTTCCTCCGTGATTTTCTTTAACGTAATCATTGGAGTATGTGTATGCAGATGCCAAGTATAATGTTTGCATAAATATTTCCATCTTTTAGCAGGATGAACCCTTTGGCAGATACCTGATACCATACACACACACATACACACAAGCAAACACACACACTAGAAATCTTCTGCACATGAGTTCTTGAGACTCACCAAGCCATCTAGGTTAAATGTGGTGGGAAAGTGATGGAGGGGTAGTTAAAATACAATGATTTCGAAGGGAGGGAGTTATGACATTCTCTAATTAGAGACTCCACCATGGGAAAACTGCACCCCATGCATACACCATTGTGGGTGAAAGTCTCGATAGATCTGGTAACACACTGATATGCCACAGCCAGAACTGGGGATCGATCTTAGCTTTTTCTAAGATCTCCTTTATCGTATCTGTACTAGGAATTCTTTAACTGGCATCTGCTTCATTATGCACAAGGCACAGGAACAGGGTACAACCCCTTCTTCAGTGAGCCAGATTGGAAGGTGGAACTTCTGTAGAACAAAAAAGACGGCCTGTGTGACGTGATAAATGCTTATACCCCAAGTTCCAACTGGTTGGGTTTGAGTGAAATCTGCTGCATCCAGTGAGAATAAGGAGGTGGGTGTCACTCTAAGGATAGGAGGAACTCCCTTAATTTCTCCTCTAAAATATTCCTTTCCCACCAGCTGTAATTCAGTACGATGTAGGAATTAGGAATGCAGCCTGTGGGGTCAGGCAGTCCTCCATTCACATCCTGCTTCTACCACATGCAGGATCTGAGGCAGGTCCCTGGCTTCTCTGAACCTGAATTTCCATTTATGAGGCAAGGATAAGAATACCTACTGTAGATGAGTTGTTGAAATGCCTAAATGAGCTCATGGACATAAAATTCTCAGCACAGTTCTTGGTATAGAGTAGCTCTTAGTAAATGGTGATTGAAGTCAGCATTACCAGCAGATTGTATAGAGGTCCTTCCAGGCATTAGAAATAGCACCTTGTGGGCTTCCCTGGTGGCGCAGTGGTTGAGAGTTCGCCTGCCGATGCAGGGGACATGGGTTCGTGCCCCGGTCCGGGCAGATCCCACATGCCGTGGAGCGGCTGGGCCCGTGAGCCATGGCCGCTGGGCCTGTGCTCCGCAACGGGAGAGGCCGCAGCAGTGAGAGGCCCGTGTACCGCCAAAAAAAAAAAAAAAAGAAATAGCACCTTGTGGTACAGCCAAAGAAACATGTGGAAGGAACAGACCTTTCTCTGATGGGGCTCACAGTCCACGTGAAGACGAACGTGCAAGCAAATAATTATAACGCAAGCTGCTGACACTCTTAGGAGTTGGTATACAGGTTTGTACAAAGTGGAAAGGACACGGCCTGATCTGGATTATCCAGATGTAGAATCAATGGAAGGGGTGCCCTTGGCAAAAAGAGGAAAGTGTTCAAAGAGACAGGAACTGAGACAGAAGAATGAGCAGACGACAAGTGCCTATGAGGGCTTGGAGGATATTGGGAGGATAAGAATGGAGCTTTCTGTGCTGGGACACAGGAGAATAACCATATTTGAGAGAAGAAGATGGTGACTTTGGCTTTGGACAAGATGAAGTGGAGGCCTATGGGCTGTCCGTGTAAGGGAGTCCTGGTGCCAAGTCTGGAGATCAGGAGATCTGGGCTGGAGAGAGGGATCTGGGAGTCATCACAGTGTGGAAAGCAACTGAGATCAAGGGCACCAAAGAGAATGCAAACAGAGTGGTGAGAATAAAGAGGGAAGCAGACGCATCAGAGAGACGCGAATGGGGCCCTTCATTCAGGAGGACGTAATGACGGGTCTCCCTTTTGTCTTCTGGGGCATCTGTACCATCTTTAATTAGAGCTTCTCTAGAAGAGAAGAGGGTGTTTTACTTTAATATTTATGATTTTTGTCCCATTCATGCTTGAAGTCAAAACTGCTTTAAAAACCTTTCTTTAAATCTCTCTCCCTCCCCCTCTCTCTTTCTTTCTCTCTAAATATATATGCTTTTTAAAACTACTCTGTATGTATGTTATATGCATGTGTGTATGCACACATATTTGTTTCATTTTTGACTGGTGTAACCCTAAAATGGTAAATAGAATTATTCCCAAAGCATTTTCCCAAGTAGTTAATAAGACGATTCACCATGGAGAGATCCAATCTTTTACTCAATGTCCCCACCCTCGTGAAGACTTACCCATTTGACGGAGTCAAGTCCACCCCTCTCTCCCCAGACATGGCTCAGTCATGAGCTACTTGAGGAGAGGGGTGGTATCCCATTCATCCTTGCCTCACTCTGGTGCAGCTTGGAATGTTGGCCAAAGAGTTGGCCCACAGAGGGTGTTTATTGTATTGGCCTGGGCTGCCAATTGGCTTGTAACCAGGGTATTATTTTCAAGCATCTCTGGGAAGGCTTGGACCCACTAAGCTCTAATGCAGAGCAAAGCCATCGAAAAAAAAAAGGAGAGGCGGAGGGCATGGAAGTCCCAATTTACAAGAGGAAAGTCTGCTCAGACCTGAGTCCTGTGTCTGCTGAACACAAGCGGGCACTGTGCACAGCACTGGACTAATCCACGCCAGCTGCACACAAAGGCCCAGCGGAAAGCAAATGTCCCGCTAAGGGCTTGTCATGTTTTCCAAGACACCCTCATTACATGCTGCTTCTAGTGACTCCACTGAGTGACCTCAGAGATGAAAAGAAATCTCCTGAGTCCCAGAATAACAGCTCCCTCCTTCTGCAGACCTTCCCCTCTGCTGACCGGCTGTACCAGCATGTGCTGCTGGGGGACGGCTTTAAGGATAACATGACTGGTATTTACCTGCTCCATTGGCTTCCTCTTTCTTCGAGACAGAAGCACAAGGAGTTATTTCTGAAGCACTGGATCCCCTGAGCGCTGCGAGAATAGACCAACTACAGGAAGATTTGTACATTCTAAGCTCAGCTCCGCAGCAATTCCCGGAGCTGCCTTTTTGGGAAATTGCTATATTTCAACAGAAATTTGAAGGAGGACACACAAAATATTAAAAGGGTATTTTCTGTATGTGGAAATGAAGCCTATCAAGGGCCGCCTTCTTTTATGCAATGTTATCACCTGCATTACAGTGGCCTCCCTGTAAACAGGCTCCCTGGCAAATGAGGTATGTCCAAAGGCAGCACAGAGAATCCACAGGTGTGAGCCAAGCCTGACCCAGGACTGGTTAAATCCAACCAACGAGAATGATTTTACAGTTCCAAAAGTGATCCTCAGACTGTGTAACTTCAAAAGGTTGAAAAATAACTCCAAAATGTAATAACAAAAGGCAGAAAGGCTCAAGTTCTCTACCTCTTATTATGGACAAGAAAAAAATAACTTGCATTTTGACTTTCCATTTGCAAGAGGAGAGAGAAGCCAGAATTTGAAGGATGAATAAAAGAAAGTAAGGATACAGGGGAGCATTACAGGAAAGAAAAAGAAAAAGCATGTTCAAAGTCCCAGATACATAAAGGAACCAGCTCAGACATGGAGATGTGAGCCACTTAGGACAGTGGGCTACAGGGTTTACCAGAGGGAAGAGCAGAGGTAACACCCGGGGACAGAATCCAGTGCTTTCCTCAAGCATCACAAAAGTGCACAAAATCCCAACCCATCCCTCTCCACACACACACCAGAGTCTAAGTTCCATGAATCAGAAATTGTTGTTTTGTCTCTCCTGTTCACTGATAGATTCCAAGCATCAAGAATAGTGCCTGGCACATCGCAGGCACTGAATAATCATTTGTGGAATGAATGAATAAACCAAGTCGTCACTCAGAGCTTGGGTGTACCGCCTAAAGCAAAAATCAAGTAAGTGTTCAATAAACAATGGCTATTGTTGTCATAACTAGTACTCATGTCAGGGAGTTAAGTATGAAAACTCAGTAAACATTGGTAATTAATTGTGCAGGGTATCTCAATTTAGATACAATGGCATGCAATGAAACAAATCTTGTGTGATAGTCTGATGCATTTTGACAAATGTTCAAGACAAGGAGTATTGCCGTAACTCTAGAAAATCCCCTGTGTCTTGTGTGGTACCTCAGATGAGCTTTTCCTGAACATTGATTTTTTATAGTTATTATATATGTTCTAGAAAATGTGCTTTACAAGAAATACAACCCTCTCCAATCCATGATTTGCAGAAGTGATACATTTAAGTTTTGGAAATGAGTTGATTCAAAGCAAAAGACTAAGTACATGAAAATACAAGGGGTTCATTCATAGGGCAAAATGTGTGAAGATCGCACCCCATTATGAGGTTTAGGCAAACTGGTGTGATCATTGCCAGATAGTGAACACTTGCTACTGCAATGATGTGACCCAAACTTCACTGCTTTTAAATTACCTTAAGTCTTTCAGGGACACTACCTACTCAGATTTGAGAACCCAACACAATGAACAACACACAACTGCCACAGTTCACCCAGGGAAAGCATCTCCATCTTACAGTATCTGTCTGCCTTTTTCCATCAAGGGTCATGGAATGACACGTGGAGCTGCTCAGAGGGAAATACTCTGGGAAAAGGAGTAGTTTGAGTTCCCTTGCTGCCCACACCTTTCCTGCCTCCCCTGTATTCGGCACACAGAAGGATGCTCACCTTTTCCCATTCGCGGTCCTTGTTCAGCACGATGACCACCAGCCTGGGGTGCACCTGATAGCCTTCCTCAGTGAAGGACAAGTCTTTGCCATCCCATGTCACATTGACCATAAATCTGGAGAGAGGAAGAGAAAAACAAATGTTTAGGGAAGAATTAAAGAGGTTTCAAACAAATAAGTGGATGCCACCATCAGCATAAAACTGAGAAGGTGTAAACTCATCACAAGGAGCCTCTATCTGTGGAAGCATCAGTACCCACACAGGCTCTGCTAACTTCCATGCACTCCTTTTCATGAGCCTGTAATCAATCCCAGAATCCCCACTCCTGTATAGGCATTAGTAATTTATTGCAGAAAGCACAGGGGATGGAACATACTTGTCCTGCCAGACTATAGACTTTTGTTCAAATGATCTTCTTACAGGAGGATCTGAAAGCATGTTTTAACAAGCTTCCCTAAAGGAAACTGCTTGTTCATAAACCACATGGTATACAACGTCAGAGAAATGACATCCCATTCATTCATTATTCATTCAACTAATATTTATCAAATATTTGCTACATGTCAGGACTCAGCTAGTTGGTTGGCAATAAAGAAGAAACAGACATGATCTCTGTCCTCTTAAAGCTTATAGTCTAAGGGAGAGGATAGGTATTAATTGGTTAATCACCGTACAATGACAAGTGCTACAATAGAGGGGGCGGCGGGGTGTGCTATGTGAAAGTGAAACAGGGGTCAGGCAAGGCTTCTATAAGGAAGTGCAGCTTGACCTGAAGGATGACTCAGCATTAACTAGATCAGAAAAGATGTAAGCACATTCCAGGCAAAGGGGACAGCATGTACAAAGGTCCTGTGGTAGTGCTTATGAAGGGCTGAGTGCAAACCAGTAAGGCCAAAGCAGAGAGAGACAGGGAAATGGGGTGTGTGGTGTGGGTGAGAAGGTAAATAGGGGCAGACAGTGAAAAGCTTTTCAGGCCATGTTAAACAGTTTTATCTTCATTTTAAAACAATAGAAAGACATTGAAGACTTTAATCAAGGAGGTGATATAATCAGACTTTTCTTGTATCAGTATAATATGACTTAAATGTGTACAGAATAGGTTTGCGGGGGACCACAGTAGGTAGAGGGGGGCTGGTCACAGTGCTCTTATTATTCAGGTGAGAGATGGTGTTGGCTTTGGTCCCATTGTGGCCCCAAAAGAGGAGGAGAAGGAAGAGTAGGAGCAGCAACACAAGTGGAGAAATACTGAGCAGGTATTCAGTGATGGGTTAGACATGAGGGTGGGGGAGAGAGAGGCGTCAAGGATGGCTCCTCGATGTCTGCCCTATACAACAACTGTGCAGTTGTCTTCGTCGCAAGTGATGTCTGTCTGTCTTACAGTACTCTTATCTCTACCTCCCACACCCCCGCCTCAAACCACGTCGCCTGTAGTCACGCTCGGCTCTGATGCAGAGCAAGACAGAGCTCATTTCCCAGGATTTGGGAGGGAGGCTTCTCAGGGGTTCACATCTCCTTGCAGCGTGAGAAAAATATGATGTTAAAGACGTCCAAGAAAACACACCACTTAGCAGACACTCAGTAAATACAGTATGGTGGTTAGAAGCATTCAGAGACCAACCCAGAAAGACAGGGTACCTCAAAGTCACAGCATATTTTTGCATTATATTCCTTTAACAACAAAAGTAGCTAAAGAAGTAAAATATTAAGGAAGAGGACTAGATTACAAAAATAATTCCAAAAAGAGAGATTGGCCTAACTGGTCACATGTCTGCCCCTGGACAGCCACAGTGCAGAAGACCTGACTGTGTCCTATGGGGGAAGAATCAGGTCTCCAAGGACAAGGTTAAGAAATTGGGGAAAAGGCAAAGAACATTTTTGTGTATCCATTCAATGGACTGTTTTGAGTCCTTAAAAAATCACGTTTTTGAGACAAGTTAATGGCATGAAGATAATGCTTGCTATTTAATGTTAAACAAGCAGAAAAGAGGATAAAAATAGGGTTTGTCTATGCATGGAAGGATCCCAGGTACTTTCCATTTTCTTTTGTGTATCTTTGTATTCTCCAAATTTTCTGCAGATAGTTTTTATTTTTAACAAAATACTGTTTAAAAACAGTAAAACCAAACACTGCTATTCTAGAAGAAGCAAAGGGTAATCACGACTCTATCTGGTGCATCTGAGGCATCGCTGATCATTTCCTAGGAAGATAATTTACCGATTCAACAACAATTTACTGAATGTCTATTGAGTGTCAGACCTTATGGTGAGTCCCATAAATACAGAAATAAAAAACACAGTGCCTGTGGCCCCTCTTACATCCTCACAATTCAGTGACATAGACACATAAACAATGACAGTACAGAGAAGGCCACTTGTGCGCCAATGCACAGTAAGTATAAGTCATGAGAATGTAGAGGAAGGGCCCCTAACGCAATCTCTGCAACGTAGGGAGGACTTCCTGGGAACCTTCAAGAGTAAAGAGGTTGAGGAGAGGCGGAGAAGAGCATTCAGAGCAGAGGAGTCATCTTAAACAAGGAAGAGTCAGCAAAGGAAGTGACACGCTAGGGGAAATAGCTTAGTACAGCTGACAGGCAGTGGGATTTGTCTGGAGAGCATCCCTTAAGCTAGATCATAAGGGACCTAAAGGTCTGGATTTTGTTCAGATGGCCATGAGGATCACAAAAGGTTTTAAGGAGAGGAGTGATTCACCGCATGGAGGAAACTGCAAGGCCAAGGGCAAAGACCCATGAAATGTCACGATGGAACACTGTCCATGGAATTTCAGCATAAAAATTGCAGACGAAGCCCACCAGTGGACTTTACCTGGGCTGGCAGGAAATCTGTAACCAAGTCATTCTGTCTCTGCAGTCCAAAACTCATAGTTAGGCCTGCTGATTCATCGAGGGTTTTAGTTTGTTTGTTTGTTGTTTTTTATTGAATCCAATAAAAGCTCTCAAGCCAAGTTTTGATTATACAATAATTTGAAGTGAATAGAGTTCACGTTGGGTCAATCTAACACCCCAAATGTGGGTGAAACTGAAAAACTTAGTCCATTAGCAAGAGGTTTGAAAATACCCAATTTGATATGTGTTTGGAAACGGCAGACCAGAGGACGAACGCTTTGGGTTTGACTTGGACCCCTGGCCCGGGGAGAGCCATTCACAGGGTTATGTGGTGTGAACCGATGTCACGGTCACCATTTTAATCTAGGAGCTAGCATGCCCTGTTGAGCACCCAGTCTTCTTCTGATATGCCAGCTGAATCTACTTCAATCTCCCTCTTCTTTAATTCCCCATCTCTGTTTCCCCTGCTCATTTCCTTTTCTCCCATTTTGTAGTGAAATCAGATGGAGTTAGCAGGGACATTATTTAGATGCAATCCATCTTCTTCAGATTATATGGAAACAACTATATGGAAATTCTCACACTCCACATTGTTCTGTGTTCCTTTAAAAATCAGTATTCTGGACCAATGAGTCTACATACTCTATGTTAATATTGTCTATTTTCTTCCTTCCTTCCCTCCCTCCTTCCCTTCTTCCTTCCTTCTTTCTTTTCTTTCCTTCTTTTCTTCTTTCCTTCTTTCTTCCTTCCTTCCTTCCTTTCCTTCCTTCCTTCCTTCCTTCCTTCCTTCCTCCCTCCTTCCCTCCCTTCCTCCCTCCCTTCCTTCCCATTAAAAGTCTTCAGTCCCCTGGGAAGGAAAAAAAAAAAAAAAACCTCTAACAAGAATATTTGCTGAACAGTAATTTCATTATGAAGTTGGCAGGGAGCAAGTACCCATTACCTTCAATTCCCCCATCTAATTTCTAGGAAGGATGATCCGTATTTCCACAGGCTTTCTTCCCACTTAAACTTACTCCAGAGCAGAATTCTTTACCCAGGGAAAAACCATTATACACCCCACTGCTTGGTCCCCATTAACACCTGCTGGGCACTTGTATTAAACAGTAAAATCTTATCACTGTTTTGTTTATCTCTTGAAAATTGATTACAAAACTTTTAGTGACCAGATGAAATATCAGAAATTCTGGCTGCTGCTAAGCTTCGAATTACATCTTCGATGTTTCCACCAGGAGCAATAAACACATGAAGACATGCTGGCAAAACCTGGACATGGCAGAGGCTCTGATGGCTTGCAGAGGGTCCACTTCTGTGTTATTATCGTCCATTGATGGTAAGGTGTCAAGTTGTTGTTGTTTTCTTAATCAGTGAAATACATAACAGAAAATATGTAAATTATGTGATGCACATACCTACAAATTTCCTTTGGTGTCTACAGCCTCAGGTGTATGAAGCTGAAGTACAGGTGAAAGAAACATTTCTCTACGGCTTGCATTTTGTGCCCTGTGAAATGCTGGTGTATGGGGATCAGAAATAACATGGAAAAACAGGTGGACTGTTTTCCCTATATTATGACTGCAAAGAAATTGGGCCAGAATTATCAAGGTCTTTCTAGATCTGCTCTAATATGGTAGCCACCACCAACCGGTGGCTATGGAGTACCTGAAATGTGGTTAGTCTGAATAGAAATGTGCCATAAGGGCACGACATACTGGATTTGGAAGACTTTGTATGAAAAAATAGTGTAAAAGATCTCATAAACAATTTTATATTCATTTAATGTTGAAAAAATTTAGACATTGTGGTCGCAGTAGGATACATTATTAAAATTAATTTCATCTTCTTTTTACTTGTTCACTCTGTGGCCAGATAATCTGAGATGATAAGTGATTACATTGTATTTCTACTGGACAGCTGTCCTGGACCATCTTTGGTGTTTCATCTTGTTTTTTAACCAGCAGATGGACGGTGTGCATCAGGAAGGCAGGGACCTCTTATGCCTTGTTTTGTATTGTATTTTTAGTGCCAAACAGAGTGCCTGGCACATGGCTGGTGCTAAAATAGATAGGCGCAGAGTGAATTAAAGAATGAATTGCTATTGCTAGCAATTGTTGGGATCAAAGCCTGCCTCTGTTATTCCCCAGCTGTGTCACTTGGGGTCATATATTTAAAATTCTCTGAGCTTCCACTTCCTTCTTTGTAAAAACAGATCAGGTTAAACCGTATGAAGTAACCATGATGGTTTCACGTGGTTTAACCTAACAGATCCCTCACTCCCAGGTGTGTGGGTGGAATTAGCAATAGTGCACATAAAATGTCTGGCCCAATGCCTGGTACACAGATGTTGCTTAAACAGTAGTTAACCTTTACATAAAGTTTCCATGTATTTTTTTTTCCACCCTGTCATATTTCCTAACACCCCACCCCAAATGCAACTTCATTCTTTTAAAGCCGGGCTTATTGCGGCCATTCTGGGTACTCATTGCCAGGATCCTTCTTTCTTTTTGTCAAAGGCCAACGATATATGGGCTGCATAAGCTCTTTCAACTATTACTTAAAGTGTCTCATTCCTCCAGATTTCTATTTTCTCTCTTTTGCCTCGTAAGTCTCCTTTAACTTTCCAAATCTGATTATTCACAATGTTCTCTAGACATATTATTATTCACTATTTCCCTTCAGACTATAATTCTCTTACTGTTTCATAAATGCCACCAGAACCCATTCAGTGTGTCTCAATTTTCAGTTAATTTTCCATCTGCTTTGCTATTTCTCATGTTCCCCAGGCCTTTTCCTGAATCGCACTAGCCCTTAAATGCCTCCTCAAACTGCTTTAGTGTCACCATTTTTTTCATTTGTCATTTAATTTACATGCTTTTGGAAAGAGTCACTGTCTTCTTTACCCTTTTTCAGTTCTCAAGACGCTCTCATTTTTACAAAATAGTTTGGCGCTTTCCGTCTTCCTCTTGGTGGTTTGAAATCCCTTCCACTTTGATGTGTTTCTCAGCACCCTCTCATCCTCCATTAACCATTCCCTTTCGGGCACAAATCCTCTCTTTAGAGCAAACTCATGGTTTTTCGACTCCCAACTCCTGCACCACACCTTCCCCGAATACGCTCTCACACCATTTCTTTTCAGCAAGTCTCTTAATGAGTGTACTTTCCTCTTTGCCCCGGTTCTTAACTTCATATACTCATCGGTGGTTTCTCATTTCCCCTGAATGATTACCAAAGGCATGACCGAAGAGCTGAGACTTAAATGTCAGGACAGAACTGTAATAACTCCAACACATAGATCTGCATAATCCAGGCTAGCGTAATTCAAAACGGACTGAGAAACTGCAGCATAATGAAAAAGAAGAAGAAGAAAAAAACCCAAAACAAAGAAACAAAACTGGGTTAAAAAAAGAGAAGGGAGTATTTACTCTTTGTCAAATTCCATTGTGGCCAATTCAAAAAGGATAATAATCATGTTAGTTGTCTTGGCTGAGCAACACTAATTGAAAAAATTAGAACAGGAGTGGTAAGCTCCAAAAAGGCAGGGATCTTTCTTATGATCACTGCGATTCTAAAACACCTAAAAGAGTGTCCTGCAGTACGAGCTTAAAAGTATTTGTTGAATAACCGAACAAATGAATGAGCAGGCATTGGCTGCTGGGAACTTGCTCTTTCGACGTTTCTTTCCTGTGCAACAACTGTAGAGAAGCAATTCTGCAAGACGACTGTTTAGTTTAGGAATCAGAACGCCTGGGTTAGCATGCAGTTCTGTGGCTTCCAGTGCCAGGTAAGTCTCCTAAGTTCTCAGGGCATCCATTTCCTCTTCTGTAAAAGTCAAGTTATGATAGCCACATCTCTGTGTAATTATAGGGATCACATTAGATGACATTTGGTGAGACAGGTAAGTGATGGGACCAGCAGAGTGCTGGCACATAATGGTGCCTGGTAAATGAAGACAGCGAGGGTAGTAGTAGGTGTCACGGTTTCACATATTTATCTTTTTTCCTTCTAAAATTTGAAATTAAAAGGCTTTCTCTTAGATGCTCGAGGATCATTTTGACTGCTAATCCCAGTTTTCCAAGGGAGGCAATGAACCCTGTAGGCCCCTACCCCAAGCTAATCTGATTACTCAGAGCCCCAGGTACCCCTGGACCAGGCTATGATGCAAGAGTGCTGACCCAGGTGCCAGCCTGCCCTTCATGACTCCTGGGCTTCCCATCTCTGCTTGGTGAGCACACCTGAGCCAAAGGTGACTTTCTGAGGACATGCCCACCAACTATCTTTTGTAATACAATTTCTAAGTTTAAAACATGGAGTAAGTTAGGGCAAAGCTTTCTCTGTAAGTGTGACCATTCTATCTACCCCATCACTAGACAACATGCTTGACCCATTTGGCCAAAGGTTTGCAGTGGGAATAGGATCTATAGTAGGATCTAAGATGCATGCCCTAATTCTACTTTATCAGGAATTATTGGAAGCCTGAGTGTCCATTAATAAAGCGGTTCTCAGGATCTCTTGCTCCTTATATGTGTGGTTTTTTCAGGAACATGATGGGGGATGTGGAAATTCTTGAAATTCTGGATAGTATTTTGTAACACTATCAAAATAGTACTGAACATATCACCATGAACCTCTAATGGCTCTGCCTCACCTAACCATTTGGAACTGGCTGGCACAGGCGTCAATGGATTCATCCCCTGCAATGAGCATCTATTCCAAGAGAGCTGGAAAAAAAGTAGGCAACATGACAAGCAGTTTCTATGAACTCCCTGGATCACTTGTGTCTATGCTATCAAATTATTCAGGATCTCAAACAGGCAGATGTACATGGATGTTGACTCCTCACCTTCCCCAAATGTGCAGAATGAGACGGTGTGAATCAATTCAAAGTGCAACTTTATCCAAGAATCACTGGGTATCCCCCCATCCTGGAACCTTAGGCCCCATGAGAAGAGGGGATTTGTCTATCTTGTTCTCGGCTGTTCCCCCTTTCCAGAACCTGGAACAGTGCCTGGCAGAGAGAAGCTGTTCAGTACATATTTACTGAGGGAAGGAGAAGTCTCAGGAGGTCTCTATCGTATTCTCTAGCCCTCTGACAATGAGCCCCACTTTCTCTATCTGTCCAGAGCGCGTTCACCTGTGCTCAGTGGGTCTCTGGGGACCCGCAGAGGTAACTAAGGCAGAGGAGAAAGGCTGGGGCCCAGGAGATGGCAGATCGTGGGGCTTCTCAGCCTCCATAATCATGTGAGCCAATCTCTCGTAGTAAATGTCTTTCTCTATATAAATATCTTACTACTTCTGTTTCTCTGGAGAACCCTGACTAATACAACCTGATACTACCATCTGCCAGAGGAACTGTGAAAATAAAACACAAATCTGCAGTGAATACGATGCAAAGGGGTCCCCCCTGCGCTATTCATAACCTGCACAACTGTATCACCTCTGCCGGGTTACAAAGTACTTGAGGACAGGAGTACATAACTCAGTACTCTGAACTCTAGGAACATTGTCAGGTAGAGAGAAGAGCAGATTAGGGATTTGCAAGCTAGAGTTGAGTTTTAAACCCTCCATTATTGGCGCTGTGCCTTTAAGCAAATCATCCAACTCCTCTGAGTCTCACCTCACTCCTATGTCAATGGGGTAAAACACCACTGTCTTAGTCTGCTCAGGCTGCTGTTACAAAACACCATAGATTGGGTGACTTAAACAACAGGCACTTATTTGTCACAGTTCTGGAGACTGGAAGTCCTAGGTCACGCCTGGGCAGATCTGAATCCTGGTGAGGATTCTCTTCCTGGTTTACACACTATCTTGCTCTGTTCTCACATGGCCAAAGAGTCAGATCTCTAGTCTCTTCCTCTTTTTTAAGGACACTAATTCCATCATGAGGGCCCCACCCTCACGACCTCATCTAACCATAACAACTTCCTGAAGACCTCACCTCCAAATAACATCACACTGGGAATTAGAGCTTCAGCATGTGAATTTTGGGAGAATGCAAACATTCAGTGCGTAACAACCACACAGCGTTAATGAGAAGTTTTACGGTGCTAGGGCTAAGAGGTAGGATTGACATCTGTAAGTAGTATGAACAACTATCTCAGTTTTCCCAGAACTGAGGGATTTCCCGGGGCATGGAACATTCAGTGCTAAAACCAAGATCATAAGTTATGGACCATAAATTAAGAGTTTGGTCCAGTAAGCAACACCTCAAAGCACATCTATCGAAAGGCCTCAAATTCATTTCTTATCAAACACATCCTCAATTCAAATAAATACTAATTGAGTACCTATACTATATGCCAGCAACATGCAGGAGATAAAATGTTAAGTAAAAAACTTGTGGTCCTTCCCTTGAAGTCACTTACAGTTTAGGGAGAAAGCAGGTTTTCTACAATAATTCCAATAAATGGTAATATATTTGCAACTAAATTCCCTGATGCTAGAGGAACATTAGCAGGGGGACCTAGTCTATCAGAATACTGATTAGTCTTCCATTGCTCCATTTCTACTTGCTTTTTTTCTGGGCAAACACCAAGTTGAGCTCTTGGAAGAATCAAAGACTCTCATGCTTTCCAGGTATGAGACAGGACAGATAACATCAAGGGCTGAAACGGACCAGATACAAGATTATAGAGAATGATGAAAAGCCCAGCTAAAGGCATTCAGTAAATTAATTTAAAAATAATACTGTAAATGAAATGTAGCATATCTACTAACCACTCATTTGAACTCTCTGTTCTAAATTCAAACTTAGGAATATTCATATTCCTTCCTCCAGCAAAAACCCTGCTTCCTTCTATGCCCATATAGCTCACAAGATTGCATCCCTTGGACCTAATGGAACTTAAAAGCTTTTGCACAGCAAAGGAAACCATAAACAAGATGAAAGACAACCCTCAGAATGGGAGCAAATATTTGCAAATGAAGCAACTGACAAGGGATTAATCTCCAAAATATACAAACAGCTCATGCAGCTCAATAATAAAAAAACAAACAACCCAATCAAAAGATGCACAGAAGACCTAAATAGACATTTCTCCAGAGAAGACATACAGGTGGCCAACAAAAGCATGAAAAGATGCTCAACATCACTAATCATTAGAGAAATGCAAATCAAAACTACAATGAGGTATCACCTCACACCAGTTAGAATGACCATCATTAAAAAATTTACAAACAATAAATGCTGGAGAGGATGTGGAGAAAAGGGAACCCTCTTACACTGTTGGTGGGAATGTAAATTGATACAGCCACTGTGGAGAACAGTATGGAGGTTCCTTAAGAAACTAAAAATAGAACTACCATATGACCCAAAAATCCCTCTCCTGGGCATATACCCAGACAAAACTATAATTCGAAAAGATACATGCACCCCTATGTTCATAGCAGCACTATTTATAATAGCCAGGACATGGAAGCAACCTAAATGTCCATCAACAGAGGAATGGATAAAGAAGATGTGGTACATATATACAATGGAATATTACTCAGCCATAAAAAGGAATGTAACTGGGTAATTTGTAGAGACATGGATGGACCTAGATAGAGACTGTCATACAGAGTGAAGTAAGTCAGAAAGAGAAAAACAGGTATCGTATATTAACACATATATGTGGAATTTTAAAAATGGTACGGATGAACTTATTTGCAAAGCAGAAATAGAGACATAGAGAACAGACGTATGGATACCAAGGGGGGAAGGAGGGGTGGGATGGATTGGAAGATTGGGATTGACATATATACACTACTATGTATAAAACAGATAACTATTGAGAACAGATTGTATAGCACAGGGAACTCTACTCATTGCTCTTTGGTGACCTAAATGGGAAGGAAATCAAGGAAGAAGGGATATATGTATACGTGTGGCTGATTCACTCTGCTGTACAGCAGAAACTAACACAACATTGTAAAGCAACTACACTCCAATAAAAAAAAAAAAAAGATTGCATCCTTTGTAGGGTGGCTTACTGACACACAATAAGTTCCCTTATTTAGAAAAGCAGCAACTCCCCGCCCCACTCCCCCCACCCCCCCCCACCCCCCGCCCACTATATACACCAGACCATCTATTCTTCTCCTCTCCTTTGGCCATAAAAAATAGATCCGGTGGGAGAGGGAAGTGCACCCCTCCCAGGCTGCAACCATCAGATTCTCTTTTCTGGAATTTGAAACTTGATGGTTGAGACAGAGACCAGAAATTATTTGATCGGGACCAAGGTGATAGTAAATTTCCTTCATCAGTAAATGTTGCCTCACCTTCTGACCTTTCCAAACCGTGGCTGCTTAATATTTACTTCGATTTTTCAAGATACCCCAGTAAAGTCCCAATGTGTTTTCTATCATTCCTCCTTCATTACCTCCTTTTGTTTAATTAAGCTAGTCAGAGTTAATTTGTTACTTACTACCTAAATACTTTAAATAATACATTTCACTTGGGCTGTTAAAAGATCTTACCTGGTCTCTAGACCCGCTGTATATCATCCCTTACACTCATTTGAAGCCTGCCTGCCAGATAAATGTTCCTAAACCTCAGTTCCGATTATATACACCTCTGCTCAAAAGCCTGAAATGGCTCCCTAACGTCCAAAGCTAAAATCCATGTTCCTTAGCCAACTTTAACTTTCAACCTTACTTTCTAAAACTGCTCTTTACATATCTTGCATTGGAGCAGACCCAAACACTTATGGTGTCCTTGTGAGTTCCCACTTTTTGGCTATTTGTTCCTACATTTTCTTCCACTGGGAAAACAGTAAAAGCTGATGTTTCTTGCTATGACCATTTCTTGATGATAGATTTTCCCCTACCTGGCCAATAGGAGTATCTCTGGCCACAGCGATTGGTTCAGGGATGGGCACATGACTCAAGCTCATCCAATCAGAATCCTTCTCTGGGAATATTCTGTTGCAGCTAGAGAGAATACCGCCTCTCTTAAGGAAATACCGTGACAAAAGTATGTGAACCCAACACCTATTTAAATGTGCTCTTTCCCATCTCAATGGGATGAAACAGTGAGCCATAACAGAGAGAAACATGAGAGAGAAAGGGAAAAAGAGTGAAAGAGAGAGAGAGAGGGGTTTGAAGACATCATTTGCACCTGGATCAAGATATGGCAGATAAGACGTACACCCCATATATGCCTTTCCAGTAGAATAGACCAATACATCCTTTTGTTTTTGTTAACTTAATGAGAATTGGTTTTCTATAATTTAATATCATAAAAGTCTCAATGAATACAAAGATTTTTCTCCCCTGAATATTCACATATTCAGACTCCCCAAAACTGAGCACAGAGTTCACCTCTTTCCAAAATGTTCACTGAGCTTCCAGCCTCAGCTCCCTCCTTGGAACGCTCACCACTTCCTCTGCAGCTCCCTTTCTACCTCGTTGCAGAGTTTTTCACACACTTACAAATCATCTCCTTTGCTGGAGGGTAAACTCCCCCAGGGATCAGGGGCCTTGTCTGAGTTGGTGCCCCACGCCCTGCACCCTGAGCACAGCGTCCAGCGTATGGTAGGTGATCAGTGGCCGTTTGCTGAATGAACAGGATCAGATTTTCATCTGGCCAGAGCTGGAGGCCTCAGCAGCACAGAGAATGTTCCGGGGTGCTGGATGACACCTCAGAACCATCAGGACAGGGTTAAACATGTCCTGGCCTAAACAGCAGTCTAAATGCTCCCCAGTCTCATAATGAAACTTGACGGCCCTGTGTAAATTCAGCAGTAATAATGTTTCACATCCTGCCATGGATTTCTGGTGTGGAAATCTGCCCCCCAGAAGACTCAGCTCCGCAATCCTGCCCTGCCCTGATAGTCCTATCTTCTCCCATAACTGCTAGATTGCTTTCCTTATGGGAAAGAAAATAATGTAATTATTTCCTAAAGAGCAAAGAAGAACTGCTATATCAATGATGGCTGGGTTTTTTAAATAAATAATAGAAATAATAAAGCTCTTTTTTTTTTTATAATTCCTCTTCCTATTGTTTACCACATCCCTTTAAAGGATTAATTTTATAACTATGGGGAAATAATTGTGGGGAGAGTAGGGAGAAGAAAAAGATGAAACAAAAGAGTAGTAAGGAGAAAAAGAAGGAAGAGAAGTTAGAAAGAAGGAAAAGTTGGGGGGAAGGGAGAGAAAGGGAGACAGGGAAAAGAGTGGAGAGAGAAGCCTGGGAAAAGGAGGGATGACATTTTCTCCTACTTGAATAATAAAACAAAATGGAGTTTGAAGCAGAACAGCGCCCTTCAGGAAAGCTGGAAAGCACTCTGTGGGAGGAGATCCTCACAGCAGTAAGATGAGCAAGAGAGAGAGGCAAGATGGAGGGCGTCCAGAGCTGGTCGCGCAGCAAGCAGGAAGGGGACCAGCGGGAAGAGGTCCCATGTTGTGGTCTGGCACCGAGCCCTCCCTGGTGACACTAGAAAAGTAGGTCAGTTTCAGAGCTGGCTGGGGAATGAATGGCCAGCCAGGAACAGTGGTGGGAAGTGCGAATGCTGAGTGAGAGGTTGACCTACGCACAGGACCTGGGAGATGGGGCACCTCCCTAGTGCAACGGGAAGAATGAAAGCCAATTCTAGACAGCACCATCCAACAGACTTTTCCCAAGGATAGAAATTCATACATCTGTGATGTCCATTACGGTAGCAGCTCGTCACCTAGAGCTACTGAGCTCTTGAAATGTGGAGAGTGTGACTGAGGAACTGAATTTTCCATTTTATTTTAATGAATTTAAATTTAAATAGCCACATATGGCTAGTGGCTGCCATGTTGGACAGCTCGAGTCTGAAAGCCGTGTGGATCACATTCAAGAAGGAACTGATTGCCAAGAGGAACCAAAAGGTTGTTTTGTGAAATGTCATAAGTGTACGTTTCAGGTGGCACACAGATTCGTTTCGATGGTGCATGGGTTAACTTTATTTGTAGGATTAAATTTGTTTATTTTAATATATATCTGAAAGTGGAACTAGCATATCAGACACATTATTTCATAGATATCATTGCTTAGGAAGAAACTATAATGAAATTTTATCTCTAAAAATGTAAATCAATGTAAATAAAAAGTACTGTGTGAAAAATATCACAGTGGGTTTAGAGTTATGAAAAAAGTAATAAACATATTCATATAAATGGAATCATACGGTGTGTGGCCTTTTGGGTCTGGCTTCTTTCACTTAGCATCATGTCTTCAAGGTTCATCCATGTTGGAGCATGTATCGGCATTTCATTCCTTTATGGCTGAATATTATTCCATTCTATGGATATACAGATTAAGCTTATCCATTCATCTGTTGAGGGACATTTGTTTACACCTTTTGGTTATCGTGAGTAGTGGTGCTATCGACATTCATGTACGAGTTTCTGTTTGAATATTGTTTTTAATTCTTTGGGGTATATAACTACGAGAGGAATTGTTTGGGGTAATGAAAAAGATAGAGGAACTAGTTATCTGTGGAACCACTATCTGGAACTAGACAGTAGTGATGTTTGAACAACACTGTGAATGTACTTATTCCCACTGAATTGTACAGTTTAAAATGATCAATCTTATGTTATATGTATTTTAACATGATAAAAAACTGGTTTTAAAAAAGTAACAAAGAAAATCAGTAGTTGGCTGAATAAAGACTGAGCTAATTCAAAAGATACAATAAGTAGTCTGAATTGGGATATGAGGTTTATCAGAGATCCCAGAGTTTTTTAGATCTAAGCTTCTATCCAAGAATCATTTCTACAACCACTCTGGCAGAAAGGTCAGCCTAGACACCAAAAGCACAAGAATAAATAAGTGGGACTGCATCAAACAAAAAGCTTCTTCACAGCAAAAAAAAAAAAAAAAAAAAAAAAAAATCAACAAAATGAAGAGGCAACCTATGGAATGGGAGAAAAATCTTTGAAAACGATATACCAGATAAGGGGTTAATATCAAAAAAAATAAGAAACTCACACAGCTCAATAGCAAAAAGACTAATAATCTGATTTGTAAATGGGCAAAGGACTTGAATAGATGTTTTTCCAAAGAAGACAAACGGTCAACAGGTACATGAAAAGATGCTCAACATCACTAATCATCAGGGAAATGCAAATCAAAACCACAAAGAGAAATCACCTCACACCTGTTAGAATGGCTATTATCAAAAAGACAAAAAAGACAAGAGATAACAAGTGTTGGCAATGATGTGGAGAAAGGGAACACTGGTGCACTGTTGATGGGAATGTAAATTGGTACAGCAATCCCACTTCTGGACTGAATCCTAAGGAAAAAGGATCTGGAAGAGGTGTCTGCACTCCCATCTTCTTTGCAGCACTATTCACAACAGCCAAGACATGGAAACCAACTAAGTGTCCATCTACAGAGGAGTGGATTTTTTTTAATGTGAAATTTAAACACACACACACACACACAACGCACGCACAATGGAATATTATTCAGTCATAAAGAAGAAGGAAATTCTACCATTTGTGACAATATGGATGGCCCTTGGGGTATTATGCTAAGTGAATTAAGCCAGACAGAGAAAGACAAATATCGTTATGATATCACTTACACGTGTAACCTAAAGGAAACCAAGCCCGTAGATACAGAGAACAGACTGGTAGTTGTCAGAGGCATGTGGTGGGGAGTGGCCAAAATGGGTGAAGGGGTCAAAAGGTACAAATTTCCAGTTATAAGATAAATAAGTTATGAGGATATAATGTACAGCACAATGACTATAGTTAACAATACTGTAGTGCATATTTGAAAGTTGCTAAGAGGTAAATCCTAAACATTCTCATCACAAGAAGAAAAATTTCATAACTATGTACGGTGGCAGACATTAACTAGACTTATTATGGTGATCATTTTGCAATATATACAAACATCGGATCCTTTCGTTGTACACCTGAAACTAACACAATGTAATATGTCAATTTTACACCTTAATTAAAATAATACTCATCTCATACGGAGTCTTAAAGAGCAATGCACAGAAAGCACTTCGTACAGATCCTGAAACATAGTAACTGAAGAATAAACATTAGTTATCACCGGTATTAACAGGCACAATGAGAGGGGGGATCTGAGCCAAGGGACAAAGTCTACTGAATTCCATACCTACAGGGCAGCAATGGCTGTGGGTGGAACATTCAGCACAAGTGGGTAGAACATTCTAAGGCAAAGAAATCAATGGACCAAACGGTCTCCACGTAGAAGGGTTTTAAGGTTATTTATCTAAACTGACAGAATGGCCTGCCTTCACACTTGACCCCAGCACACTGCCGAACCCCTCCCTGACAGACAGCTGCCCAACTGCTGGGCGGGCCCCAGTGTCTGAGTGCTATCTCCCCACTTCCTAGGAGGGTCCCTGTCACCGACGGGTCCAAGTAAGTGTTTAGCAAAGACTTCCTTCCACTGAACCAGAATTATTTCCTTGGAACTTCAACCTGCTGGCTCTAATTCTCCACTGTAAGCAAAGGAGACTAAAAAAACTTTAAAACTCTGAAGACAAGTATTATTGTGTCCCCCTTGAAAGTCTCTTCCGGGGATTCTTCAGCCATTGCTCATGTATATTAGACACAAAGACTCCTTTCCATTCAAAAGCACACCTGTAGATTCTTCTCTCTTTTCTCCAGACAGAATGTGGGATTTTCAGAATATGTTCAGAAGGAGACCCTATCCCAGGAAGCTTTGTGTAAAGATTGATAGGCATTCACTACAATGAGGTAGGCAATCCTGTATTTCAAGTCAAAGAAGTAATCGAAACCAGTTTCTTTATGTTTCCCCTCTACCTGGGAATTATTAACGATGGTATGAAATTGGGAGTTCAACATGTGCCAAGCCCAGTGCTGCGTGCTGAACGTAAGTCACTGCATTTCACACCCCAACGAAGCAGCTAATACAGTCAGTCAAGAGAGTGTTCACACGTTTCAGAAACTGGGTCTCATATCCCATAAAGGAGCTCTGTTCTACGCTTCATTTGCACTTCACTCATAAAAACGCTCTTTGGTAAGAACTATTTGATGTACAAGGTTCCTTTGTTTTAGCTTTGCCTTTAACTAAGAGGTTACGTTTGCATTTCCCATCTCAGTCCTCAAAGCCTACTGAACCTGTGGAAGGCAGATCACATCCGTGTGGGCTTGAAGTTTGAGAAAACATTTTCTCCATCTCCTCTCTGGGAGGGCTCCTGTATTTCATCCACTGGGGTCCTTTCTACTTGCAGCTGATTTTCAAAAGAAAAAAAGGAAGGAAAAAAATTACAAAAATCCATTCTGTGGGGGCATTGGAACCAAGTGTGTGGAAACAATTCAGAACAGAGGCTCCTGAGAATCTATGATTTATAAGAAAAGTAGAAAATCGTTCTTAGTCCAAAAGATAATGCACTTCCAATATTAACGTAATAACAGAGACTAATTTCTTCCAGTTGAAGTAGAGCCAGGAATCAAAAATGCCAAATCATCATTTAAAAATGGCAAATTTTAGTATTTCTCTCCTTGACAGAAACACCTAGAAAGAAAATAAAACTTTACAGAACTGCCAGTTTCCAACATGCCGGCAGCCAAGCCCAGCGGATGCACCGACAAGAAAGGCAGACCTAAACCAGCACAGCAGGGTCACCATGTGGCAAACGGACAGCCTGCCACCATACTGGTTTCTATTTCAGACAACAGAATTGTCCAACACTGTCTAGTAGAGCTAACTCACCTAGCTGTGTGGCTGACAGGTCTGCACCTGCGTTCAACATCAGATCTGGCTTCTGAGCAGCACCGTCTAACCCAGTCCCCACCATGGTAAACCACAGTAGAACCTTTTCCCCACCTACAGTCTCAGCAACCAGCTCCAGCGCATACGATCAGCTGTGGCACAGAAGTTAGGTTCACTGAAGATGTATAAATGGGCCCAGAGTGAAAGGAACTGGAGCCTAAGGGGCTTTCAGATCCAAAGCTGAGGGAGGAGCCTGTGAACTGAACTTGCCGTGAATGCCGTATTAGCTCCATCACCTGGATCTGTCAGTAGCAGTCAGATCAGCCCCCAAAGATGCAAAGCCTCAATTGGAAGCTGAAGCGTCACGCTGCAAAGGCAGCTAAGCAGCAGGACAGCCAACGGCTGCATTTCCCACATGCAGGGAGGTGCATATGTTTCCATTTATTTGCATCCTATTGACTATGCAGAATTCTTAAGAAGGCCAGTGGAAGAAGCTGAAACTGACAGCAAAACACGAGTCAGGAAAATAGGAATCAACTGGTTAAGAAACATATCAAAATTGGGAAGCTGGAACGGAGTCTACTATCCTTAATAACAGCAACACCCTTCCTTAGGAAGAATAGCATGGACCCAGGCAACCATCCAAACATTCTGATTAAAGTAGAAAATACACATGAACAAATTTTTCTATGATGGCAGCTTTACAGTCTGATTATTTTTCAAGGCAACTGCTCCAATTACTTGCTTGTCTTTGCCTGCGTGGTAAGAGACAGCATCCTAAAACTTTTACTTTTTTCTTTTTTTTACCAGGAGTCACAGCAGAAGTGTGCTCAATGCGACAAATTTGTGTGACTCCTATAAAACAGAAGTATGTCATCACTAGAGGCAACTTAAGTGGTGATGACAAGTACTGGATTTGGAGTTAAACTGTTAGGGTTTGTGGACTCTCCCTGCAACTTTCTGGTTAGGTAAACTGGGGTAAGTGGTTACTTCACCTCTTTGAGCCTCAACTTCCTCATCTGCTAAATGGAGATATAACAGCACCTACTTCGTGAAGTTGTTGTGAGGGTTAAATTGGTTGATAAACAGAAAGAACCTAGCACAGTGTTGGAGAACTATTTATTAATCAACATCTCCACTTCCCCCCTGAGATTGCTGAGAGAGGTAGAAGAGCATCACATCTTCCAATCCTCAGCTACCTTTATCTTCTGGATCTGGGAGGCAAAAGAATTAGGTCAATGGCTTTGTGTGATTTGATTGTATCACATCACCTCTATGAGCTTTATTATCCTTATCTGTTAAGTGAGAATAATCTCATGTGACTCATAGGATTGTTATGAAGATTAAAGAACATTTTGTATTTGAATCTAAAAAGGTCTATACAATACTATTGTAGTAACTATTCATTATGTCCATGTTGAAGGGGAACCAAGCAAAATGATGGTCCTATTAGCCACAGATCCTCCCACAGAGACCAAAGCTTCATGGCAAGTCCTTGGAAAAAGAAAAATGGAATGTTACATTAAAGTGCCACCCAGCTTCTCACGGGGACAAAGAGGTTGAGACTAGGAGCCCTTCATACACCCTAAATTTGCAGGCGTTTATAAATTGAGGTTTCTCTCATTCTTCCCTTATTTTCATCACCTCCTGGTGGAAAGGAAGGTTCTAAGGTGAAGCCATTCAGGACAAAAAGGCACAGCTTTAAGAGCTGCTGCCATAGCAGGACAAGAGCAATGTGCCTTCCGCCATGTGGATTAACAGAGACACCTAGTGTTCCAGGGAGAGCCGGCCCGTGACGCAACTCTGACCAGGGGATGGCTCAAGTCAACAAGCACTGTCCACCCCCAGCTCTTCTTCCATCAGCGTCCCTTTTGCAATATCATGAATGTGGTTCTCCCTCCCCCACATGTCTCGTATGGAAGCTCTTCAAATATCTCCTCCAGCTTTAACAGGACAGGGATGGGGTTGGTGAGATAATGTTCGAAATGATTCTCTTCTGGAGGATTAAGTCATTGATGTGAGGAGGTGATCAGCATCCCTTGGACAGCCACTGCTCCATGGTCTTTCTTGCCCTTCGAATCCTCAACAGCCTGTTCTTCAAGGGCGGTGTGACCTAGTGGTCAGAAAGACCTGAAACTGAGTCCACCAGGATACCATTTTTTTCTCATTTCCATATAAACTTCAAAGTCTTTCCCATCTCAGGCACTTGGCACACTCTGTTCATGTCTTTGCCTGGCATGACTTCCCCTGGCTCTTTGCATGTCTAGTTCTTCATCCTCCACGAGATGCATGCTCTCTGCACGCCTTGATGTTTTCCATCTCAGTGCCTACTATCTTTCCTTCTCAGCAGTCATAATATAGTGTAATCATTTTATTTATAATCATTTATAAATATTTTTGTCTACAATAACAGCATTTTGTCTCATTTTGTCTCAATTTTCTCTACACTCCCTATTAGACTGCATCCTCATGAAGATTGGGACCATACTCTTGTATTTACTGGTGTATCCCCTGCAGGGATTGACACAGAACACTAGATAAATGCTTCAAATGAATGGACAAATGCAACTGTGACTCTTGCCCATTAATGATATGACTTTGAAATGTCACCTAACTTTCCTGAGTCCCATTTTTCTCATACATAATATGAGGATCTCACCTGCCTTATAAGTAGTTAAGAGCACTGGAAGTGGCAGGCACTGTTACTCTTCCGCATCAGTTTTAAGATGCCCAACTTTTGCATTTTATCCTTTTTAAAATAAAGATCATTTTATAATCGTTGGAGTCTTAGATTATATAAAATATGGTAACATCTCACTCTTATGTAGGACTCAAGGTCTCCTTATATTAAAAAAAATATCCTCTAGAAAGACATGGTTATGTGGCTCTCTGTGTCTATTTACTGTATAGGAGCAAGTCAGCATCAATACTAATGCATTCTATTCCACAATTTCACCATTGCCTCCCTCTCATTTCCTCTCTAAGGACTGTTCCTCCCCAGTCTATTAGTTAATGAGAATGCCTTCCTAAATTTTTAAAAATCTGTTTTTCTTTCAAAAGCCCCAAGGAGCTAGAATAATTAAACTCACTTCATTATTATATGCAGAGCAATCCTGCCATCTAGGTGGCATTTTTGTTCCACTTTCTTGGTCATTCTGAGAATTATATTATTATACAAGAACTAAAACGTACCATACCCTGAGCCAAATGCTTTCCATGCTTTATTTAATTTTCACAGACTCCCCACTCTGAGAACCAGCATTATCTCCATTTCACAGATGACGAAATGAGGTCTAGATGGACTTAGTTACTTGTTCAGTGTTCCACAGCTAATAAGTGGCAGAAAAATCTAGAATTTGATTCCAAATTCTGTGGGATTTATCAGACTGGAATCCTCCAAAGACTACAAACATAAACCAAGCACAAATTATGCCCATCAAGGAGTCTTCTGTATGGAAGTAAAGAGTCATAGTTGTCTGGGTAAAACAATCTAAGATTTTTATTTATAATATCCCCTTGTTGGTCAAATTCAGCTTTAGAAAAGCAACCACATTAAAGGGTATAATGCATCAACTATTTAGCATAATATTACGGATTAGCTGCCAAATATGCATATTCATCGAAGTTCTTTTGGTTGTCATTAGCAGAAGCCAACTTGAACCAACTTAAACCACTAAGGAAGTCTGGTGGTTAATATCTGAAAAGATCAGTGATAGGGTGGACTTCAGGTATGGTTTGATCATGGCTCTGGCTTGTTCTCCATACCATACTTCTCTAGTTCAGGCCCATGTATGAGTCACCATTATTCTCAGCCTGATTTCTTCCATGGTAAAAAACCGGCAAAAGAAATTCCTGGCCTCACATCTGAACAATGACCATACAACAAATAGTCCTAAAGTTCTCTCTGTTAGATCAACTTAGATCACATGTCCATTCCTGAACCAACTGCTATAATGAGATGGATGGGATTTTTTTTTAAATTGGCTGTGGCCAAATAGGACTCACCCACCACAGCCTTCATAATGGGAGAAGAGAGGAATGGAAAATCACCTACGCTCCACACTAAGCAAAGCCTGTTAGTAATAGGAAATGAAATGGCACAGGGCAAAGAAAAAGCAAATGAGGCTCCAGATATAACCTGTGCAAGCTCAGGGGTCACTGCAGCTGTCTACCTCACTCCCCTGCTAAAACTCTCCAGTGGCTTCCCATAACACTTGAAACAAAACCTGAAACCTTCACCATGGCCTAAGATCTTACAGAACTTGGTCTACCTCTATCCCCTTACCCTACCCTATTTTTCCTCCCACCTCATGTCAATACCAACATGATATTATGTGTTTATTCACTCATTTTTGGTCTCCCCTCTAGAACAGGAGATTTAGGTGGGGAGCCTTCGTCTGTTTGGTTCACCACTGTGTGACGCTGTATGACACACATACTGTGGGACTGAGACAGATATTAAGTGTTGCATACATGAAAGGGTAAATGAATGAAAACAAATGCATGTATTCATGAATGAATGAATGAACAAGTGAAAGAATGAGATCCAGGCAATCAGTAGATGAACATGGGTAACTGATGCCAGGGGATTGTTTTTATTCTCTTTGTTTTGTTTCGTTTGTTTTCACCTAGTTGGCTGAAGACAAACACTTTCTCCCAGTCCTGTGTTCAGTGCTCAGAGTCTATTTAAGAAATGCTCTGGGGCTTCCCTGGTGGCGCAGTGGTTGAGAGTCCGCCTGCCGATGCGGGGGACGTGGGTTCGTGCCCTGGTCCGGGAAGATCCCACGTGCCGCGGAGCGGCTGGGCCTATGAGCCATGGCCACTGAGCCTGAGTGTCCGGAGCCTGTGCTCTGCAATGGGAGAGGCCACAACAGTGAGAGGCCCACGTACCACAAAAAAAAAAAGAAAGAAAAAAAAAAAAAAGAAATGCTCTGTTTTGAAAGCAGAAGATTTATTAAACTCAAGAATTATAAATGGTTTAGAGGCATGCATGATGGCTTCCTCCCCATCTCCTATACTGAGTGGAAGATGTTTGCCAATGGTTTAGCCTTCCTGCATATATGTGAATAGAACACTTTAAAAAAATCAAGGCAGGGCTTCCCTGGTGGCGAAGTGGTTAAGAATCCGCCTGCCAGCTCATGCAGCTCAATATTAAAAAAACAAACAACACAATCCAAAAATGGGCATAAGACCTAAATAGACATTTCTCCAGAGAACATATACAGATTGCCAACAAACACATGAAAGGGTGTTCAACATCACTAATCACTAGAGAAATGCAAATCAAAACTACAGTGAGGTATCACCTCACACCAGTCAGAATGGCCATCATCAAAAATCTACAAACAATAAATGCTGGAGAGGGTGTGGAGAAAAGGGAACACTCTTGCACTGTTGGTGGGAATGTAAATTGATACAGCCACTGTGGAGAACAGTATGGCAGTTCCTTAAAAAACTAAAAATAGAACTACCATACGACCCAGCAATCCCACTCCTGGGCATATACCTGAGAAAACCAAAATTCAAAAAGAGTCAGGTACCACAATGTCCACTGCAGCTCTATTTACAATAGCCAGGACATGGAAGCAACCTAAGTGTTCATCGACAGATGAATAGATAAAGAAGAGGTGGCACATATATACAATGAAATATTACTCAGCCATAAACAGAAACAAAATTGAGTTATTTGTAGTGAGGTGGATGGACCTAGAGTCTGTCATACAGAGTGAAGTAAGTCAGAAAGAGAAAAACAAATACCGTATGCTAACACATATATATGTAATCTAAAAAAAAAAAAATGGTTCTGAAGAACTTAGGGGCAGGACAGGAATAAAGACACAGACGTAGAGAATGGACTTGAGGACACGGGGAGGGGGAAGGGTAAGCTGGGACAAAGTGAGAGAGTGGCACGGACTTATACATACTACCAAATGTAAAATAGCTAGCTAGTGGGAAGCAGCCGCATAGCACAGGGAGATCAGCTCGGTGCTTTGTAACCACCTAGAGGGGTGGGATAGGGAGGGTGGGAGGGAGGGAGATGCAAGAGGGAGGAGAAATGGGGGTATATGTATATGTATAGCTGATTCACTTTGTTATAAAGCAGAAACTAACACACCGTTGTAAAGCAATTATACTCCAATAAAGACGTTAAGAAAAACCCTTTTGCTTTCCAAAACACACAAAAAAGAATCTGCCTGCCAATGTAGGGGCCACGGGTTCAATCCCTGGTCGTCCAGGAAGATCCCACATGCCGCAGAGCTACTAAGCTGGTGCGCCACAACTACTGAGCCTGCGCTCTAGAACCCACAAGCCACAACTACTGAGCCCATGCGCCTAGAGCCCGTGCTCCGCAATGAGAAGCCCACACACAGCAACTAAGAGTAGCGCCCGCTCAACGCAACTAGAGAAAGCCCGTGCCCAGCAACAAAGACCCAACGCAGCCAAAAATAAATAAATTCATTATTTAAAAGTTGGATCCTATTACAAATAAGATTATTTAAAAAAGAAAAATCAAGGCAGGTAACCCCATTATGACCTGGCATGCACCCAGTGTCAAAATTAAATATTGGCTTCCCTCTTCCTTTCTACCTTTTACTTCCTTCCTTCTGCCTAGTCAGAATTACTGAGATTCCCTTGCTGACATTTTTGCTCAATTCTTTGCATCCAATTAATATTTACTGGCATTCCTCAGGGAGGCACAAAATCTGAAGGGACTCATTCTAGAACTAATTTAAAGAGAGTTGATGACTCTACAATTGAGCTTTTGACTATTCTCATAAAAATTCTCCCAAGAAAGATCAGCTTCTCCCCTTTGTTCTCCACTTGCTTTATTCTTGGCAATGCCAAATATCAATCTCTATGATAATGACAATAATAATAACTGATATTGATGGTGAGGATATTATTAACATTTTCAGGAAGGTTTTGTGGTTTATAAAATGAAATCCCATGCATCACATTTTTGTGATAAATTAATTTCTAAGAAAAGCAAAATGACTCCTGCCCACAACGGGAGGACCTTTGTATGCACTTTACGGCAATGTAAGACCTCTAGGGTCTCATGAAAGCACACCTAGGATGTCCTCTTTCCCTGAGAGGCCAGAGTATCAGAGGATCAGATGCTAAAGTCAGAGAGGCAATCTTGATCCTGATTCTACCATTAAGTGACACTGGAAAAGTCAGTCTTCTCTCTGAGATTTTTTTTTCTCTAGCAAAAATGGACTTGTGAGAATACAAGATAATGTGTGTAAAAATTCTTAGATCAGAGCAAGCGCTGTGTTAGCAATTATATGATTCACTCATTCAACACATATTTAAGTGTCTACACTATTCTGGGTACTGGTGTACCAGTAAAATGGACAAAGTCCCTGGAGTTCATTTTCACGATCATCGTCACCACCGTCGTTATCACCACCACCACCACCACCATCGTCATCCTCATCACCACATTATCATCATTAATCACAAAGGACCTAGAAGGAAAGAGGACTGATTCCGTGGAGCAACACATCTGGGTCTGGGGCAAAGAAAACTTAGGCTTAGCGTGTCTTTGCCATTAGCCAGTCTCTCGTTAATGAAAAATGAGCCCTGTGTCTTCCAGGCCTCACTTTCCTCATCTGTAATAAAGCATAGAGAATTTACATTTTAATGTTATAACACCAGTTGAAAATAATTTCTTACAACTAATAATATATTTTATGAATCTGAGCCATAAAAAAGAAAAATCCGATTCGAACCATAGACTTCACGAGGTTTAGATGATACACTGACATTTTCAGCAACAGTCCTTCACAAGTAGCGTGGGTTCCATCAGACTCCCGCATTTGCTGTTTATGTGACAAATTTCAGGATCTTGTAGAAAAGCTGGACACCTACCCCCACCCCCTACCAGAACAAATGTTTTCTTCCAGTTTTAGAGGAACATCTACAGATTAATCCAATCTGATGAGTGGGAACTCTCTTTAGGTAATTCAATAAGTTCTTGCCTTTGGGCAAGCCACTTGGCACAAACAACTCAAATTCTCACCTGTAAAGTTGAACAGAGAAGTAGATTTATGACCTAGGGCCATAAAAAAAGACCACTTAGTCCCAGAGGTGATCCTTGTAAGTGAGATATCGAAACTTCCTGTCATCACTCATTTGAACATCTACCAGTCTTAAGGTTCATCAAGGTCTTGTTTTGGCAATGCTTATAAATAATGATGATTATGATAAAAGTAATAAATACACATCTTATGATAAAACAAACACTGAAAGAGACTATGGAGGTAATATGAATAAGTAGTCCAGGTGGGGACTAAGGTGAACTGGGAAGGCCCTTCTTGATCTAAAGGTCATTTCCCATGTCCAGTTGACCATCTCCAGGTAGGAGGAAGGTTCTGGTACAAGATGGCAGCATAGGAGGCTCCCAAACTCACTTCCTCCTATGGGTACACTGAATCTACAGCTATGAAGCAATTCTTTCTGAAAGAAATCCAGAAACTAGCTGAGCGAACTACACATCAAGTGAACAACAAAATACCCACATCCAAACGTGTAGGAAAGGCTGAGACACATTCTCGCCATATACTCTACCCCCAGCACAGCAATATACAATCAGGTGGGAACTTACAACTTCCAGCTTCTCCCTGAAGAGTGAAGGTTTGGACCCAACATCTAGAGTCCCAACTTTTAAGACTTCCAGATAGGAACGTCGGATTATCATTATCAGCTTTTCATATTTTTCAAGATTAGCTAAACATGTAATTTTTTGTGAAATTTTACAAGTTTTAAATGTTGGAATTTATTCAACTTTTGAAAACAGTAAAAACATTCAAGTCAAAAAAGACATACCACAACTTCAAGTCAACTTGCAAGCTTTTAAAGTAGTGTAGTGGAGTTTAGATCCAAACAAAACTGGATTTGAAGTCTGGCTTTATTTTGTATTAGCTGTATGGCTTTGGTCAAGTTATGTAACTTCTCTAGTCCCCGATTTCCTCACCTGTAATATGAGTTATGATCTATAATTGACCTGCTGGTAATCTATCCAGCATCCATTTCCCTCTTCCTCATTCTTAATAGAAATCACATTTGTTGAGGCTTCATGTTTCCTATAAGAATCCATGGGACTTGGAGGAATGGAAGCTTACCCCCATCTCAGTTCTAAGAGTAGGTCTGGTTTGGTGTAACTTAATCCTATTTGCCTTCTCAGGGATTGGGTCAGCTGTCCAAAATTAAGCCGGTCAGTACATGGCATTTTCAAAATGGTTATTATTGGCCCAAAGATGGGCACATGACCTAATTTGGCCATGAACAAAGAAGTCGTCTGAGATGTTGCTGACAGCAAACTTAAGGTCATGAAGGAAGCAGTTTGAGAACAAGGACTATACTCCTCAAAGGGCAGAGTCAAGTTCATATCCTAAGGAGAAAAGTATAAAGCCATTTAGAGGTCTCTTTGTGTAGGAAGAGGATTCTTACTAACCTCTAGTATTCTGTAGGCATGAAACACTTTTACAGTTAAAGTATTGTATGTTGTGATAAATTGTGTTTAACTTTCACATAATAAAATACAGAGTGTGAAGTTTTTATTATTATTATTATTATTTTTTTGCAGTACGCAGGCCTCTCACTGCTGTGGCCTCTCCTGTTGCGGGGCACAGGCTCCCGACGCGCAGGCTCAGCGGCCATGGCTCATGGGCCCAGCCGCTTCGTGGCAAGTGAGATCCTCCCGGACCGGGGCACGAACCCGTGTCCTCTGCATCGGCAGGTGGACTCTCAACCACTGCGCCACCAGGGAAGCCCCGGAGTGTGAAGTTTTTAAAAAATATTTCCGTGAGTTGAATTGTCCTAAATCCCAAATTACAAATGTTTGCATTTCATTAAATTGAAACTAAATTTAATACATGTTTATGATAAGATCTTATATTTGAAGCTGTCATTTAATTACCTAAGCATCCAATAAGAGGATGTTAGATTCTAAACAACCAAAGGGAAGAGTTTAACAGGACAAATTCTTTGTTATTATCCAAGAAGAGATAATTATGAAGTTTAGCTGTGTGACTGCATATGGATTTTAAATAAATTATTATGACATTAATTTATCTTGAAAAAAAAAAGAGCAGAGTCAAGAGATCACAGGGGAAAGAACCAGAACCTTGAGCATACTGCATCTGAAGTCCACCCTGTGTCTAGAATTCCAATCAAATAACTCAATCACATAACTGAATTTAGTTGATTATTACCTGCAGCAAAAACATCCTAACTCATACCTAAGGATAAAAGATAATGTATTTAAAGTGACTGGCACATAGGAGGGACTTAATACATGGTAGGTTGTATCATTAGAGTATTTTAACATTTCCATTACATCCGATTTAAAAATATATATGATTCCAACTTATACCTCCTCCCTTTTCCCATTTGGTAACCATAAGTTTGTTTTCTATGTCTGTGGGTCTATTTCTATTTTGTAAATAGTTTCATTTGTATCACTTTTTTAGATTCCACATGTAAGTGATATCATATGATATTTGTCTTTCTCTGTCTGACTTACTTCACTTACTATAATGATCTCTAGGTCCATCCAATGTTGCTGCAAATTAAACAACAAGGTCCACTGTATAGCACAGGGAACTATATTCAATATCTTGTAATAAGCTATAATGGAAAAGAACCTGAAAAAGAATATATGTATTCTATATATATATTATATATATAAAACTGAATCACTTTGCTGTACACCAAAAAATAACACATTGTGAATCAGCTATACTTCTATCTATCTATGCTTCCATAATGTAACTTATGAAACTTGAAGTTTCCCTTCCCCCCCAACACATAATGATGTATTAATTAAATTGTTGAAACTTCCTTTTATTAAGAGGGATGGAAATGAAAAGGAAATGAGCACGTTTCTCAGGACAGCTGTCCTCCACTGTGTAGGAAACAGTGATATATGTTTATTCCTTGTGTTTGGATAGGATTTAATCAAATGATGCAAACCCTCAGGAACTGGCTATGGGGATTTGGACAAGAGTATACCAGACATCAGCAGATCAGCCAGTTCATTCACACACTTTGAGGCCTGTGTAGAAATGTGGCTGGCCTCCCCTGCCCACGCAGAACCCAGTTAGCATCACCAAGCTGACAGTGATCCTCTGTCCCTGCGATCCATGCCAGGCTTTGAGGCACCAGGAGCCTGCACAGGGGCTCAGTCACACCTGCAGGCAGGCAGCATCTACACGGAGGCAGGAGAAGGGGGGAGCAAGAAAGCAAGAGGACAAAGGCAAAGAACAGGTGGAGAGGCCCGTTCTGGCTGTCTAGCTCCCACCTGGAAGGACTGACAAGGAGGGCTTCTGTCCTACATACGAGGAGGAGGGGTATAGACAGACACCCTTCCAGGAAAGCAAAGGACAGCTTATAAATGAACTGGCCCTTCACACCCTGCCATATGCTCCTCTCTTGTGGTGGAAAGGATTTTTAACTTGTTTTGTGTGGCATCAGATGTTTTCCAGATCATGTCAAGAATGAAACAAAAGCAGAGGTTTTTTTCCCCCTTCCTGAGTATGACCTCCTCATCTCTTCAGACCCAAAGCTTGGCTTGCCACCTATGTCATGGATCCAGCCCAGTATGGTATTGGTTTCCTTTAACTCAAAGCATTCACTGCTCTGATGATTTGCTTGGCAGTTCATCATGTGATAAAATTTTACTTCTTCCACATATTGGTTAAAACTTCTGGTCAGATTATTTAACTCTCCTAGGTTGCACTAAGCCCAGATAGATTAACAATGCTTGTAGATTATAGATCTTTGGAAGGCCCATAGCCTCTATCATGATGTCTAGCATATAACAGACATTGTACAGACACCCACTAGGCTCCACAACAGAATCAAGGCTGAGAATAGAGTCTCCAAGGCAAAAAAGGCAGCCGAAATTCACAGCCCAACTAGTTTCCTCCAGTATTCTCCTTCCCCTCAGGGATTATTTACCAATTAATGTTGAAGTTCCTTAAGGTTGGAACCTGATCACTCTTCTGAGTCTTCATTCTCCCCTAGATGATCTCACCCAATCCTGAGGTTTTAACTGGCATCAGTAAGCTCAAAACCTGTGTGTTAGATTTTCAGCCTGAACTCAGACTCTTTTCTCCAATTGCCTACTTGAGATTTCCACTTGGATGTCTACAAAGTATGTTCAACTGAACATGTCTGAAATTAGATGCTGTTCCTGTCTCACTCTCCCCCAATTTGTTTCTTCTCCAATTTTGTGCAAGGTACCGCCATCTATTCAGCTGTACAAGTGAAGAAGTATTATTGAATCTCTTCTATCATTTCATATCCATCCATCACGTTTTGTTAATTTTACTTCCAAAACATGCATAAGCCCACCCACTTCCCTCTGAATCTATAGCATTACACAGATTTAGGTCTTAATCTCCTAACTGGTCCCTGTGCTTACACATTAAAACCCCTTGCTCCCAATATACTCTCTGTTAGCAGGCACCAGAGTAGTGAAAATGGTGCTTTTCTTTGCATAATCCTTTCACAGAAGAAAGCTGCAGCAAATCATTAGTATATGTCACCAAATTAACAAGTTTCAAAATGAAAGCTTCCCTAGTATTCAACCCTGGAGGAAAAAGATCAATACGTATTTTTGTTGGCATGCTGGTTCCAAAATCCAAAGATTTGAATCTGGCCTAAGGCAAATTTGAACAATATTTATGCTTTATGTGTGACCCCAAAACAACCCAAACCACCTTTCCTTCAAGGTAAAGGCACGGACAATTTCTGACCCTTTCAAGTTGCCAGCACTGGGTTTCCACCATTTGTCGAGCTATTCATTGGATGCCAATTGGAAATGATTGACTTGCATCGCTGGGTTGGCATACGGTGCTCTTGACTTCCAGCCAAAAAAAGAGAGGGCGGTGTTCCAGGAGAGATGCCACTAACAGAGATGATGCTGAAGAGAGGCTGTTGACTTCACTCTCAGGCTGAACACCCAGGGAGCACAGCCCACCTCTCGTGGGTCCATCAGGACACAAGAGGTATCAGATCAAGCTGTGCATCTGGCCAAGGGAAGGGGGAGAATGAACATCTGCAGGGTGCCAACTACAACCTAGATGCTTGGCTAGGTATATTACGTGCATTTGAGTGTCACCATAATCCTGTATGGTTGGAATTATCTCTGTATATAATCAAGGAAATGGAGGCTCAAAGAAGTTAAGTAACTTGCTCAGGATAACCCAGATAATGAGAGGGTTTGAACAAAGCACTATCCAAAACCACATTCCACGAAGTCGCACAGCCTCGTGGAATACGCTTTGGGTTCTTAATGTGGTACAGGCTGCTGGATTCTCTCACTGCATATCTCTTTGAGACTCAGTCTTTTCCCCCTTTCCTGAGTCCAGACTCCCAATCAGATTTATAGCACAGGCCCAGAGGATGGCTTGGTCTCCTGGGTACCTGGTGTCATCGCCAGAAATGTTTGTTGAGCATATGCTGATCCCACAGATAAATATTTGCAGAGTTATTACATTCACCCAGGGAATTTATAACTCAGAGAATTATAACTGAGCAGGCCTCTTTATTGGCATTAAAAAAGAAACCAGGGCTTCCCTGGTGGCACAGTGGTTGAGAGTCCGCCTGCCGATGCAGGGGACACGGGTTCGTGCCCCGGTCCGGGAAGATCCCACATGCCGCGGAGCGGCTGGGCCCGTGAGCCATGGCCGCTGAGCCTGCACGCCCTGAGCCTGTGCTCCGCAACGGGAGAGGTCACAACAGTGAGAGGCCTGCGTACCGCAAAAAAACCCCACAAAAAACCAAAAACCAACAGTGATAATTCTGATTTTCAAATACAAATATGCCAACCAGGTTCAGATCAGTCTCTTAACGGGTCATTAAACCAGGAAGTTTTCCTATGGATATTTCAGAAAGGAAGATTGAAAAAAGTATCAATGTAAATTGGACATGAATTAAATTTACTCGCACTTATTTATCTTCCTTCCATTTCCCTTCCTGTCAGGGTGATAATTTACAATGCTGTTGCTTCTTAAAGCAGAAGCCGGACTTTATAAATCAAGAAGTTAATGTAAAACACATAAATGGTCAAGCCAGGTACCATCAATTAAAACCAAATAACTTCCCTTTAATAGTAATTCATAGCTCTCCCGAAGAAGATGTTCTTTTTCCCCTGGTTGGGGCTGTAGATCCACCTGAGCGCTTCTATTTGACTTCCAGCACAGCGACTGCCACATCCTCCTCCACAACTGAAAGGGGAGCCGAGCCATAGGACACAGAGTCACAACTCAGTCGGTAACAAACAAGATTGAAATCTACCTCCATCTCTCACTTCCCTGTCTCTGTACAGCTTGCAGTATAACAGGTATAAATTAAAGTAATCATCATCATCGTAAGAATAAGGACTTCACAGTTGTTTGTGTAATGCCTACTACACGCCAGGCACAATGATAACTGTTTTACATATATGCTTTCATTTAATTCTCCTACAGTATGAAGAAATGACTCTCTCTCTCTCTCTCTTTCTCTCTCTCTCTCTCTCGCTCACACACACGCTCACACACACACACACACAGACACATGGGCATTTTAGAAGAAAAGCCTGAGTTCGGAGTGGTCAGTAACTTATACTTGGTAAGTATGTGGCTAATTCAAAACCAAGCTGGCACTCAGCCTGTGAACTTTTTTCCACTCTTTTCTCTACCCTTCTTCCCACTGGCCACGCTCCTCCCAAGCTAATCCTTTGGCAAGAGCGTTTACGTCTTAAAAACATCCACCTTCTCCCTTCTGTGACCTCCTCCTTAATAAATGTAAGAGTGGAAGAGGAACATTTTATCAACAATGGTAACCATCTACAGATTGCTTTCCATATGCCAGGCTCTAGCCTACAGGACAACAGTTTTCTTATCCCCATGTTACATCCGAGGGAGCAGACTTGGAGGAATCAAGTGACTTGCCCGAAGTCTTGAAACTAGGAGAGTTCAGATCAGGGATTCAAACGAGGCAGCCTGTCTCCAGTGCCCACACTTTTTTTTCATCAAATTTTTTTGGCTGCGCCCCACGGCTTGTGGCATCTTAGTTCCCTGACCAGGGATCAAACCCGGGCCCTCAGCAGTGACAGCACAGAGTGCTAACCACTGGACGGCCAGGGAACTCCCAAGTACCCACACTCTTGACCATGATGTCGTGCTGCCTCCGGAGGGGCCCCATCCGCTAGTGAACCGGAGACGTTCTTGGGACGGAACTGGACAGAGCAGCCTAGGTTCCATGCCAACAAAACAGGTAATGGTTTACCTTCACAGATCCAGGAGTTGCCAGCGATGTGCTCTGTGCTTGGTGAAGGAACAGATGTTTAATAACTCTGCAGTAGCAAGGAGGCGGTTACATAACATGGCTGAGCTATTTTTGAACTTTGGAAAACGCTGACTGCTCTTTTCAAAGTGCCTTCTGTAAAACCAGAATATTAAACATAAAGAACATCTCCCCTTTTCCCCACTTTTTTTTTTCTGAAACAAGAACAGACACAGGTCCATGGTAGGATCATTAACCCGGCAAGCAGACCCTTTGTACCTGGTCTATCACTGTGAGCAGTAAACCACTGTGACAATATTTTAACTATACAAACTCTGTGTGTAAGATTACAAGTAACGTCCATGAGGGCCACTGAGGGACACACCTAGTTAGCCCCAAGATGTAGAACTCAACCAGTCAAAGCAGGACCCCCGATCCCTCAGCAACTCACCATGAAACCATCAGGCGTGACTTCACCTGAACCTCTTCTGAAGCTATTTGCATCCTTCCTACCGCAGAGTGGGAGTGATGAGAGCTATTTGTTTTCAGATGCTTTGCAAAATGAGACTTTTTAAACCAGCTGAAAATGTAACTTTTTAAAGCTTTAAGTGAGAACTCCTAACTCAGGCTGATGGGTCCGAATCAGGCTGCATACACATGTGTTCTCTGCCTTCAGCTACCCAGACTGAAGATTCCTTACTGTCAACAACCTAAATGTCCATCAAAGGGGACTGATTAAATAAAAGATAGAACACATACAACAGAATACAAAAAAGCAACTAAGATGAATACACTAGTTTTATATGTGTCCTCATAGATCATGCTTGAGCCATAGGTTGAGGTAAAGGAAATTCCAGCACATTAGATACCACTTACGATATTAAAAAGAACTACCCATTGGGTCTAAGGTTGCACTGATTCTGTATCAAAAGTACAAAACATGCACATGGATTTAGATACACACCAAATTCACTGTGGTGTTTTTCTCTCTCATGGAGAGAAAGGGAGAAGAGTGGGGCTGGGGAGAGGTATAATCAGGACTTCTACATTATCAGTAATGTTTTATTTCTTTTAAAAATTTGAAACAAATATGACACGTTCACTTTGTTCTTTGGAGTGAGTATGGGGGTGGGTGTTTCATCAGACTCTGTACTTTTTTTTTAACATCTTTATTGGATTATAATTGCTTTACAATGGTGTGCTGGTTTCTGCTTTATAACAAAGTGAATCAGCTATACATATACATATACCCCCATATCTCCTCCCTCTTGCTAGACTCTACTTTTTTTACTATTCTTTTCTTTTCTATGTTAAAAAAAGTCCTTGTTGCACTTCCCTGGTGGCGCAGTGGTTGAGGGTCCACCTGCTGATGCAGGGGACATGGGTTCATGCCCCGGTCCGGGAATATCCCACATGTCGTGGAGCGGCTGGGCCCATGAGCTGTGGCCGCTGAGCCTGCGCATCCATAGCCTATGCTCTGCAACGGGAGAGGCCACAACAGTGAGAGGCCCGCGTACCGCAAAAAAAAAAAAAAAGCCCTTGTTACCTGAGTTTGTCTTTAGACGAATTTCCCCTGTCTTCATCAGACTGTACATTCTTTGAGAAGTTATATGTTAATTCATGTATGATTCCAGAGGCTAGCACAGGGTTCGCTGGATAGGAGTGATGGATGGAGGATAGAGATATAGTGCCCTTAATCCTTTTCTTAAAAACTGCCTCTTGGGGCTTTCTCCAGCTCCTGGTCCTTGTCTTGCTTCGCAAGGTCCCACTCTTTCCTGGGTGGGCTTAAGGAACACTGTGCTAGTGGGGAAGTGTGGCGAAGAACCCACATACTGGTTGAGCCCTACACACTGTGGCTGAGCGCCACCAGTGCTCCAAGGGTGGAGAGATGTTTCATTAAAACCAGGCGGTGGGGGCTTCTGGTGGCGCAGTGGTTGAGAGTCCGCCTGCCGATGCAGAGGACATGGGTTCGTGCCCTGGTCCGGGAATATCCCACATGCCGCGGAGCGGCTGGGCCCGTGAGCCATGGCCGCTGAGCCTGTGCGTCCAGAGCCTGTGCTCTGCAACAGGAGAGGCCACAACAGTGAGAGGCCAGCATGCCGCAAAAAACAAACAAACAAACAAAAAAAAACCAGGCGGTGGATGACGGCTTACCACACTTAATGCATTACTTCTCTGGGGCTGAAATACCACCTACAACATTGCTGCATTCAAAGTATAACTCCTGGAAAGAGCACACCAGGATTTCACAGGAGTAAAATTTTTTTTTTTTAAGGAGTGGAATTCAGGGTGGTCACTGGAAAGAGATCTGAATGTCTTGCCAATTATCCTTCTCAAATTCCTCTTCCTGTATATATTATATTTCAATTGCCCTACAATTGAGTTATGTTTCCATCAGAATTATACGAATATTCCAGCTGCAAGGCACTTATTATGGGAAGTGAGAATTCATTAGTGCAGCCCTTGTCTTTGGGCTGGCAGCAATCCTGCCTCTGTAAGACACTCCCGTGACTCATACCAATTTATCCTAGTTCCTTCCTGATACCTGGACAATTACTAAAAATGCTGAAAGTAGCAACGTAGAAACAAGATCATTAAAGAGGGAAAGAGGAGAGAGGAAGGGAAAATTTCAAAGGACCATGATTTCTTAACCTAAGAGTTCATTTTTCGGATAAATGTCAGTTTCAGGTAAAATCTTTAAGCCTCCTCCGTCACACACACACACACACACACACACACACACACACACACAGACACACACACACACACAGACCCCACTAGCTGCAGACCAGAGATTATCCCTGAACTGTAGCAGATTCAGAGTCCTAAAACCTTCCAGAGACATTTTAGAGTGACATGTTACTCTACTGATAATAAACTCACCTGGTCTGCTGACTATAATTTCTGATGACCAAAGCAACTTCACTGCTCACTCTGACAGTCATTAAATAATTGCCAGGTGCGAGGCACCTATGCTAAGGGGCACTCTTCATGCATCACCTCATTTCATACTCAGGACAACCCCTCAAACATTGGTTCTCAATGCATGTTCCCCAGACCAGCAACATCGTCATCACCCAGGAACTTGCTAGAATTGCAAATTCTTAGAGCCCACTCCAGAGCTACTGAATTAGAAACTCTGAGCATGGGGCCCAGCAGTCTTGTTTTCTCAAGCCCTCCCAGTGACCCTCATGCATGTTGAAGTGAGAGAACCACCACCTAGGCAATCCCTGGTCCAGGAAGATCCCACATGCCGCAGAGCAACTAAGCCCATAAGCCACAACTACTGAACCCATGTGCCACAACTACTGAGCCCACGTGCCTAGAGCCCGTGCTCCACAACGGGAGAAGCCACCGCAATGAGAAGCCCACGCACCGCAACAAAGAGTAGTCCCCGCTGGCCGCAACTAGAGAAAGCCTGCGCGCAGCAACGAAGACCCGAAGCAGCCAAAAATAAATAAAAATTACCAAAAAAAGAAGAAACAAAAACAAAAAACACCCCATCATGTTGCAATGAACAACTGAGGCCCAGAAAGGTAAAATGATTGTCCAAGTCACATGGAAAGTGGACAAGACGAGATTTGAACCCTAACAAGTCCAACTCCACAGTCCAGTCCCTTAATCATGGTGTTACACTGCTTATCTGAAGAACGAGCATGGATTAAATCAACGAACATCAGGCAAACACACGCAAAATGGGTGCAGGAGTGATCATTCTAAATCTCAACAGCTGAGCCATAATCATGGCCCACAAAGAACAATGACACTTCTCGGAAACATCAAATTTAACTTAAATGTCCACCAAGATGGGAGTAGTTAACTAAATTATGATACAGCCATATGATGGAATACAATGCAGATTTAAAAGTGATGTCTGCCAAGATTTCCAACAGCCTACAAAAACACTTAGGCCATGGGCTTCCCTGGTGGCGCAGTGGTTGAGAGTCCGCCTGCCGATGCAGGGGACACGGGTTCGTGCCCCGGTCCGGGAAGATCCCACATGCCGTGGAGCGGCTGGGCCCGTGAGCCATGGCCGCTGAGCCTGCGCATCCGGAGCCTGTGCTCCGCAACGGGAGAGGCCCACGTACCGCAAAAAAAAAACAAAACAAAACACTTAGGCCATATGAAGGGAGGAAATTCAGATACAAACTCTGAGACTAGGAGCACCAGTGTGGGCACTTTCCCCAACATGTAACGTGTTGGTGAGGATGTGGGAAGTCGAGTGATTTCACAAAATGCTAGTGTGAACATAAAATATATAGTTACTTTGTGGGACAATCTGGCAATAGACACTTACATTTTAAAATGCACTTGTTCCATGACCACAAAACTCTACTTCTTAGAATCAACCCTAGAAAAACATTTGCACGTGTGCACAAAGAGACAGGTAAGGATGATTATCACTGCAGTTTAGTTTCTAATGGAAAAAAATCTGAAACAACATAATCTCTATTATTATGAAGATTGGATAAATAAATCATGGTATATCCCTATTGAGGAGTGCAATGTGCAGTTTACAAAGAACGCAGATATTCATACATACATATCGATATATACACATACACATGTATATCTACATATATGTGCATATTCACATGTATGTATACATACATTCATACATGTGTATATAGATAGGCATGTATATACATACATATATACACGCGTACTTAAGATATAGCTATAGATAGAGGACAGATAGATAGATAGATAGACAGACAAATAGATCTCAGGTGTAGGTTTCCAGCGTATACTGCTGAGTAAGAAAAGTAAGTTGCAGAAAACCAAGGACGATGTTACTTAAAAACAAAAGGAGATGAAAGGAGAGGAGGGGAGAGAACAAGCCAACAAACCCACAGGCACACACACAACATTCTCTATTTTCAGTGCACATTTTCAGCAATGAGTACATATCGTTCTTAGTATTTAAACAGACAACAACAAAACTCTGATTCCACTTTGGCGGACAAGCAAAGAGCCCCTCTTACTGGTGCAGCGTGTGCAGTGGGACCTCTGGCTTCTCCATCTGCCCGTAGCAGCTGGCCTTGGCCTCGGGGATGTAGGAGAACTTGTCCAACATGGAAGATGCAGCAGTGGTCAGGATGCCCAGGCCATCCCTCACCCTTGCCTCCAGGCTGTAGTCCCAGTCATCGTAGGAGACAGAAATAAGTCCCGATGGAAACTCTTTGGGGATGAGCTCCGTATTCCCCGAGACCAAGCTGGGGACGATCCAGAAGAAATCGTACCCAGTGAGGCCGAGGGAGCGGGCCTCACTCAGGATGAGGACGGCCTCGTCTTTGGAACAGTAGAGCAAGATGACGGAGGAGTGGATCTTCTTCAACTGGACTTGTGTCTTTGCATCCTCGAAGGACGTGTCCAGTGTGATCACGTTCTGCATGTCCCAGCCCACAAAGCTGTTGTCCACCGTGGTCTTGATGAAGCTGATGAAGTCCCTGTAGCCAGGGAAGATGGTGGTCACCAGGGAGAAAACATGCCAGTCATAATCCTGCATGATCTTCAGCATGACGGTGACTTGCTGCTGGATGGACGCTCCAAACTGGAAGAAGGTAGACGTTGGATCCTGCCAACAGGTAAAAAGAAAGCAAAACAGAGGATGAGGCCGAAGGCAGTTTATGCACAACCATCTGCCTTTGTTGGCTTAAAGAAGCTCCTTCCTAGAAGTGGGGGAAAATAAATCCCACATCTGTTCATTCACAGACATTCCGGAGCACCTACCGTATGCCGGACTCTGGAACAGATACTGGAAACACAGGGATGAGAGAGGTCCCTGAACTTGGAGCCCACAGCCCGGAACAGTGAAGGACATCTGTTATTTTGCCAGCTTCACTTTTCCTCTAGTTCATCTCACCACCACCCCTCTGGGTTCAGATGGGTCCAACAGAATGAACTCTATCTGGCCCCCAAGCTCATGACTGGAAAATGAAGCCGACAGAAATAAAACAACAACAGGAAATAGAAGGAGGTTCCTGATGACATACTTGGGGCATCTGGAGTCAGTCGTGCCTGGAGCCATTTACTCTGGACCTGTTGGTTATGTAAGCCACAAGTTCCATGTTCACTTAAGCCAATTTTAGGAGTGTTTCTAAAGTCTTGAACTCTAGATTCACTTGAACTCTAGATTCCTGTGTAATATAGAGTATGATAAATGCTAGGTGGACATCTCTTTGTTCAATCAATAAATATTTGTTGAATGCCTAATTACATGGCAACAACATGTTAGAGCTTGCAGAAATGATGATTTATAATACAGACAGACATGGCCTCTGCCTTCATAGACCTGGAAGGAAAGTGAAGAAGGGCAACGTCTATGGACTGGGGGCTGAGAGAGGCATAAGGGGGTGTTGAAGGAATATCCAAGTACAGAAGAGGGGAAACCAGTGGACAGTATAGTCAGAGAAGCCCTGAAGATACATCTTGAGTATTCCAGGAACTGGAGATAAATGCATGATGGCCTGTGATGTAGGGGGGGTGAGATGATGTTGAAGAGCTTGGCAAAAACCCCATCACGTACAGCCTCAGAGGCTATGTTAGACCTTATTCTGAGCATAAGGGCAAGATGCCGAATGTTCTTACACTGGGAAGTGACACGGTTACTTGTGTTGGGTTAAAGGGTCTCTAACAGTCCTAACATCTCACCAAGTCATGATCTGATCATGAGAACAAACTTCCATTTAGAAAAAAAAGTGGGTGGTGCCCACAGTGGCACCATTTCCAAACTACCTTCACACTCCTTAACTCGTCAAATCCTGTGAGGATCCTATGAAGCTGGTATTGTTCGTTGGGGAAAATGAGGCTCAGAATGCTCCATGGCTAAGTCAGCATCCAAACTCAGGTTCTGGTTCCACTTCCAGCCCCTCTCCCAACATACCAACACAGCCTTCCTGGGATCACTGAAGATCTGCATAGAGTAGGCGCTTAAACCATGTTGTGGACCCACTGACATGGTGCAAAAATGCCAACTAAACAGAAAGTATGGCTCTGTATTATAGCAAAACAGGATTTGACAAATGCATATTTTTTTCTGGGAACTGAAAGAATTCTCAAAGGGTCCTTATCATATTGCAGCCATGCTTGCATTTTGCATTCTGTATGTACCATGTGCATTTAATACACCCTCAATTGTACAAATATGGGGATTCCATTTCGTTTGTGTGTGCGTGTGTACGTGAAGAGTGGATGATTCCATTCGTGTCTTTCAGAGCAACAGTCAGTAGCTGTGCATGTCAAGTCTTTCAACAAGTCTGCATAATCTTCCCTGTGGATGCTCACTGACTAGAAAGTTTTATCTGAAAGGGCTAAAAGCTATCGTTCTTAGAAACAACCCCCTTTTCTAAAGTGCATGGAGTGTGGGGGGTAATCTGAGTGCAGCACGGCCTGAAGGCAGAGACAAGAAACAGGAATAAGTGCCTTCTGGGCCACTTCCAATGTTACAGTTCTATGAATTTTACCTATAATTAAATCAATTAAATGGGGTAACATTTAAAGACTTGGGATAACTATCTTTTCCCCCACAGTAGCTTTTGGAGAAATCCAATATTCTTGGATTGATTAATCACTTTAAATCATGCCTCAACAAGGTGGTGAACTGCTTAAGGGCAGAGATTTTGCTGGCCTCATCTCTCTGTCCCCAAAATCTGGCAGAAGTCTTGGCACACGACCCATCTGGAGATGGAGGGTGAGGGAGTGCACGAGTGAATGAATGTGTGAGTGAAGCTCAAGAGAAATGTCCTTGGTGTAAACACAAAGTGAAAGGGGAGATTCAGTATCCAAGGCTGTATTTTTTTTATATGGCTCTCGAATGTCACGTCCAAAAGATTAAAACTTTCAACATTATCATCCCCCTATCCTGAGGAACCACGTCACCATCCAAGGCCCAGATATATTTAGTGTGTCCTTTATTGATAAGGAGGAGAATATTTAAGTCCTGTGAGCCTCAACAGCTGCCCATAGAGCCTCATTAAATACCCCGAAAGGCAACAATATAAAGAATCCACGAGCAGAAGGTGGCACAGAAGTGAAGTCTCGAGACAATTATAGTCATCAACCTCAAGCACTGTCAGGTGTCTCTTGGGATGGGACTGAAAAGTTTCAAGCTTACTTACAAAAGAAATGTAATCATTCCCATGGAGCAAAGATGCCTCTGAGGAAGCCGGTCACTCGACTTACATTATGACTGCAAAAGGCAACGGAATCAGCATCTTGCCCTGAGCACATGAGGAACGGAGAAAGTTCTCAAGTGGACATATGCTAAGGGCACAGTTGGAACCCAATAAAAAGGATCTCTGAGACAACCTACTACCAGTTATCCCATTTCTTTGGGATAACTGGTATTGGTGAAGAGGTGGAGGTCAAACATGCTAGATGTGGGAGTTGGTGGTGTTTGGGATGCTCCAACATCTCTGCTCTATGTACTATGAGTTAGACATTATTATATCCATGTATGTGTACCCATGAGCACAGAGCAGAACCGTAAGCAAATGCAGCCTTATCTGGCTCTCTACGTAGAGAACGGAGGGCATGGCTACACATTAAACTTCAGAAAGGAGAAAGGTAATTATAGGGATAGCCATTCAATAGCCAAGAGCTGCCTTGGCACAAGCCCCCTGTGAAAGACTATGTACAAACCCCTTGCCCTGTGCCATCCCTACTGTCCTGCCCAAGCTGAATCTCTCCTGTTACCCTCTTCTGATCCCCATTAATCTCTTTCCCCCAGAATGGATAGCAGTGTAACTTCTGGGATCAGACTGCCCAGGTGCCAATCCAAATTGCGTAGCCTTGGGAAGAATCACTTCATCTTTCCAAGCCTCAGTTTCCACATCTGTACAATGGGTATAGCAATGGTAATAATTGTACCAGCTAACATGCCAGGAGTACTTTGTAAGAGTCATGTGGCTCAACACTTTCTACGTTGTATCTCATTTAATCCCACCCCCAACAATCTTGCTAAACTGGTACTAGTATTATCCCCATTTTACAAATGAATAAGTAGACTGTGAGGTAGAATGATTTTTTCAGAATCACACAGGTAGCGAATCAGGTTTGCCTGCCTGAAAGATTCCAAGCTTTTCACCCCTCACTACCCTATTGCCAATGATAGCACTTCCTCATTAAGTTGTAAGAATTAAATGATCTCTCTGTATAAAATCACCCAGTGCAGTACCCATCAAATATCATGTGCTCTACAAACGTACGTCACTATTATTTTCACCCACTATTATTCAGTATTTTCCCCCTGGGTCAGGAGTTCTGGTGTCTCACATCAGGGGTTTATGATACCTGTCCCTCTAAAAGACGTAGTTCACTCCTGACTTGAGCATCTCAACAACTCGCCTTGTTCATGGCTGCCTGATTGAAATCCCTAAAGCACAGCTTTAATCACACCACTCCTCTCCTCTATAGTCACCAGTGGCTCCCCTAGACCTATCACATTCAGTTCAGACTCTCTAGTTTACCCCTCCATGCACACCAGTCAAACTTCATGGTTGGAATAACATGGGCTCTGGGGTCTATAAGACCTGAGCTCACGTCCTGGTTCTGCATTAACTAGCCATGTGACCATGGGTAATTACCTAAACTTTCTGGACCTGAGTTTCTTTGCTTATGGAATGGGAATCGTGAGCACCATCCCATAGAGTTGCTGTGACGACAGGATGAACTAAAGGAGTAAAAGGCTCATTTATCCATGTCTGAATCCAACAGTTTAGGGACCCCTCTCCTCATTCTCTGTCCTCTAGACCACATGGACACTGCCACAAACCTAAGGGGATCGGATCCTTATCCTTTTTAAAAAATGGTATCTCCAGATCTACTGACATGCTAATTTCACATTCCCTCCTCCCTCCTCAAACCAGCCCATTCATCCTGAGCCCAAGGGAGATGCATGGGAAGGAAGTGATGAAGTCACGCTTTGGAGAGAAAACATCGCCAATGTCCTTTATGGACCTCATGCAGTTACCCTACACCACTTTCATTTCCATTGGCATCTGAAACTTAAGCTTCCCAAACCACTGTGGTGTACACTGTATACCCCTTGGAGGGATGAAAGCAAGTAGTTATTTGCAAAACATAATTGCACAGCGAGGCACTGAAGAGGCTCACGTTTAGCTCTCAGATTTTCTAAGGTGGCTTTAGGGACTGGCAGGAGGTGATGGGGGGAGTTTGGCCACACTCCCAGGACCTGGCATCTGACATGCCAAATGGCCCTTTGTTTCAAGGTCCTGCACGTTCTTCCCGGTTCCTAGCTGGATAGCAGAGGCTGACCCTCCTGCACTTACCTCCTCCTGCCATGACAGCCTGCCCTTTCGTGGTCAGATCAGTCTGACCACCTCTCGCACCGGCTTCCTTGGCAGTGTGCAGCCGGAGGAGAGGAACAGATTTCAGACACCCACTTTGGTTCTGAAGTAAAAGCAGTGCCCTCCCCAAGCTCACTGCTCTGCAGAAGCAGAACAAACTGTTTTAAACACAGAGTCAGGGAGGAAGGCAGGTGTGGGATTCTGGGTGTCTGCTTTCAACTCTGTGTTCCAGTCCCGGGATAAGTGAGGTTCTAGAATTTGCCAGACCTTGCTGAGTCCCCAGGGTGAGACCTGACTCCACGGGTATCAAGGTCTGATGTTTAATAGAGTCTAAAACCAACTTTAATTTCACTTACCCATTTATAAGGCTATAAAGGACACCCACACTCATTATCCCTTTAATTCCAACTACCTAAGAGATGAGGTGTTGCCGGTGGTTATAACCCTCATGGACGGCATTTCTCATAAAGACACAGGAAGAGAGGCTAAATGATTTCCTTAAAATCCACATGGCCCCATGCGACAACAGCTCAGTTACTGCAAGATGTCATCCAATGTTCCTTTGCACACACCAGTGGCTTGCACTCCTGGCTGCACAACAGAATCACTTGGAGAGTTCTAAAAACAACACCAATGCTCGTGCTCCATGCCAGTCCAACTGAAACTGAATTTCTGTGACCTGAGTACATGAACTCCAAAGCTGATTTATTTGTTTTTCTCTGTCTCATCTCAACACCAGGATGAGCGTTATTCAAGTTAGCATCTTCAAAGCCTAGCACCATGTCTGACACACAGTAGGGGCCCAGGAAATATTTGGTGAGAAAATAAATGAGCAGGAAACTCATCCCCAGGAAGCAAGACACAACTGGCCGCTGCTGTCAACCCCGCACGCTTATTTTAGTTTATTTTCCTCTGCCTGTCAGGGTGAGCACCAGAAAGAGGATAACGTCACAAGGGACCCAACAAAGGTCTTGCAGGACTCCTTGGGAATTTGCTTTTTGCCTTGCTAAGCCCTGATGTACCTTCTGTTACTCTTATTGTGTACTAACTGAGCTTTTAAACATATTTGATTTCATTTTTCCATGGATGAGAGGAAAAGTAAAAGTGTCAAACCTGATGAGTCTGAGGATTCAGATGAATAGCATTCTCACATACATATAAGCGGGATCCGTTTCACTCGAGGATCTTTATCCCCTCATCAGCCATCCTCCACCTCCTCCATTATCATCATCATCATCACCCATGATCATCACAGCCATCAAATCCACCCATCCTCCTCCTCCTCATCATCATGGTCATTATCAAAATTAATATTAATTTGGTCTATTCTGTAGTACAATGTGGCATACAGTAGGAAGTATTATTATGACCCCTTTATTACAGATTAAAAACACAGGCTCAGAGAATGTAACTTGCCCAACCCACATAGTACATGGCAGAGGGAGGATCCCAGACTAGGTGATCCAAATCCAAAATCTGGTTGCTTAGCTACTGGGAAATACTGATTCCAGGTATGCAGAACAGGAAGAAGTGTGTGTGTGTGTGTGTGTGTGTGTGTGTGTGTGTGTGTGTGAGATGAATATCACCACTTAATCTTTCTTGAGGCACCCAACTAGAAAAGAAAATCCCTCAGAAATGGGCAACCAGTAGCAATGATCTCACATCAACTGTCAATCAGAAGACTGGAACAGAGTGGGGAAGTCATACCCAGGTGCCATTCCCCAAAAGCACATCAGTTCCATCACCCACAAACACAAAATTCCACTCCAAGCAACCTCCACTCATTGGACCATTTTATGATTTGTGTTCTACTTCCCATTTTGCTTCTCTCAGGAGCAAATCCACTGGCATTCGTCTGAAATAACCTAACAACATCTTTCTCCGCTCTATCCTCCTCTCTCTTCAAATGAGAAGTTTAATCTTAGGTTTCCAGTGACTATTGGGTTCCCAGGTAGGGGAGCTGTCCAAGGTAGCTGAAGTACTTTGATTCAGAGACCAGGAGAACGCCTGAGTTAAACACAGGCTTAACTCAGAGTCCGTGCAATAGTCTCTTAGACTAGAGTGGGAAGGATGGGTAATAGGCAAGACAATTACAAAGAAGAGCACTATGATTTGGGGTGGAGCAAGGAATGAGCCACACAGAGCTACCAAGCCTTCAACCTCATTCTATCCTGGGTTTCCAATACAGCACCTACTGGTCACATATGACTATTTACACTGAAATTTAAAATATAAAATACAATTAAATATTTGGCTTCTCAGTGACACTAACCACATTTTTTTTTTTTTTTTTTTTTTTGCAGTACGCGGGCCTCTCACTGTTGTGGCCTCTCCCGTTGCGGAGCACAGGCTCCGGACGCGCAGGCCCAGCGGCCATGGCTCACGGGCCCAGCTGCTCCGCGGCATGTGGGATCTTCCCGGACCGGGGCACGAACCCATGTCCCCTGCATCGGCAGGTGGACTCTCAACCACTGCGCCACCAGGGAAGCCCACTAACCACATTTTAAGAGCCCCAAAGTCTTTAAACTTTAAAGCTGATGCTCTCCCACCCCTACCAGGCCTACCCCTAAAGATGCCAATCCAGTTGGTCTGAGATGGAATCCAGGATATTTCTAATTCCCTGGGTTAAGTCTAATGTGCCAGGATTGAAAACACTAATCCAAGCCTTCAGTATCCAACCCTGTAGCTATGTATCAATTCACCTGGGGAATTTTTTGTACCTTTAGATTTCCAGGCTCCAAGCCATCTGCACTGAATCAGAATCTCCGTTGAGGAGCCTGAGGTTATGTATTTGCCCCTGAAAGTGCTGATGAACAGCAAGACTTGGTACTGCCAAGTCCAACTGCTCTATTTTCAAGGTGAGGAAACTGAGGCTCCAGAATCTTGGATGACTTGTTCCAAATTTCACATAAATCAGTGGGACAGCAGTAACAGACATGGTGGGTCTCTCACCTCCTAATTTGGTGCTCTCTTTGCTGTGTCATGATGCCATCGTGTGTGAAGTGTTTTCTGCAAAGTGAACCCACAAGGGATGGGGCATGTGCAGGAGGAACATGGCTTTGCTGACAGCTTGCCTGGGATCTGCTTCTTACTGGAAGTGGGTATTTTGACCTAAGCCTCTATTTCCCCATCTGAAAAATGGGAATGATAATAACAGTCACCACCTTAAAGGGTTGCTGTGCATATTTTGAGAGGTAATGTACATAAAGCACTTGGCACATAGGAGGGGCTCAGTCAAGTTGAGTTGGTGTTAGTGGTGGAGATGGTAGCCTTGAATGTCAAGCCCCAAGTCTCACATCCACTACGGGTTCCTTACTACCCCACTTCCTACATATTCCTAACCTTCTGAGTTTCCAGCACCTTGATCTTTACAGCCCAGTCCTCAGCCCTGACTGTGTGTGGTTGCCTAGTTGCTGAGAAGCATGCATTTCGCCTGCCCTTCAGACTAGAATTCTTGAGGGCAGGACCCCACGCCCTTCTGAGTCCTCCTCAACACCTTGCATGGCACTAAGCCACAGCTCTGGGAATGAAACTGGGAGTAGCATTCAGAGTCTTCAAGGCTGCCAGTGGGCAGAAAATGAGACTAGTACTTTAAGTATTCAAGTATTTGACTTGCCAGGACTTCTGCTCTAGGAAGAGACATTCATCTATTAATTGCCTTTCATTCATTTGGTCACTATAACAAACTCCTACTATGTGCCAGGCATTGTTCTAGGGAAGGGAATCTAGGGAAGGAGGCGACGAAAGTGAAGATCCCCACTTTTACAAAGTTTACGTTCTTATGGGAGGAGACAGACAAGGAAGAAGGAAATCAGTAGGATGATTTCAAGGAAATCAGATGATGCAGCAGTCCAGGGGTGGAGTGGAGAGGAGCACCCCTTCCGATCGTCTGCTCTGATACGTCAGAGCTGATCAGCAGAATGTGAAGGAGGAGCTGTCAGCCAGACAAAGCTGAGGGGTGAGGCGGGGGTAAGGAGAGCCATCCAAGCAGAAGCAACCTCATGTACAAAGGGAGGAAAGGGAACAGGAGGAAGATCAGAACAGCTGCAGTTCAATCAGCAAAGGAGAGGGTGGTGAGATGAGTTAGGACAGGAAGCAGAGGCCATAGCACACAGTGAGAGCTCTGAAGATCACGGCAAGGGGTCTGGATTTAATTCCTAGATCAATTGTTTTTTAACATCTTTTTGGAGTATAACTGCTTTACAATGGTGTGTTAGTTTCTGCTTTATAACAAAGTGAATCAGTTATACATATACATATATCCCCATATCTCTCCCCTCTTGCATCTCCCTCCCTCCCACCCTCCCTATCCCACCCCTCTAGGTGGACACAAAGAACCGAGCTGATCTCCCTGTGCTATGCGGCTGCTTCCCACTAGCTATTTGTTTTACGTTTGGTGGTGTATATATGTCCATGCTTCTCTCTCGCTTTGTCACAGCTCACCCTTCCCCCTCCCCATATCCTCAAGTCCATGCTCTAGTAGGTCTGTGTCTTTATTCCTGTCTTACCCCTAGGTTCTTCATGACCATTTTTTTTTTTTAGATTCCATATATATGTGTTAGCATATGGTATTTGTTTTTCTCTTTCTGACTTCACTCTGTATAACAGACTCTAGGTCCATCCACCTCACTACAGATAACTCAATTTCGTTTTTTTGTGGCTGAGTCATATTATTCCAAACAATTCCTCTGCTAAATGCACCATTAGTATCTCCCAGCAGGGCAGCTGGGAGAGGATCTGGGACTTTGGGGACGTTGGAATTTCATGTGAGCTAGCCCTGTTCTTCCCTTTGGAATTCTGATCTGTGCCAAGTGGGGAGCCTCCCTTGAAGATGCAGTAAGGCACATAAATGCTTGCTATATTGTTTAGTCATCAACTGGTACCCTCACCTTGAATAGTGTGGCTAGGACTCCCACGTCTGCCTGGGCCTTCCAGAGCTTGTCCCAGTTCATCATCCAGAGTCAAGCCCTCCCTCTAACATATATCGTAATGCTGGAGGAGAGAATACACACATGCACGGAGAGATAGTCCTTGATTCCAGCTGCAACTAGCTTAGGACAGCCCAACATCCTCTACACTCATCAGAACCACATGGTGATTGCTGCTCTTGGACCCAGTCCTGCTTCCTAGATCATTAGCAGGGCAGGCCAAGAAGAGACACCTGCTGAGATTCAGGCCCTTATTTCTATGCAAGCACACAGCAAAGGCCCAAGCTGGCTTCACCTGGGGTTCTGTCAAACTGCGGGTGAGCATCTGACTCAGGGCTTCTAAACAGGGTCATTAGTGATTATGGATTGTCTGAGGCTAGGTCCAGCCATCCTCACAGAGAAAGCCAGAGAGAAATTCTACCTGATCAGATCATTGAGTCAGGTCTCCAAGGAGCTGATAAACCCAAGTACATGAGAGCATCGTTTTTTGGAGGTCCCAACTGTAACTGGGCTACTGAACTTTCTCTGTGTACCTGAAGCTATTTTTTTTCAGATTCCTTTTCTTAAAGAAGCACAAGCAGCCTCCCTGAGCCACATCATGGGTAATGTGTCATTCTGGCCACTGAGCATCTGTTCTTCCTTTACTGGTCATAGTGAATTTCCATGGGGAGGCATCCTTTCCCCTTTCTCAGTCAAACCAATTGGCCCATCCAATTCTCGTAGTCCCATCAATTAGTTCAGGGGTAGGAACATGTCCTAACTGGTACAATCAGAGTGATTCTTAGGATTTGTGCAAAAAGTGACTAGGAAAAGACAGTTTCTCTTATTGTTAGATTTGAACCTAGAAGGATGTTCAGCCAGAGTTTCTGGCAGCCATCCTGCCACCATACACCATCCTGAGAAGGAAGTCATCAGAGCCAAAGGCAAAGGTGAAAGATGGAGAGTTACGAAGTCCTGACATCGTTGTTGAGCACCTCGTTCAAGCCATACCTGAAGCCAATACCCTTGTTGTCACTGTATGTCCCAATTAATTGCCAATTAACTACCTGATTTTACTTAAGCCAATTTGAATTAGCTTTTCTATCACTGGCAACCAAAGATTTCTGACGTCACTTTAGCTAGGGAAAAAAATGGAGAATAACGTGATTCATTCTTTACTCATCTTCTGAACTTAAATCAGAAGAATCCAAGCTACAGAGTGGAGCGTTTCCCTTCACCATCCTTCTCTTTTCTGATCCTGTTTTTTCCCCAGGGCAGCCGCCTCTCTCCACATATCTCTCCCTTCCTTGCATGAGCTATTCATCATTCCTTTATTTTGGGGGTGTTTTGTTTCATTTTTCTTTCATATGCTGCTGAGATTGGTTTCCTCTCAGAGAGTCTGACAGCCACGCTGCCATGACCCAGACGAAAGACATGACAAGTTGCCACCAATAATAATCGCTTGTCATTAAGCCGTTCCAGCGAGGAGAAAAAGCAAACAGGTCCCTTTCATTAAGTTCCCGTCTCTGGCTGTCACACACAGAGGGGACTGAAGGAGGCAGCTTTATTTTTGGAAAAAGGAGAATCTCAGGTTTTCCCACAACACTTGGTAGGGGCAGGCCCTGGAGGTAAACATTATAGTAGAAATGTCCTCTTCAAAATGCCCCACTGTTCCCTAAGAAATGCCTACAAACAACTCTGAAAGCTGAGCTTCGAGAGGAAATTGCGTCTTCCTTTGGGGATCTGGATGTGCATGTTATTAAATGCACAGACATTGACGCCAAATAGACCAAGGGTTCAAGTCTTGGCTCTTCTTGCTAATGTCAGGGTCTTGGGCAAAACATGTCCTATCTTCGAGCCTCCATTTTCTCATTCTCAAAATGGAGGGAATTTTAGTCCCTACTTTAAAGAGGCTGTTGTGATTGAGATAATGCATGCATAGCTCTCAGCACATACCAAGAGCTTGATTAATGAAAGCTGGGATTACTGTGGCTGTTGTCATGAGGAAAAAATCAACCACAATGACGACAATGAAACCCAAGCCCCAAAACACTACAACCCACGAGCATAGCATTAATGAGAATACAAACAGTTCCCCTGTGGCTCTTTCCCCCGTTTCCTAAACGTCCTAATAATGACACCACCCCTTCAAAGGAGCTCTTACTGTGCGCCAGGCATGAGCTGAGAGCAGGTGACAACTCATCCCAGTGTTAAAACTGAAAGTCCCACATCCCTGGAGGCCCTTAGGTCCTGGGCACATCAGGATGACTCCTCAGCCAAGCAGAGAGCTTTTAGTGCATTTAATCCTCACACTAACCTTTCAGGAAAGGTATTAATATTTCTATTCCCATTCTACAGTTGAGGAAGTTGAGGATATAGAGAGATGCTTCTCTACTTTAACGAGCGTAGGAACCACTGCGGGCTCTTGTTCCGCTGCAGACTCGGACTCAGTGGTTACAGACTGGAGCGTTGCTAACAAGCTCCAGGTGACACTGATGCTGCTGGTCCACGGACTAAGCTTTGAGTAGCAATGCTGCAGCGGTCGGTCATATGTCCAAGGTCCCCCAGGGTCTGGCAGAGCAGAGGTTCAGACCTACAGGTCTGACCTCACAGCAGGCTGCAGCCATGATGCCAGGCGGCCTCTGTCTTCCAGGGAACAGTGGGGAGGGATGCAAGACGGTGTCTGTTGTCTGACATCCTCACCCCTGTGTGTTTCCATCGGCCTTGCTGGCTGAGACAGCCACATGTCACAGCCTGTCCGTCCCATCATCTTATCCGACAAAGCACTTTCAGGGAGAGGCTGTGAGCCACAGCTTACTGTGCAGGAAGGAGGAAGACAGGAGGCGCCGGGAGAGCCGCCCTGCTCCCAGGTGAGTCCCAGGCGAGCACAGAGAGGTCGCTGTCATTCAGGCGCTGCCCACGCCCACCTACTGGTGGGAACTAACTCCCCTGGGATGTAGCCGCCCCCTCCTGCATGCTGGCCCTGCTGCTCTCACACTAGAGTGAGTGGCTGAGTCCCTCTGAGCCTCCGTGTTTCCACCTATAAAATGGACCTAGTGGGACTCTGGTTTCCTGGAGGGGTGCCCGGCCATCTGTGACGTGGTGACTCAAAAGAGCTCTGTTGCAGGGTGGGGACAGGTGTGCCACCCGTGGGTGGAGAACGAGCCCTTGCTGCCTCCGCCCTCCCCTCCTCCCCCTTCACCCCCAGGGCGCTCCCAGAGCACACTGTCCAGGCCTCAATTGTTGATCTCGTCACCAGGCATTCAGAGTGTCTACTTAAATATCTGTCTCCACGCAACTAGATTAATGACAATTCCTCTCTTTAGGAACAGCACCAGGCCAGCTCCTGTACACAGTGGGGCTCAGAACACAACACGTGGGCTTCCCTGGTGGCGCAATGGTTGGGAGTCCGCCTGCCGATGCTGGGGACACGGGTTCGTGCCCCGGTCCGGGAGGATCCCACGTGCCGCGGAGCGGCTGTGCCCGTGAGCCGTGGCCGTTGAGCCTGCACGTCTGGAGCCTGTGCTCCGCGGCTGGGGGGGCCATAGCAGTGAAAGGCCCATGTATCGCAAAAAAAAAAAAAAAAAAAAGAACACAACACGTTAGCTGCAGGTGTAAGTCAGCAGCGGGTGGGAAGGGGGGAAGGAAGGACGGAAGGAAGGGGGTTGTGGGTAAGAGAGAGGGAAGGAAGGACGGAATGAATATTCAGTGAGAAAGAGTGGCTGACTCATGGGCGTGGCCATGGAGTTGGGAGGCAGGGTGTAAGTGGGTCCTGCTGGAATGCGGGGTGAGATGAGGGAGCTGGGAGGCAAATCTGAGTGTCTGAAGTACAGGGATCCTTTGCTACCCGAACTCTCATGATCTGAAGCAGAAAACAAATTGGCGGTGGGGAACTGGCCTGCTATTCATGTTGTCTGAACTCCTGCTACTTGCTCTCCAGAACTCAGGAACCAAACAGATTCAGACAAAATGATAACCCTCTCTATCCAAACCCAGGAACGCACTGTTTCCCTTCCCAATCCCTACCTCACTCCCAAGCCCCCTTTTCTGCCCTCTCTGCCATCACAGACCTTCAGCAAAAGAAGCCAGACACCAAAGACAACCTACTGTCTGACTCCATTTACATGGCACGTCCACAGCAGGCAAATCCATAGAGACAGAAAGCAGGTGAAGGGTTGCCAGGAGCTGGGGACAGAGAGGAATGGGGAGGGACCGCTAATGTGCATGGGGTTTCCGTCTGGGGTGATGAACAGCTCTGGAAATAGACAGTGGTTGTATGACGCTGTGCAGGCAGCTGTGCCACGGAATTGCACACTTTAACAGAATTACAATGGTAAATCTTGTTATATGTATTTTTACCACCGTTTTTAAAAATACCAAGACAAATAAATAAAGCAAGCAAGCAGGGCCTGCAGCTGAGGCTGGATGCTTCTCCTAGGTCCCTTCAATCTTGCAGCTGGTGTGAGGGGGTCCCTTAGTGAGCCGTCGGACCTCACGGTCGCTTGAGGCACTGACCCAGCTGGAAGCAAGGGCCTCCTGGGAGTCTAGTAGGGTGCAGGTGGCCCTCCACGTGTTCCTGCCCTTCTCGGGTATCCGAAATCCCCCAGCAGCCCTGTGGTCATCAGTCACCCCCGACTTCATGGAACATACACTTCAGTGGCTGTGACAACAGGCTTCTCTAGACAGGGCTAGCAAGCAGGCTTGGTTCTTCTGGTTCTTTAACACACTCAAGCAGGATGGTATAATTGTTTTGCAAGAGTACAGACCCAGTAGAATTGCAGGAGGTGACCTGCTGCAGTGGACGGCACACAGGTTTGCGGCATGAGACACACCCGCGTTCAAACCTCTATTCTGCAGCAGACCAGCTCTGTGGCCTTGAGAAACAGACTCTGCATCATTAAGCCTCCATCTCCTCTACTGTGAGATGGGAAAAGCAATTGCCACCGCCCTGGTGGATTAGATTAGGTCCTGTACGCAGACCTGTCAGCACAGCACCTGACCCACAGTGGCCGCTATCTACTGCTTAATTTATTCCATGCTATTCCCTTTCCCCACATCAACTGATTTAATCATTAGCACAAGCCCATGGAGTTGGCGGTATTAATGTCGAGGTGAGTTAATGTGAATTCTGTTGGATTCCAAAGCCCTTGCTCTCCACCGCCGGCAATGTGCAGCCTCCTCTTCATCAATGTTTGCCTTCTTTCCTGTGGCATACATTCCGATATTGCCTAAAGACCACCCCTTCTCAGCACAGTGCTGGTCACTGCAGTCTTCTTCCTCTACAAGTAATGTTTCCACAGCAGATGTACGAGCCCTGAACTAATGCCAAGTTATCTAGCAACCCTATCTACCCCATTTTACTTGGGTATAATATTCTGCTTACTAGTCACTTCCCTGTGAAGCTAACAGAATACAGAGTTTCCTGGACCGTATGTAGACCTAGGCATCTTAAGAGCATCGGGCTTATTCATCTCTCATACCCTTGGAGACCAGCGGACCAAACACAGAATACCAGAGGCCTCTTTAACAGGGCAATGCAAAATTCTCCTGTGCACCGTTATGTACAGGCACACGACAAAAAGGTAACATTTGTTTGTTCCCTCCTGACAAGGGCTAAGTGAAGACCTATTTGAAGCTCAAAAAAAGAGTATGAATTAATGTGACCAGAGTTCATCATCACAGTTGAACTCCAAGCGCAAAAGGAATTAGGAACGGAAAGAAGGGTTGAGAAGGGAGATATTTTAACAGAAAAATTGATGGGTTGAGTGTTCTCTGGAGAAGTGACATAAAAGGGAAAATTGAATGTCAGCTTCCGAAAAGGGTTCCAAATTACTATTTGAAAGGAGAAAAACACAAGTGATGATGGTCCGTTTGTGTTCCTGCTCAGCCCTGGCGCCTCCCAGCTACAACCAGTGCAGGTTCCACAGGACCCCAAGTCAGCTCTTCAAGCTCAGGGAGGTCTGTCCTCTCCAACATCACTGAACACAAAAAAGACTCCTGTTTCAGGGTCCCAAAGGCAAGGGGAGCCCTGACACACTTCGCCCACTGACCGTCCAGCCCTTCACCCCCATGTATTTCATACTTTCTGCAACCTTCATGGAAACGAGAAATCAGAAGGCAGTTCTTTCTTCCCATTTTATATATGAGAAAGTTGAGGCTTGGGGTGGGGGAGGCTCACTGACCTCCTAGACTCACCCGGAGAGAGAGAGAGCAGAGCCATGCCCGTGATAGACCTCCAATGCTGAAGAATGGGGATCCTCAGTTCTTCACTCTGGACATCCCTTTTTCTTTACAGAGAACACATAAAATTTAATTGTGGCCTGCTCCTAAGAACATAAAGGAAGTAATGGTCAGCAGATTGAGGGAGGGAGGGAGGGAGGAAGGGAGGATGGAGCGACACAGAAATGGAGTGAAAAAAAGAGATGAGGAGCTAAGGTTTTTTGTGGTTGATGAGAAGAATCCATTGAAGAATCTTAAGCAGAAATGTGACATGATCAGATTTTTGTCTTCTGAAAGGACCACCCCGGCTACAGCACAAAGAACGCCTTGGAGGGAGGAGAGAATAGAGGCAGGAAGAGCAGGTCAAGAAGCCACAGAAGCAATCCCAGAAAAGGAGGGAAAGATGTGAACTTGGATAGCGGCAGTGGAGATTAAAAGGAGGAGGAAGATTCAGGAGATGCTTAGGAGACAGATCCTATTGGCTTTGGCAACAAACAGATGGGACTGGTGGGGTCAGGGGTGTGGAGAAGAGGGAGGACTTGAGGAGGATGGCCAGGTGGGGAACTGGTGCGGGACCTTGCTTTCTTCCTCTCAGTTGTACCCCTGCCACCTAGCACCATGCCTGACATAGAGTAGTGGCTCAGTAAATGTTTGTTGAATGAACAAGTGAGCAAGGTGGACAAGCAGGTACTGGGAGGAGAAGGGGGAAATATACATGGAATGCAGCTAGGGACTGGATGAGTGTGAGACTTCCATGTCGGAAAGCCTAGCAGGCAGCGGGATACGCAGGCAGTGCAGGAAAGAGGTTAGGGCTGGGGTGTGAGATTCAGGAATCGTCCACCTGCAGGGGGTTGACAGCTGTGTTGACATCTCCTAACATATGCAGAAAGAGAAGAGCCTTGAAGGCTTAAGGAAAACATCAGAAAGCCTGAGCTAGCAGAAAGAGAGATACATGGAAAGGAGACCGAGTGGGCATGCAGGTGAGGTACAAGGAGAAAGCAGGGGAGTTTGAAGTTTTAGAAGCTAAGAGAGTAGAGAGCTTGATGATGGTGGGAGGGATGGGAGGCCTCCAAAGTGTCCAGGAGGACACAGACTGAACAGGATGGCTGCACAGGGCCCGGAGAGGGTCACTGGGGGCTCCAGAGTGAATGGAGGGGGTAGAAGCCAGACCTCAGAGCATCCACAGGAGTGAAGGAGACAGTGGAAGAAGCACAACACTTTCTAAGCAAACGATGCTTCTTTTCAGCACAAAGGTATTTTGAGGCCAAGAGGAGAATCCCTTTGATGCTGGAATTCAACATGGGGTCAGGGGGCCCTTCCCCCTGCCTTCTTCTCTTTTCCCATCCACCAGGTCCTCCACACCTTTCCTCCCGCGTGGGACAAAGAAACACAGGACAACACAGGAAGTCCCAAAATAACTTCCTGCATGCTAAAGAATGATGAACTGAATGTCTTCCTTTGTGTATAATTCCGAAATGCATGCTTGTGATAGACCTCCAATATTGAAGAATGGGGTCCCTCCCTCAGTTCTTCACTCTGGGTGTCCCTTCTTTGCAGAGAACACATAAAGCTATGTCCTCCCCCCAAGAACATAAAGGAAGTGAAGGTTGAGCACAGTCAGCAGATTGAGACAGACAGCCACGCGGACACTCTCTGGAATTGAGAAGGCTGCTCTTTGCAACTCACACACTCCACATGCCTTTCTGCTGCCTTCTTCTGGGGGGTTATTCCAACACCCTCTCCTTTGAACGGGACAGAGAGAACAGAGTACCGAGGGCCTACTGAATACTCAGCTCATTAACAACCCACAAAGGTGCTTCTTTTTCTAAAGTTCATATGACAACAGTGATCGGCCAGTCCTGGCATAAAAATGCCAACTCTCTTCATTTTTAAAAATCCCTTGCCAAGCAAGACTTTCAGGGTACAAATTAGAAAAACAGAGGCACTGGAGGTACAAAAAAGTTGGGATTTTAATGAGCCTTCTGCCTCTAAATGAATCTATCTGCCCAACACGCAAATTCTCTCCACACTCAGGTGAGATGCATCCATGAAGCAAGACAGACTGTGAGACGAGCCCCAGGATTCGCTAATAGTCCAAGCCCTCCTTCTTCCAGGCCAGTGTCCTGTTTGCTCATCTTGGCAATGAGTGGTAACTTTGTAGCAAGTGGTGGTAGATTTGCTCCATGGTTATTATGCAAATAGTGACTGTGACAATGTGGTTTCCCTCACCCGGGATCACAATGCACTCATTCTGCAGTCTGTCTGGTTGGGATTGGGGATGAGTTTGGTGTCATCCCTGTGAGCACTCAATAAATCCTTACAGCCAATTGCCTGAGTCAGAAGATGGTTTCACCCTCTCAATACCCGGAGTTTATCTCTACTCTGGCACTGACCACTCAGTGTCAAATGGCTCCTAGGACAAACGACACAGACCACAGCGTGGCCTGTAGATTCCAGAAGAGTCTGGGCCCTGTTGCCTCTGCAGGCTCGAATCAGGCCACACGTGGGCTTGCTTCCTCCCCTCCCTCTTCAGTGACTTCTCAGCCCCGTTATGCTCACCACAGGGCCTTTGCTTGTGCTGGTCCATCTCCCTTGGGATGCTCCCTCCTTCTCAATCTCTCCCTCATCCTTCATTTCACTGCCAGATCATCATTTTTTCAAGGGATGCTTTCCCTGATCACCTTGGTTAGGTAAATTTCCTTTCTTCTGTGCTCTTTCTTGCATTTTCATAGCACTAATATGGTTGTAATATGTATTCATAGGCTTTTTTGAGTGTGTGTGTCCCCCACTGCAACATTCGCTCCATAAAGGCAAGAACTATGTGTGATATTTTATTTTGTTTTTTTTTCTGCTTTGTTTTACTAATCACTGTATCCCTAGCACACAGAGAAGACTGATTCAGTTTTTGATTTTGTTTTGGTTTAGTGGCTTCTTTTTTTTTTGCGGTACGCAGGTCTCTCACTGTTGTGGCCTCTCCCGTTGCGGAGCACAGGCTCCAGACGCGCAGGCTCAGCGGCCATGGCTCATGGGCCCAGCCGCTCCATGGCATGTGGGATCTTCCCAGACTGGGGCACGAACCCATGTCCTCTGCGTCGGCAGGCGGACTCCAACCACTGCGCCACCAGGGAAGCCCTACTGGCTTCTTCTGAATGAGGTCAGGAGTCTTGCCCAGGTGTGTCCACGTGAATTAGGTCCTTGAGTCACACAGCACCGAGGAAGACATTGCTGATTCAGATTCTATCTCCCCCTCCAACTTCAACAAGCCAGGAAGCTTAGTAGCCTGCACGACCTTTGCGCAGAAATGCTGGGCAGCTTGTGTATCACACTGACAACTCTCATACAGGCACTGAGTTTGTTCCTACCATCACTTCCACATATTTCCTTAACGTTGTCTGTGTCATCCTGGGAAAGTTTTTCTGAAGGTTTTCTTGCTCCAAGTGGTGATCAGGATGCAGAACTAGGGCTTTTCCAATATCATCTGATGCTGGAATGAGGAGTTGGAACAGAATCCATTGTCCTATGGGCTTTGTTATGTCTTTCATTTTTGTTTTTGTTGTTGATTTTTGCTCATTTTAATTTCTAAATTTTTTAAACTACTTTTACCAATATGCAACATAATGCCCACATTTAAAGCAAAGATGAATAAAATTTTGGATTCTCAAGGGCTCTTTATAAATCCTGGTTTCTGGGGGGTGTGTCTTGGGAAAGTCACTTCAGTTCACTGGTCCTCAGAGCCTCAGTTTCTTCATGGGAATAACAAATTGTGCCAGCTTTACCAACTTCCTAGAACTTTGCAAAGGACCAGATGCCAAGTATCACTTAACTGTGTCTTTCTTTAATTCATTTGTTCATTCATCCTACTATTTATTCATCTCTGTACCAGGCACTGTGCTGAAGGCTGGGGATCCAATGGTGAATAAAAACAGCCATGGGACCTGCACCTACAGAGCTTATGGTCCAGACAGGAGACAAGCATAAATCAAACTGTTACATGAATGTAAAATTGCTACTACTGACATTCAGGTTTTGAAGGAAAAGTTTACAGTGCTTTAAGAACCCAAAATGAAGGAAACTGAATAATCTAGATGGTCAGAGATTTCCCTGAGGAAGGGATGCTGGAGTAGGCGTGACCTAAGCAAAGAGGAGAAGGAAGAGTGCCTCTCGTGAAGAGGGAGCTTCATGTGCAAAGGCCTTGTGGTAGGAAGCAACTGTGATGGTCTCAATGGAAGACATCAGGGTGAGGGTGGGAAAGACCCCTTCCCTGCTTATAAAACATATTTTTATCCCTTTATACATATAATAGGCTACTACCTTTCTCTTACCTCTCAGTTGCCCAGGAATCTTTTCACAGTTTCTATTTAATCTCTTTCAATAATTCCTTGGCTGCTAATCAGAGGAAAGGTGCTAATTACCTTATTAGCACTCCTCTGCTTCTCTGTGATCACAAAGTGCTCTTAACTTCCTCTAACCTGGGAATACCATTTGCCTGTCACTCTGGCCCTGTGTGCTCCTTGCCTTGGCCTGTTCTCAGCACAGGGGACCAGGACTACCTGGCACCAGACTCTCGTTTTATTCATGGGGAAGATGAGTTAAAAAGACTGCCCAGGGTCAACTCATAAATGGTGTATCCAGGATTGAACTGCAAACCCAGGGCTGCTTTTGCTGTACCATGCAGCCACTGCTTGCCCCATGGGTCACCCAAAGAGAAACAAGGTCTTTCACTTCTAAAAGCACTCCTCAGCGTTTGGGTTCAGACACTGTGGTTTCCTTCAAGGAACTTTCTTTTTCATGCCCCCCATCGTAAAACTCCACTTCACCTTGTAAGACATTATCAGGAATAAAATTGCAATCCACAACTGTACTCTGCTTACACTGGGCAGCCGGAATAGCAGAAATGAAGCAGATAAACACCCTGAGAGCAGTTCCGAGACCGAAGGAGATTACTAGAATGATACAATCACATCATACCTAGAGATGCGGCCAGAATTCTCAAGCACAGGAAAGGGGGCAAAGGGATGGGGCAATCTCAACTCCTTAACTGAATGATTTAACAACCCAAAGATGACCAGTGACAACTCTGAAGGGCTAGGTGGCTCAGAGAGGTAGTCCCTGGACCCCTTTGAACCTCATCTGAGAACTGTCTGTAGACCTGGGCAGGAGAACATCACCTGAACCTCTTACTGGAGGTTCCAGCAACCACACTCTTAGGTTCCAGAGTGTGACATGACTCACCCTCATGAGCAACATCTGCCAAGGAGATGAAGATCCTCCCCGAAGGCCAGGTCAGCTCAATTTTCGTATTGATGGTGCGTGCTTCCTGTCTAGTGTTTCCTCTCTAGTCTTTCCTCTCAGTTACACCGGGAAGGAAGAGCAGTGATAAACTACATTAGGATTCCAGCTCTGCTATCTCCAAGCTGGGCCACTTTGGGCAAGTTGCTTAGCCTCTCTGTGTCTTGGATTCCTCCTCCGTCAGTGAAGATGACAACTGTACCTTCTGTGTAAAAGGCTACAAGTATTACAGGTGGTGATGATGTGAAAGCAGCTGGCAAGCAATGAGCTCCCCATACATTTAGTTGTTACTGAAATTGCCATTATATATGATCCAGCCCACCTTGAACTTACTACCAAACACACCCTCCTTGAAAAGTTGGCTTGCCACAGGACTATGGCTCCCCCTTGCCAAACTGGGCAATGTTGAGCTTCTAAATCCATATTTACTGGCAAACCAGACTGTAAGTTGCCAAACTTATTATCGATGACCCCTCACACCTATCAACGACCACACACACACTCACATGCAAACACACGCACACATGCACATGTGCACACACACATATAAGTTCAATTCCACGCCTCCTCCCCGCCCAGCTCCATGCTTTTACTCATGGTCATCTAGGTCCCTATTCCCAGAGATTTTATCTGGTGCACTGCCTGAGGTGTGGTACAGGAATCTGTATTTTTTAAAGCAGATTCTGAGTCACCTGGTCCTCAAATTGGCCCTAGCACAGACCCAAGGAATGGAAGTATTTTGCCAAAATGAACTATCAAGAATTACAGTGAGTTGGGGGAAGAATATTTGTTATGTAATAGGTATCTGTTGCATATCTTAACTTTCATTTCAGATTACAAGCTACGTGAGGGCAGAACTTAGAACTTGAATAGCTCATAGTACCACCTCTTCCCAAGCCGCATAGAGTAGGTTCTCAGTAAATATCTAAAGCATAAACTCCCCCAACAGACTATAAAGTCCATATAGGCATGGCTTTGCCCACTGTTGTATCACCTGCATAGACGTACAGGAGGCGATCGAAATATTTTGCTGAATGAATGAATGAACATAGAGGAGTTGGTACTGAAAAGGCACAAAAAGAAAAGAATCAGTGCTAATTTATGTTCATACAGACAAATGTTCAACCTATGCCCCACAGCATGCATTTTTATAATTATCTTTCCATCAAGCCGCTGAAACACTGCTAGGAGCAGTGTGGTCTGGCTCTATACTGCCCCATAAGCACTGTTTCCATTCAAATGTTTGATTTTGAGCATCACAAGGATGAGTAAACATCTGGACCAGAGAAACAGGGTGGATTTGCATTCATCTGTTGCAGCGCTCTGAAATCTGCCTCAAATAATTCACAGCCTTCTAGAAAACATCCCAAGAGATATACAATCTCTTGTCCAACCTCCCAAGAGATATACAATCTGGCTTCATTTGCCCATCCCTGACCCACCCCCCAGCTCTCATCTCTGAACCTGGGGTGAAATTACCTGACATTGCATCTCCTCTTTCTATTTCAATTCCTCACGCTCTGCACCTCCCCCAATAAGAGCTCTTAACAGGCTTGCAGGTTCCACCTGATTCTGAAAATCAAGTTATGGCACTCTGGTTTTGGAATCCCTTCCATCTATTTGCAGAGCAAGCCTCCTTAGTATTTTAATATGCAACCAGAGCTCTCGGTATGTGATATCCAAACTTCTCTCCTGTGATGTGTATTCCAGTGGTCCCTGCTCCAATCTGTTACCCAGGATTCCTGCTGTACTACAGCAAGGAGCCCAGGGAATCTACAGGGAATTGTGGATGGTGTTCTTGTGATTTTCTTATTTTATTAATTAGAAAAGTAGCACAAAGCAGCAAACCTAGGAATTTATTAAAGGCACATAACCCAGCAGTGTTAAGGGGGCAACAGTGTGGCTTCCTGGTTGGGACCCAACTAACCTGGCTCAGGTAGGAGACAGTAGACCCTAAGGATAAGGAACACAGCGAGGCTCAACAATGTCATACAGCAAGTAATTCATAAATATCAGTTGAATGAATACTGAATGAAAACATCACAACCACTGAGTTTATAACAAGCCGGAAAAAGAAGTTACATGAAAAAGTAAGATATAATTTTGCAGGTGTACCGCGATCATAACTATATTAAACAAATAATACACTATACATAGAAAATAATACAAGAAGATAATATACCTAAAAATATTAATAGTGATTGTCCTGGGGTGGTGGCACGTGGATGCCTTTATGTTTTCTTCTTTCAGCTTTTCTGTATTTCTCAAATTTTCTATAATTAACTTCTGTGTTTATTTTTTAAAGGAAAAATCAATTAACTTTAAATATAGCCCAGACAAGTGAGGGGAATGTATTTGTTGGAATCAACTAACCTATCACTTTTTGATCATATGACATGTGACTTGGACCCAATATGTAAGTCTCTGGGTCTCAATTTCCTGATTTATATACTAGAGATAATAATATCTACCATTCAAGTGAGTTGCTGCTGTTGTTGTTTTCATTTACATAAGATAATGAATGCAAAATGCTCAGCTCTGTAGTGCCTGCTACATAGTAAACCCCCAACATACGTAGGTGGAGTAGCACTTGTCATGAACTCATTTACTTAATAGTCCTTCATTAATTCTCTACTATGTACAAAGAACCACTTTCTCACTGAAGCTGTAGACCATGAGGAAGGCATTCCAAGCCTGAATCACCAGATACCATTGAGATGTCAATAAGGAACCATCATCCATTGGAGGCCCACCCGCCAGGCTGGGAACTCATCTAATGATATGGGAGTCACAGGTGAAATGCAGCGGTAAAGAGCATTCTACACTCAACATTATGGATGAACTTCAGAAACATTATGCTAAGTGAAAAAAGCCAGCCACAAAAGAAGGCATACTATACAATCCCTCTTACAACAACGTAACAGAACAGAAATTTTATATAAAGTTCAAGAGCAGTCAAAGCTAATCTACACTGATGGAATTCAAAAAGGTAGTCATTTGGGGGTTGATGGGAAGGGAGCAAAAGAGGACTTTCTGGGGCACTGGAAATGTTCTACATCTTGATCTGTGTGGTGATTTCACAGTTGGAAACACATGTAAAAATTCATTGAGTCATACATGTAAGATGTGTGCATTATATGTAAATTATACAGCCATATATACCTCCATAAAGTACTGGTGGAAAAAATAAAAGACTCAAACAATTACTGCAGGTTTATTAACTCTCAGTCTCTATATGTTTATTGGGCACCTGCTATTCATCAATTCATCCATTTAACAGATATTTATTGTGTAACTACTATGTGCCAGGCACTGTGTTAGGCACTGGAACACAGCCATCATGGACAAATCTCCCTGCTTTCATGGGGCTTGCATTTCAGTAGGCTACGGGCCAGACACAGTGTTACATCCTGGTGAAAGTGTTAGAGAACCGTTGACCAAAACCACCCACCTTGGCCAGGCATGGCGATAACCGCTTGCCTGAGTTGTCTCACAACAGAAGGACCCGATAAGAAATGTGGTGCTGCCACCGAAAACTAGCTGGGAGAGTTCGGGTGGGGCCAAAAGAGGGAAGAGATGACCAACCTCCCAGAGCCCTTCTTGCTGGAATCCATCTTGGTTGAGAGATGCATGTGCCACCAGGAAGGACCCTGAGTCACCAACTATGGGCCAAGCAAGATGACTGGCCAGAGACAACCTGGAAACTAACCCCATCACGATAAAACCCGAGACTGCAAGCCACGTGGCAGAGCAGTTCTCCCGGGTTCCCTTACCCTGCTGCTCTCTGCTCGGGTGCCCCTTCCCAATAAAGTCTCTTGCTTTGTCAGCACGTGTGTCTCCTCAGACAATTCATTTCCAAGTGTTAGACAAGAGCCCACTCTCGGGTCTTAGAAGGGGTTCCCCTTCCTGCAACAAAAGAGAGGTAGTGTGATGCAGGAACTGAGAAAACTCAGTCTGGTGCGAAGACGGATGCAGTCGGTACCATGCTGTGTGCTAAGTGCTGAGATGGGGTGTGTGGACTTCTCTGGTGCCGTTGATGCACAGGAGGAGGGGGCCCTGGGGCATGACTGTGAATTTAGAGACATACACAGCCTGAGAGTTGAAGGACATGGCAGAGCTCCCAGGTGGATCTTGGGAGGAGGCGAGAGCATCCTCAAAGGCATGGGTGCAAAAGTAGAGCTGCATGAAATGTCAGGGGATGCTCCGAGATCCACGTAGGGTTTGATACTGTGGAGCTGACGTGAAGTCTGTGGCTCTAGAGCCAACGGTCCAATCCTGGGTCAACCACTCCATAAATATGTGACTTTGTGCAATTACTCAGCCTTGGAGTCCTCTTCCTTCCCAAAATGTGACTAATCTTTAGTAGTTAACTAAATAGTTTTGAGGATTTAATGAGATCATGGTGTATTAACTTCCTTTTGCTGCTGTAATGAATTACCACAAACTTGGTGGCTTAAATAATACAAGTTTATTATGTTAGAGTTTTGGAGGTCAGAGTCCAAAAAAAAAGGGTCTCTCTGAGCTAAAATCAAAGTGCCAGCAGGGTTGCATTCCTTTCTGGAGGCTCTAGGAGGAAATCCGTGCCCTTTTCCAGCTTCTAAGCTTCCAGAGGCCACTGCGTTCCTTGGCTCGTGGCTCCTCCTTCCTCCACCTTCAAAGCCAGTAGGGTAGCATCTCTCTGACCATTCTTCTGTCTTCACATCTGGCCACAGCCTGGAAAGCTTCCCCACTTTTAAAGATTCATGTGATTAAATTGAGACCGTCTGGATAATCCAGAATAATCTCTCCACCTCAAGGTCCTTAACCTCACTCACAATGGCCAAGTCCCTTTTGCCATTAAAGTAACATATTCACAGATGTTAGGATGTGGACATCTTTGGGGAGCTGGTTTTCTGTCCACACACACATCATTACTTGGCACAATGCCTGGCTTACAGTACGTGCCTTGGAATGGTTACTTACTATGATATTACTATTGTTATTATTACGGCAGATTCAAAGGAATATGAGAAGAAAATGCTAGAGCCTCTGGGGTCAGGAGGCAAGTCTGAACCAAATCAGTTGTAAATCCTGAGAATGCTCAGGTCTTAAGAACTGCTCCAAAAGATACACAAATCTAGAGTTCCCATTTGGGCAAAAGTTTCTAATAAAAACTTTCTCACTAAACACTATCTGTTGCATGCTCGTATGCTGGCAGAACAAACACTGCGTGATGTTTCAGCATTTCCATACCAACAGCTAGAACAGATTCCTCTCCTAACTCTGTGTCATATCAACCAGGGGTCTAGTCTGGCTCATAAACGGCTATCACCTGGTGGTGGGTGATCAGTGTTCTGTAAATCATTTGCAAAGAACTCCTGGAAACTGGTGGGGTGGAACCAAAAATGATCCCAAAGGTTGCCTCAACTTTATTAAAAGTTGGGCAGCTAGAAAGCCAGAAAACTAAACATAAAGTATATTGGACTGGGGCTATGGAATAGAAGTTCTTTGGATGGCTAGTAAACTTTCTCCCCCATTTTAACCAGACATGGCATAGATTTTGACACTGTTTAACATCCCCCCACAGTAGGTGAGACTGCCTGCTCCATGAGAGCAAGGAAATCAGCTGTCACTCTCCTGTGCCTAGTTAAGTGTCTGGCACATAGTCGGGATCCAATAAGAAGTGTTAAAAAATGAAGGAATGAATGAATGAGTGATTGAATGGAAAGAGAATGACTGATGGGAAGATGAGCAAACCAGTATCACAACCAAGGGTGATATTTAGATTCTAAAGCAGGGGTTGACAATCTATGGCCCACTGGCCAAATCCACCAAGCAGACCATTTTATATGGCCCCAGAAACACAGCCACACTCATTCCTTAAAGTATTTATTGTTTGCGGCTGTTTTTCCACTACAAGAGCAGAGCATGTAGCCTGCTTGTCTGCCAAACCTAAAATATTTACTAACTGGCCTTTTACAGAAAATGTTTACTGACCCCTGCTTTACAATATATATGGTAGCTCATCAGAATAATCCTGGGATCTTTTATATGCAGCTTCCTAAGCCCAGGATCTGAATTTTAACTAGTTTCCCAAAGTTTGAGAATCCTTGCACTAAAAGGGTAGTGACTTGATTTCACTAGGGCAGTGTTCTAAATGTTTAGATTGGGCCAGAATCACCCAAAAAGTTGGTTAAAGACACAGATTGTCAGGCCCTGCCCCCAGAGTTTCTGATTCAGTAGGGCTTGTAGGGGACTGAGCATGTCCACTTTCTAGGCATCTCCCCAAGTGATGCTGTGCTGCTGGTCCGAGGAACACACTTTTGAGAACCACTGCACAAGGGTTACCCAATGCCCATCACTGTTTAGAAGTCACTCGTGAAAAAAAAACAGTCGTCTCTCATGTTCCACATGTTAGCAGTAGATTCTGGGTTGAGTATGTCCAACATTTGGAATTTGGAATGAATTCTTCCTGCAATGCTGTGGCAATAAAGAATATGAACTGTGAATGCATTAGGAGGCCAAGGAAGCAAGCTGTCAGAGAGAAAGGCACTGTGACTGTGGCATTGGTGACTGTGGCTGGAATACTTTCTACGGTGTTTTATCACCTACAAAGTTGATTCCTCATCTACTATCTCATTTAGACCCCAGAACACCCCTGTGGGGAGGCATTATTATGACATAATCCTTGCCCCCATTTTTTAGAAGAATGAGGCTCAGGGGGTTAAAAACAGAGATAAGTTCCTCCTCCCTCCACTGCACTCACCTGTTCAAGGACAATCTCTCTAAGCCCCGTCCTGCTTTGTTCTTTCTTTTCTCTCCTCATCTACCACCTCTTTTCCTCTATTGACTCTCTTACACTTGGCCTCAAACCTGTCCAAGTCTCTCCCTTCCTAAAAATACACCCTTTGAGGCACTGTGTCTTCTCCTAGATAACAATGCCATCACTCATCTTCCCTTTTTCTGCCCAAGGGCAAGCCATCCACACTCTCCAGTGGGACCACTTGTCCTCCCTTTTGCCCAAAGAGCAGTCCGGTCTCCCACTGTGCCTCCTCAGCTTCCACTCACTCCTCAACTACCAGCTGTTCCTAGTCCTTCCTCCTCCACGGAAACTCTGCTCCGTGTAGCACTGTCCGATAAAATACAATGCAAGCCACATAGGTAATTTCACATTTTATTGTACAAACAGGTGGAATCAATTCTAATAATGTATCTTATTTAACCCAACAGATCCAAAATATTATCATTTCAAGGTGCCATCACTATAAAAACGATTAATGAGGTATCTTACATTCTTCCTTTTTCATAGTAAAGCTGAAATCCAGTGTGAATTTTACATTCACAGCACACCTCAGCTCGGTCTAGCTGCACTTACTCTGCTCAGTAGCCACCTGTGGTCAGTGACAGCATAGGGCTCTGTGTTCAAGATGACCTTCTGGTAGACAGCCCAGGAGTCTGTGTCTGGTAGACATAGCCCACCAGTCTTTCAGACCTGGTGTTAGTGAATCTTTCTTCTGCCGACTGTTACCTCTTTTTTCCTCCTTGCCCACTCTCCTCCATTGTTTTCCAAGACACTTTCTTCTCCTTGTACTTCTCCTACATTCCTGATCATTCCTTCTCATGGGCACCTCTTCCTTCACTTAACTCTTCAAGAGTTGGTGTTCCCGAAGGTTCTGTTTTCTATCCTCTCTCAGTGCATCAGTTACTTGGAAATGTTATACATTCCTTATGATTTTAACTATATGCTGATGGATCTCAAATCTATAATTCTAAGCCTGATCATTCCATTTGGCTTCTGTATACAAATAACTGGGCATTCAAGGTACCGTATAAGCCACTTGAATTCAACAGACTCTAAAACTAGGCTTATAATCCACCACCTGAACCTGCTCAGTGAATGATACATTAATCTATGGGCCATCCAGACCAAAAACCCTAGAGCAATGGTTCTAAACAGGGGGTGATTTCCCCCCCCAGGGGGACATTTGGCAATGTCTGAAGACATATTTAGTTGTCACAGCTTCAGAGGAGAGAATGTTACTGACATCTAATGGGTAAAGACCAGAGATACTATTAAACATCCTATAGTGCACAAGAAAACTCCCACAACAAATAATTATCCAGTGAAATTGGATCTTTATCTTATACCATTCACAAAAATCAACTTAAAATGGAACAAAAGGCTTAAATGTAAGACCCAAAACTGTAAAACTCCTAGAAGAAGACACAGAGGGAAAGCTTCATGACACTGGTCTTGGCAGTGATTTCTTGGATATGACACCAAAGCACAGGCAGTGAAAACAAACATAGATAGGACTACATCAGCCTAAAAAGCCTGTGCATAGCAAAGGAAAAAATCAACAGAGTGAAAAGGCAACCTCCAGAATGGGAGAAAATATTTGCCAACCCTATATCTGATAAATGGTTAATTTCCAAAGTATGTAAGAAAATCCTACAATCCTAAATAACCTGATTTAAAAATGGGCAAAGGACTTCAACAGACATTTCTCCAAAGAAGACATCTCTCCAAAGGCCAACAGGCACATGAAAAGATGCTCAACATCACTAGTCATCAGGGAAATGCAAATCAAAACCACAATGAGGGCTTCCCTGGTGGCGCAGTGGTTGAGAGTCCGCCTGCCAATGCAGGGGACGGGGGTTCATGCCCTGGTCCAGGAGGATCCCACATGCCGCGGAGCGGCTGGGCCTGTGAGCCATGGCCGCTGAGCCTGTGTGTCCGGAGCCTGTGCTCCGCAATGGGAGAGGCCACAACAGTGAGAGGCCCGTGTACCACAAAAAAAAACCACACAAAAAAACCCACAATGAGGTATCACCTCATACCTGTTAGGATGTCTGTCATCAAAAAAACAAAGGATAGCAAGTGTTGACAAGGATGTAGAGAAAAGGAAACTCTGGTGCACTGTTGATGGGAATGTAAATTGAGGCAGCCACTACAGAAAACAGTATGCAGGTTTTGCAAAAAAATAAAAAACAGAATTACCATATGATCTAGCAATCCCACTTCTTGGAAACTGAACAAAGTTACTGAAATCAGGATCTCAAAGAGATATCTGCACTCCCATGTTCACTGAAGAATTTATTCACAATATCCATGATATGTTGACAACCCAAATGTCCATTACCAGATAAATGGGTAGAGAAAATATGGCATATACATATAGCAGAATACTATTCAGCCTTGAAAAAGGAAATTCTGCCATTTGTGACAACATGGATGAACCTGGAGGATGTTACACTAAGTGAAATAAGCTACATAACAGGACAAATACTACATGATATACCACTTAAATGAGAACTCTAAAATAGTCAAACTCACAGAAGCAGAGGGTAGAACAGTGGTTGCCAGGAGTTGGGAGAGGGGAAATGGGGAGTCGCTGTTCAATGGGTATATTCAGTTATGCCAGATCAATAAGTTCTAAAGATCTGCCTACAAGATAACGCCTATAGTTAATAATACTGTATTGCAGACTTAAAATTTTGTTAAGAGGCTAGATCTCTTGTTAAGTGTTCTTACCATAATAACAACAAAAAAAGAATTACCCAGTCCAAAATGTCGAGTTCCACTGTTGAGAAACACTGCTTTAAAGCCTTTCCACTCAAAGAGTAGCCATGGACCAGCTGCATCAGCATCGTATGGGAGCCTAATAAACATGCATCTTCTTGGACCCAGACCTACTGAACTAGAATCTCTAAAGTGGGGCCCAGAATCAGTGTTTTAACAAGCTCTCCAGGTGATTGTTACGTACATTAAAGTTTGAGAATCATTGCTCTAGGTAGAGCCAACTTTAATGCCAAAGACATCCATTGAGTTCTTGTTCTGTGTAAGCAACAGAATAGTTGATACAGAAAAAGAAGTTCAAATTCAAAGTTTGAGTGAGCACATGACTTCAGCCTTCAGGATCCAACCTCCTGGGCCCCCAGGTGAATCATTGAACTCTTTTCTCCTTTATTACACTATTCCAGAAGAAATTAACCTATAAAGTTCATGGTCCAAAGCAACAAGTATACGATACACAGTATGCTTCTTATTCCTGGAGTTCAGAGTGGATTTCTTCAAGTTTGAAACTAAGAAACAGAGCAGTGCTTGCTGCATTGCCCATTAGAGAGACTGGAGCAGAGACCAATGCAGGAAAATCCTCAACCCTTTTCACCCTGTTAAACTCAGTTTATATTTTAAAACATGAAAGAAAGTGATCTCGAGATATGTGGATAAAGATATAAGCTGGATATGCTAAGGAAAAGAGGCTTTGACGATTGCTGAATTTCACTCAGCTGCTGGCGAGCCCTAGAAAGAATTAACCTAGAGGGAAAACAAATCTGGAATCCAGTTCTGGTTCTGCCTTAACTGGGTGAAATTTAAAAAAAAAAAAATCATTCTAGCTCAGGAATATATATTAAGCATCCTTGATGAGCCAGGCACGAGGCTAGGCTCTGGGGATATAGTAAACAAAGTAGTCAATGTCTCCAACCTTAGGGAGGTCACAGCCAGTGAACTCTCAATGGGAGAAACATTGGATGTATCAAATATGGTTCCTTCCCCTGAGAAACTCAGACTAGGTGATGAGGAAGACAAACAGATCTTACAATTGCAGGACGATGTGGTAAATACTAAAGTATGGAGATGGAAAGGTCATTCCCTCTGGGAGACAGAGGAAGGCTTTCTCAAGAAGGCAAGGAGTTGTGCAGATAGACCTTTGAGAGAAGCAAGACTGGAGGGACACTGGAGGAAGGAGGGGACAAGTTAGAAGCCATTTCAGAGGTCCTGTAAGGAGATGATGAGGGCAGGAACAAACGACATGGTGGCAAGGATAGAGAGGGGCAGGCAGGGTCAAATGGGGTGAATTAAAGGTGGCTACAAATTTCTTGCTAGCCTCGCCTCCCCTCCGCCAATGGCAGATGGGTCCTTTCTCCTCCTCTTGAATCTAGTTGGTCTCATGACTGTGTGGCCAATAGAAAGTATCTGAAATAAAGAATTTATTGGGTGGACTTAATATGAAAATGGAGATGACATTAGAAAGAATCAGAGAACTTCAAGATAGATCAGTAGAAATGACTCAATATGAACGAGAGACACTTTAAAAAATTAGCAGAGCAAGGTCTCTGAAGGAGAGAAAATGGGATAGAAAAAAATATTGGACCATGACAGCTAAAAGCTTCCCAAATTTGGTGAAAAACCTAAATTCAAAAAGCTCTGTGAACCCCAAACAGAATATATGTGAAGAAAACCATGCACATCATAGTCAAACTAATGAAAATCAGAAGAAAAACAAAATCTTGAAATTAGGAAGAAAAAAATGACATATTATATACAGAAAACGATGATTCAAAAGTTTCACAGGTTTAACAGAAACTATAGAGTCCAGGACACAGTGGAATAACATCTTTAAAGCACTGAAAGAAAACTCCTGAATTCTGTATTGGGTGAAAACACCTCTCAAGAATGAAATAAGTAAAAAGAGTGGATATATGTATATGTATAACTAATAAACTTTGCTGTACAGCAGAAACTAAATCAACTATACTCTAATAAAAATTTAAAATAAATAAAATAAAATGAGTCTTAGGTTTTGAAAAATAAAAAAGAATGAAAACAAGTTAAAGACTTTTTAAATAAAAGAAAACTAAGAGAATTCATTGCCAATAGACCAATACTTCAAGAAATGCTGAAGGAAGTTCTTCATGCTGAGGGGAAATAATACCAGAGGGAAACCCAGATTCTTTCAGGAACAAATGAAGAGCATTAGAAACAGTAAATATCTGGGTAAGTGTAGAAGATTATTTTTCTTCTTAATTTAAAAAATACAGGGGGCTTCCCTGGTGGCGCAGTGGTTGAGCGTCCGCCTGCCGATGCAGGGGACACGGGTTCGTGCCCCGGTCCGGGAGGATCCCACATGCCGCGGAGCGGCTGGGCCCGTGAGCCATGGCTGCTGAGCCTGCGCGTCCGGAGCCTGTGCTCCGCAACGGGAGAGGCCACGACGGTGAGAGGCCCGCGTACCGCAAAAAAAAAAAAAATAAAAAAAATACATATGCATATGGCTGTTTAAAGCAAAAATTCTTACATTGTCTCCTGCAAGTTTTAATGTATATAGATTCCGTGGACATCACACCACAGCCTAAAGGATGTTGAGGGGTGGTAAATGGGTACATCCAGTAAAAGATTTCTGCATTTTACCTGAAGTGGTACAATATAAACTGACGTAGCCTGTGAAAAGCTAAGAATGTTTCATGTAATCCCCAAGGCAATCGCTTTAAAAAGGCAAGAAACATAGCTAAAACCAATAAGTAAATTAAGATGGAATTCTAAAATATCTTTAAAAAAATGTTTAAGGTAGGTGTGGCCGGCAGAATAGTCCCCAAAGATGCCCATGCTCTAATCTTTAGATCCTATGAATATATCATTACATGAAAAAAAAGATTGCAGAAGTAGTTAAGGACATTAAAAAAAGGAGATTAGCCCACTGAGCCCAATGTATCACATATCCTTAAAAGCAGAGAACTTTCTCCAGCTGAAATCAGAGAGATGTGGCAGAGGAGTCAGACTCACTGAGTCAAAGGGTGAGAGGGACAAGACCAGCCATTGCTGGAGGGGGACACATAGGAAGCCTGAGAAGGAAAGTGGGTGCCTCTGGGAGCAAAGACCAGCCCCCAACCCACAGACAGCAAGGAAATGCAAACCTCAGTCCTGCAACCCTTACGTCTGTGGTCATTTGTTACAGCAACAATAGAAAGCCAATACAGAAGAGAGAAGAGAAGAATAAAAAATGGAAGAAATACAGAAGACAAAGTAATAAAATGGTATATCTAATCCATACACATCCACAGTCACATTTAGTGGTACTGGACTAAAGGGCAGAGATTATCAGAATGGGTTAGAAAAAGCAAGACCAACTCTTTGCTATCTTTAAGAGATGTACTTTAAATATAAATATATAAAGACAGGCAAATTGAAAGTAAATTAATGGAGAAAGATACCACACAGCCAGTGAGCGTTACAAGGCTGGAGCGTCCGTAGTAGCATCAGATAAAACAGACTTCAAGACAGAGTGTTTACCACAGGGACATTTCATAATGATAAAAGGGTCAATTCATCAGGAAGATAGAATATTCATAAATGCTTATACACTTAATAATAGAAGTCCCAAACATATGAAGTACGAAAAGGAGAAAACAGACAACTCCATAATCGCAGTTTCCCTTCAATCACAGATATTTGGGATTACTTATTATTTGTCTATAAATCAACTCAACTTTTAAAGTATAATTAAGCTATTTTAAGGGAAATTTTATAGCTAGCATAAATAAGAAACTCTGTCACTAACGTAAGTTATCACCTTAAAAATAAAACAAACCATATTCTTATATCCCAGCATTAGTGCATGCCCACTCTGTGAGTCCACGTTCTTTCATGCTGGGGCTATACTACCTAAAAGCATCTTATTCACCTGACGCATTTCACATTCTGGGAAACACTGATGCAACCCAACTCTCTCATATGTGCCAGGGAGATTAACTGGTCTCGTGTCACAAAACAAGGGACTATCAGACGCCCCGTCTTCTGATCCTTTGCTAGAACCCAACAGAAAACCCAAATCCAAAATCCTGAACCAACTCAGAGAGTTACATGTGTATATTATACATATTTTTAATTCTCTACATATTATGATGTTTTGACATCCTTAAAAGCTTTTCTGACTTTTTAATGGGAGAAATTGCACCTTCTGGGGCTATCCAATTCTTAGATATGGCAAGGACTCAGGAGCACACCCTTGATGCAAACAAAACCAATCTGGAGCCACACAGCCTCTATCTGGCCCATAAATTCCAGGAGGCAATATTGCCTTAATCATCCCAGGACCAGGTGCTGAGCAACTACACACCACCCCCATAGTGTAAAGCCCGCCAAAATTATTCAAAGTAGCTAGTCCCAAGCTGTTTTACACTGTCTTGCCTTTCCCTTGGAAACCCCAATAAAAGGTCTGTCCTAAAATTTTCATTCCTCCCAGCTTCCGCTTCCCAACCAAAACCAGGTGCTCTCCTCCCTTGGACGTGCTGTGTCTCTCGTTTCAGGAGAACCATGAATAACATGAAAGTTTTCTTTCAATGGCACTGGCATTCCCATGTCATCCATCAGTCATCTTTATAAATTAAGACCCAGACCCAGACCAGTGTGCTGAGAGCAGTCAGCATCCAGGAATACTCAGAGCCACATTTGTTTGTCCAACACGACTGATGTCATCAGCAGATTTACAGAAAACTGGGAGGGAGTACTCTAATTCCAATAATGGAATCTCAGGCAGGTGCTCCTACACCCCCACCCCCCCACCTCATAGGAGCCTCACAAAGGATGCAGGTCCTCTGAAGCTGTTCAGCTGGTACAATTTGCTAATTCATCCCTTGGAGGGAAGCCACTATCCATCAGGTGGCCGGCCTGGCAGCACACTGGGTGAGGAATAAGATCTCGAAAGCCATGTGTTATCAGGGAAAGGCTGCCACATTAATGGAATACAAAATAGTTTATCTTGCCTAGGCTCCGCTCATTGCTGTAAATGAACTTCGTCCAATTTTGCCTCTGCTTGCAACAACAAAGAAGGAGTTAACTCTCTGCATTCCCTAATTGAGCACGGTGATTAATCCCTAATCAACCAGTGTGTTACATGGCACCCATTCAACATGAAGCTGGCCTGCAAGACCCCAGTTTCAAACCTTAAACAGATCTGGATTTGAGTCCTTGGGTATTTGCTAATTGATTGATTTTAGGAAGTTAGTTAAATCTCTAAATAATTTTTTAATCTGTAAAACTGAGGAAATATTATTTACCTCATTCTAAGTGAGCAAACTATAATAAAAATTAATAGCATTCACGGCATGCCATCTGCCAGGTATTGTGTAAAGCCCTTTATGTGTCCTGGAGCAGGTATGTAGGCTGTAAAGAAGAGCTGTGTGCACGTCTAGCTGCTCAGTGTATAGAGCACCACCCACTCCAGGGTTGAGAGTTGAAGGCAGAGCTCAAGCACATGTTTGGGCAACTCTGCCACTGAATTTTAACTACTGTAGCAGAGCAAAATTTGCCACCCCCAAACGTGCCTCTTTGGCATGCGAATTGCTTCAAGCTAAAGCAATCAAGGCCCAAAGATTTGGGAGGAACCTTTGACCTTCCTCCTAACTGCCTAAAAGGATTTAGATAGAGGACCTATTCCAGAAAGAACTGTCACAACAGATAATTATGAACTCGGTGTATGGTAGTATATGAACTCGGTGTACTAGACAGGAAGGAACCTAGCAAGGCTGGTTTGATCAAAGTCCTCGCTCTGTCTGTAGGTGGCCCAGCAAACATTTGTTTACCAAACATTTGCTCGTTTGCATCTTCCTGTAAATTGCCTTCCTCCCAAACCCCTATCCTCTTCTCCTCTCAGATAACATGTAAGCGTCAACTGCCTGACTAGTCCTTGGGTCCTTTATTCTTATGGAGCCCCCGTACATATGCAATTAAATCTGGTTTTCTCTTGTTAATGGGTCTCATGTCAATTTAATTCTTAGACCAGCCCGAAGAACCCAGAAAGAGCAGAGGAGAATTTTTCCTTCCCCAACACTAGCACATATGTAAATGTTCTCAGTCGTCTCTCTATCCCTCATCACATGCATGTGCGCGTGCACGTGCGTGCGCACACACACACACACACACACTTCAGTTCAGTCTGTTGACTTTCCCCAGGGAAGTACACTTTGGTGAATATATACCTCTTATAATCTCAGTCCCAACTATGAGCAAACTGAAAATCCTTTCTAATTCACAAAAGAAGGAGCTTCTCAATTATGTTGATCCTGGACCTTGACCACAGAGGTATCGAAGAAAAAAGAGCTTTGGCAAAAACAAGGCAGCAATGGTTTGAGAAGGCAGTGGACTTGGAGTTAGAATTTGGATCCTGGCTCTGCTGCTTATTAGCTGTGTGAGCTTGGACACATTCTTCACCTTCCTGAGCCTCTTCTGTGCAACGTGAAACAATTGGATGCTACATTTTTTGGATGCTACATTTCTAGAACACTGCAAAGCACCAACCACTCACATTTCAAAGCATCCATGGAGAAGCTGTGTGATTCAGGGAATGGGGCTGCACGGGCCTGGTTCAGCTTCTTGTCTGTGTGAACTTGAGCAGGTCTTCTAACCTCACTTAGCCTCAGTGTGCTTATTTGTAGAAAGGTGATTATAATTCCTAGCCTGGCAATTCCTAGAGAGTATGCAGAGCGCTCCACAGGTCTTCTCCCCCTCCCCCTCCTCCTCAAGAAAAGATCTATCCTCAATGACAACATCAAATTTCTCCCACTCTGTGACCTGGGTCAAGTTCACCATGAAAACAACTGTGCCAGTAGGAACATTCCTCCAGAAGGCTTTTCATTACTTTTCTCTTTGGAGAAGAGAAAACAGGGAATCAAGAGTAGGCGTCTCTCAGAAGATGAAAGCAACTCGCTTCATATTCTGAGCTGCCGAGCCGATGCTCCACCGGAACCAGTGATGTCTTAATCTCTGTTCTGATGACATGATGTGGCTCTGGTTCTCCATCTCAAATGGCAGGTTACTCAGTGAGACAGAGGGAGAGCAGCAGATGGATGTGACAGTAAATTCTGCTATGTACCCACAGACACTTGTAAGACATTTAAAAAGTTGTACCCACATTTCCTACTCCTACAGCAAAACCTGTGAAGTAATGCTGACATCGGTTTGAGAAGCAGATGGAATCTCACTTCTTTTTTCAACACAAGTGCCTCCTGCTGGTCATGCCATGCACAGCGTAAACTGACCTCTCTGGTTGTAAGAAGAGTGAGGCAAGAGGAGACTAAGACTATTGACAGGTTTAAATACAAAGGTTTATAAGAGACTACTATAAACAACTCTATGCCAATAAAATGGACAACCACGAAGAAATGGACAAATTCTTGGCAAGGTACAATTTTCCAAGACTCAACCAGGAAGAATTAGAAAATATAAACAGACCTATCACAAGTAATGAAATTGAAAACTGTAATTAAAAATCTTCCAACAAACAAAAGTCCAGGACCAGATGGCCTCACAGGCGAATTCTATCAAACATTTAGACAAGAGCTAACACGCATCCTTCTCAAACTCTTCCGAAAAATTGCAGAGGAGGGAACACTCCCAAATTCATTCTACGAGACCACCATCATCCTGATACCAAAACCAGACAAAGATATCACGAAAAAAGAAAATTACAGACCAATATCACTGATGAACATAGATGCAAAAATCCTGAACAAAATACTAGCAAACAGAATCCAACAACATATTAAAAGGATCATACACCATGATCAAGTGGGATTTATCCCAGGCATGCAAGGACTGTTCAATATACGCAAATCAATCAATGTGATACACCATATTAACAAACTGAAGAATAAAAACCATATGATCATCTCAATAGATGCAGAAAAAGCTTTTGACAAAATTCAACACCCATTTATAAAAACTCTCCAGAAAATGGGCACAGAGGGAACCTACCTCAACATAATAAAGGCCACATATGACAAACCCACAGCAAACATCATACTCAATGGTGAAAAACTGAAAGCATTTCCACTAAGATCAGGAACAAGACAAGGATGTCCACTCTCACCACTCTCATTCGACTGTAACAGGTTTTAGTTTATCTGCTTGGAGGAACACCAGTTCTGCAGTCCGATGAAAGGAATCCGAGCTTCTGTTCCGTAACTTACTAGCAATGACACAAGAGGGCTGCCTTGGTTCTCCCATCTATGAAATGAGAGGAGCAATAAGGACAGATGACACGGTTATTCTGAAAGCCAAATTAGATCGAATTCGTTGGGCCACTCTCCCCCTCACTCACTGTTCCCTAACCACAACAGACCTCGACAGTTTCCAGACTGTGATCAGCTTTCTCTGGCCTCAGCATCTTTGTACTTGCTGTTCCGTCAGCCTGGAATGCTTTTCCCCTGACTCTTCCCATCTTTAGTGGCTCCTTTTCATCTTTCATCTTAAGTGTCATCTGCACTGAGACATCTTCCTTTTCTAGAGAAGGGTCTTTGCCCATTAGTCTTTACCATGGCTCTCTGGTTTTTTTCTTCCTCCATAGCACTTTTTAAAATCTATGATTAGGGCTTCCCTGGTGGCGCAGTGGTTTAGAGTCCGCCTGCCGATGCAGGGGACACGGGTTCGTGCCCCGGTCCGGGAAGATCCCACATACCGCGGAGCGGCTGGGCCCCGTGGGCCATGGCCGCTGATCCTGCGCGTCCGGAGCCTGTGCTCCACAATGGGAGTGCCCACAACACTGAGAGGCCCGTGTACCGCAAAAAAAAAAAAAAAATCTATGATTAGTTTTTTCTCCTGTATATCGGTGTCTGAAGCTGGGGTCTTTTCATACTGTATCCTCATCATCTGGTGCCGTACCAGGCATCTAAGCAGTCAATAAATAGTCACTGAATGAATGAATGTATTCAAACACACTTGGGAACTATAAAGTTCTGTATACATAGAGGAGCCATCTGATATATGTATGTATGTATACGAATACACACACACACACACACACACACACACACACACACACACACAAACACACACCCCCCATATAGAAAGTGAAATCTGATGATATTGCTGTTAGTATCCTTATTAATGCCCAAATTGTTCCATCTCTGGCCACTGGGGACTTCGGGTTGGCTTCTGGGTTCTTTTGACCTTCAGTCTAACTGCTTTGCTCTCTGCTCTGAAATGATGCTCCAGGAAGGATCAGCCCCCACACCTTGAAAGAGCTACTTTCTCAGTGGTTTCTCTCAATGCAAAATAGCATTTGAAACCAAAATCTGATTCTAGAGGCGCTTATTGTTACGAGGTTGACTAGTATTCCAGAGTATATGTATTTTAAGTTAAAATACATCATAAGTTCATCCTGATACCTTTTATTCAAGTTCAGGATTCAATCTCACAGATCTCTTCTTTCTCTTATGACAAAAGGCTCATTCTCCATGTCATCAACATAATTACTAATTTTCTTTATCCCACACTATACGCATACAAGTCTCAGAAAAACAATATTATTATTACTATCCCTGAAAATACTGAAAACAAGATTTTTTGCTATTCCTTTTGTCCTTAGGATGCATTATTCCACCTCGTATATACAAAGTTCTGTTTTCAGGTCATTTGGAATAGTTCTTTTCTGTGTGGTTATTGCAAAAATTAGATTTACTTGTTTTACTTTACTTTTAGTACTTAGGAATTGCTTTTTATTTCATTTCTCATAATTAGATAAATATTTAAATATTTCTAAAATCAAATCTATAAAAATAGTATACGTTCAAAGAAGTCTAGCTTCTACTCCACTGTATCCTATTTCCTCCTTCTTTCATAGGCAGCCACTATATTATACATACATATACAATGTGTGTGTGTATGTGTAGATAGATAGATAGATAGATAAATAGGCAGGCAAAGACTCTTTCACTATGTAATTCTCTTATTTTTTCAGTACCATTATTCAGTGTATATTTTCATACGTAGGATGATTTATCTTTATATTTTGAGGGTTACTGTTAAATAATATGCCTCTTATAGGTTGAACTGTATCCCACACCACACCCCCAGAATCCATGTTTAGTCCTAACCCCTCTTACCTCAGAATGTGGCCGTATTTGGAGACAGAGTCTTTACAGAGGAAATCAAGTTTAAAGTGAGGTCGTTAGGGTGGCCCTAATCCAATATGGCTGCTGTCCTTATGAAAAGAGGGAGTTTGGAAACAGACACACACAGGGAGAACACTGTGTGAAGATGAAGGAAGAGACAGCTCAGGGTGATGCTTCCACAAGCCAAGAAGCACCAGGATTTCCCTGATAGGCTTATTCTTGATGAGACGTTCTTTCAGCTACAAATGCACACACACCAGTATGTGTGCCTTCCCTCACATGTACACTCATGTGTACACACACACACACACACACACACACACACACACACACACACACTCTAAAGAGTAACCTGACTCTCCATGAGGTTCTGCCAGAAACTAAATTACTGGCAAAAGTTGCCTGATTTGCCCAACTCTGAGTATGTTCCTCCGGCAAGTGGGATAGCTAGATTCCCTTGCCATCAATAAGAATAAACCAAATGGTGTTATTACAACATCCAGCTATGGGGCCAAATAATTTACATGTTCATTTCTATATGGTATGGAAAGGGAAGAAACTTCAATTTATCCTTCTGGTTCTTATCTGTCTTCATCATCAGAAATGATTATGAGTCAGTGTTTTAAAAGGAAAATACATTGAAATGAGGTCATTATCTGGCTAAAACCATAGGTAATCACCATCATCTAGATTCTGGCAAATGGAGGGTTCTTAATCATTTGGCCGGAGTAACAACTTTGAAGGAAAAATAGCAGCATTCATCTTTCTCTGGAAACAGAAATCATCAACACCACTATTCTACCTGGGTACCAAGATACACTGATAAGAAAGAATATTCTACAACCAAGAAAAGAGTGCTTATGGAGAGGTTGTAATAACATGGGAAATGTTTAAGTTTAGACATTGGGTGAATAAAAGCAGGACACAAATGCGCAAAAGACGACTGTTAAAAGATACTCATGAGGAAAAAAAAAAGTTGAAAAACTATACATTGAAAAACAAAATATTATGGTAGTGATGGGATTACAAGTGATCTTTTTCTATTACATTCCATAGTATTTTCTATTTTAAACAACCAAAAGATTTTTTTGAAGAAATAAAATGTGCTAGTTTTTTTAATTGAAGTATAGTTGATTTACAATGTTGTGTTAATTTCTTCTGTACAGCAAAGTGACTCGGTTATACATATATATACATTCTTTTTCATATTCTTTTCCATTCTGGTTTATCACAGGATATTGAGTATAGTTCCCTGTGTTATACAGCAGGACCTTGCTGTTTTTCCATTCTATATATACCAGTTTGCAACTGCTAATCCTAAACTCCCAGTCCATCCCTCAATATGCTAGTTTTGTCAGTTTGTCCTGCAAGATCTAGATATCACTCTTCCTCTTCCAGAATCCCTACAATCTCACATAGGGATTTTCCGTGCTCCAAACTTTTAGAGTGCGGGAGGCAGTAATTTGATAATTTGGTGAGCATCAGAATCACCTAAATGAGCTTTTTAAAGGCATATACCTGAGTTCCACTCCAGCCCCACTCAGATTCTCTGGATATGGTGCCCGGGAATCTGTATTTTGAACCAGCATGTCTGGTGTTATTGGTGCAGTTGTTCCATGGACTCCACTCGGACACATTGTATTAGGGACTTGACTTTTCACTGGGCACATAATTTGGTGCCTGCCACCAGGTTACTAATTATGGAAAAAACAGCCATGGCTTGTCCCAGAGCTCTCAAAACTTTACTGGTGAAAGAACAATAAAGATGACCCAAACACATGCTACCTCTTCCTTTTTAAAAAATATTTGTTATGTGGTTGCGTATCATAGTCTACTCACTTCCATCTGTAACTCAGAAGAAAAAAAGCAACTAGAATAATGTCATTTTCTTTGTATACCATTAGGCACTCCTGTGGAATTCCGCCTATTCACTAAGAATAGTATCTACCTGATAATGGCTACTTTATACCTTGGCCAAATGCAGCAAAAATAAATGAAGGCCTATGAAAGTAAACAAATATGCCCACACATATTTAAAAAGCAGTATACTAAAAATATCTAGTCACCTCCACCTTGAGCTAAGCTGAGAAAATAAAACCAATGACCCCAAATAGAAGCAAATGACTAGACATTCAAGTTGCATACATTTGGCTTAAATAAAGGCAAAGAAAGAGAATTTCTCACTTACATGATATCTGTTTACTCTACTTACCCAGTTCAGAGATAATGGTCTTAAATAGTTCTAGGAGGATCCTGGTGAACTCAGATCTAGGTTGGGTAGATACACCCATTCTAGAAGGGGTAATTCCCAAGCATGGAACCTATTTCCTAACTATCAAAAGGTTGCTCTACAAAAGTCAATGTCGTTTCAGACTGGGGGCAAGGAGTTGTGTCTGCCCAAGAGATGAACCCAAAAAGTGCAAGGCTAATACTAAGAACAGTTTACCTGAATCATCTCTAATTCTCACAGCAACCATTTTGCAGACAAGAAATCTGAGGCTTATAAAAAAAAATACACCCAAGATGCAGACACTGGTTTCTCTGCTTCTGAAGTCTGCATGTCTCCCACTGCACCACCTGACGGAGGCAATGGAAGAATACCAGGTGCAAAGAGAAACATGGGCCTGTCGGCAGCAAGAATCAACATGGAAGGAAGGAGATGCCAAGATGTTTTGGGTCTGTGTCTCCACTAGACATGGAAAAACAGAGGCCCTTGTTGTAAATATGTATTTGTGTGTATGCATGTCTCACAGATACATTTTTAGTAAAATTTTAATACATAAGAACAGTGGACAAATCATTATGGATTACTACTCAATTAATCTTTTACAATTTGAACATACCCATGTAATCACTTACCAAATCAAGGTACAGGACATCACCAGAAACCTCCCTCCAAGTCTATTCCCCCTAATGGTTATCTTCTATCTCCTCTCTCCCTCTCTCTCTCTCTCTCTCTCTCTCTCACACATACATTTTTAACAAGGAAAAAGAATAAAGAACACTTTACACAATACCACAGAGCCCCACAGTACTCCCACTTTTTATATAATGTAGCCCAAGATCAATAAGAATCCAATGTTGTCAACCAGAAAGATGAGAAGGAAGAAAGGTATAATCAACAGACCTATCTAGCTAACAGTTTTCATCCTATAACTAACCAATATTTTCCCTTCAAGTCAATGTTGAAAACTTAATATGTTGGTCCATTTCTCTGCTTAATAAGGAGATGATATCTTGATGCGTGTTGAATCTTGATGTGTGATGCTGACCTTGGCAGGGTTTTGGCACCATCACCCTGAACGTCAATAATCCTTGCCCAAAGATCCATATTATAGGGTTGAGGTAAAGATGAATGCTGATCGTAGATTCTGCCTAGCGGTAGAATTTTGAAAATGTTCTTTCTATTGGTATTTCTTTTACCTGTCTCTTTCTCATAAAGGTCAAGTGTAAGGGAAATTTTGGCTAACAGAGCTTGTAAGGTAGTTTTTTGGATAATACAGTTTTCTTGTTTTAACAAATGACCTGATACTTATAAGATGCCAATGTCCTCATTAAAAAGAAAACGGAAAATAAGCAGATGTCTGGCATTTCTTAATGAGGCACTGCACTCAGCACATTACAAGAGTTATCAGATTTAATGCTCCCAATCATGTAATATCAGGTACTATTAACTCAGTTTGCAGATTAGGAAAATACTTCCCAAAGAGGAAATGATGTCCCCAAGGTGGAGAAACAATTTAATCTTGGTCATCTAACCCCAAAGTCTAGCTCTGAATTACTAAATGATCCAATTGGTAAAATAAATGATGTGATTTCAAGTTGTAATCATGGTTCTTAATGTGAAGGCCTCTCAGATGATAAGACAGCTTATAAAGAAAGCTGGAAGAATGAAGAGAGGGATAAATCTATCTAGAAGCTCTGGGAGTTTATGTCCCCATGTGAAGATGGAATAGGGATGAGATATTCTATTTGCTCAGCAGAAAAAGGGCCAGCTGCACTCTGCCAGTTCACTGCAAACTGTTTATGTCCCATTTCTTTGAGCCATCAAAGGTAAGAAACAGGGCTTTCCTGGTGGCGCAGTGGTTGAGAGCCCGCCTGCCGATGCAGGGGACATGGGTTCGTGCCCCGGTCCAGGAAGATCCCATATGCCACGGAGCGGCTGGGCCCGTGAGCCATGGCCGCTGAGCCTGCGCATCCGGAGCCTGTGCTCCGCAATGGGAGAGGCCACAACAGTGAGAGGCGTGTGTACCGCAAAAAAAAAACAAAAAAGGTAAGAAACAGGTCAATATATTTCTCAGTGCCTGAAGTTAGGGAGAAGATATCTATGGCTAAAATAACCTGCCCTGCTTTAGCCTCTTCAACCAGAGGCAAAGAAAAGGACCAACTAACTCATTTATTGTGAATGATGTTCTGGATATTTGCTGATGCAGAAGGTTATAAGTTGTTCTTGATTTCATACAGAGGTTAGCTTTGCATCAACCAAGGCTAATAAATCAGGCCAAAGACGAATCAAAGCAACCACGTGAAATGCAGTTCACAGGGAAATGTTGATACTGAACAAATCTGAGACAGAGAGGCAATGCTCGACTGAGTGACAGTACATAATAGGAAATAAAACAGGAGCTATTCTCGAGCCCTAATACAACTCTTTTCAATCTTGCTTCCAACACTATATTTTCCTTCAGTAAGTAATGATGATAAACTCTCATAGTTTTAAAAAAATTGTTTTGTTTTCCCTAAGAATTGAGACTCTTCCATTTCAAACCTCTCCTGTGCGTGGGATGTGTCTCCATCCTGTATTGAAGGTGGGGAACCAAAGACACAAGAGTAATTGGGTGACCTCCTCAAAGGCACCCAATCACTCTGTCAAAACGGAGAACTAAGGCCAAAACCTAAATCTGCCCCATCTCCACTCCCACCTCCTGGTAAAGACCCCAGGTACCAGGTCAACCGGGGCAAGAAACCTCAAGGTACATAATGCGTCCGTGTAGATGCTTGTGGAAGCAAAGGGCTCAGCAGCTGTTCTCACTACTGTCCCAGATTTCAGAAGCATCACTGCAGCCTCTTGGTTCTGCCGCATGCTCATGTCGACTCACTTGCAAAGAGCCATTTGCTGCCTTACAGGAAGTGCAGATGGATACTTATTCTTGAACATTCTGGAGCAAGGGAAGAAGAAATTCACTACACGGAATATGATCCTGTGTGCTATCATCTCACATCTTTGGCACAAATACTCAGCAATACCCCACTTAAAAAAACAAAACGAAGGGACTTCCCTGGTGGTGCAGTGGTTAAGAATCCGCCTGCAAATGCCGGGGACACGGGTTCGAGCCCTGGTCCCTGGCCTGGGAAGATCCCACATGCCACGGAGCAACTAAGCCCGTGCACCACAACTACTGAGCCTGAGCTCTAGAGCCGCGAGCCACAACTACTGAAGCCCATGTGCCTAGAGCCCGTGCTCCGCAACAAGAGAAGCCACTGTAATGAGAAGCCCGTGCACCACAATGAGGAGTAGCACCTGCTCACTGCAACTAGAGAAAGCCTGCATGCAGCAATGAGGACCTAATGCAGCCAAAAATAAATAAATTAATTAAAAAAAAAAAAAGAAAACTCTCGCTCTTCAATGACGAGATTCATTTTTTTCCAATTCCCAAGGCAAACTGCTGAAGAGAGCCTTGTCCCTGTCAGAATACAAAACCCATTTATCAGCTCCTGGAGAGTTTCTTTCTGTTATTTGAGGAGGTAACTTGAGTTACCTGTCTCATCTCACCTGTGCCCGTGCTTTCTATCTCCTTCTCTCCGAGGCAATAAAGCAAAATGTCATTGTTCGGGGGATGGTGGAGCCCTCCACAATCCCAGGTGAGAGGTGGAATGAGAGGGTCTCAGCAACGGCATCCAATCAATTAGGAAGAAAACATTGTCTTAACTAAGTTCTGTCCCAAGGATTGACGTCCCCAAAAGGCTAGCCTTTGTGTGTCAAAGGAGTGGGGAGACTAGAGAGTTGATTCGCTTTTCTAAATGCAGGGGCAAGAAGAGGGGACTACTGACTTCTATCAAAATAGACAGAGAGCAAATAGAAGAGAAGACCACAGGATTTGAATACAAATGGAAACCACCATGTATAACATCGAGAGTTTCTGGATGAAGTTTCGGGCCGGGGCACCTACAGCACCGCACACACGAAAAAATTAAGCAACATTCTAGGCTCAGCATCTGCATGTCATTGGATTGTCTTTATCCTGAAAATGTTTCCTATTGCCTCCAGCTGCTGTGGTAATGGAGGTGTTCTTGGCCAAGATCTTGATGACAATAGATAAGCAAACAAACAACCTCATTTCAGCTAGTTTTATAAGAAGCAGATAAATGTAAGCTGACATGACAGTGTGTGACAAAGAAGGGACACCACCGGGGACTGAGCTGGCAGTACAGATTCCCAAAAGGTCCAGAGAGATGGGCTTCAAGGAGCTGAAAAATCTCCTGAGATTAGAGAAAATGAAAACTATTATATGTATGTGCATGTTCCTGTGAAGAGAGTCCTTGGTTTTCAACAAATTCTCCAAGGTATCTTTTCCACCTTACAAAAGGTTAGAAATAACTTCAAGGGAGAACCATGACAAGGCCACTCTGAGGACCCAAATGATAAGAAACGGGCATGTGAAGACTTGGGGAGGGTTGGGGAAGGGACAAGGGAAAGTAAGGCTAAGCTGATGTAGGTGATAAAGAAACAGTCCAGAGATTTTGAGGAACAAACAAAAGATGAGAGGTTTTTTTTGTTTGTTTGTTTGTTTGTTTTTTGCAGTACGCGGGCCTCTCACTGTTGTGGCTTCTCCCGTTGCGGAGCACAGGCTCCAGACGCGCAGGCTCAGCAGCCATGGCTCACGGGGCCCAGCGGCTCCGCGGCATGTGGGATCTTCCCGGACTGGGGCACGAACCTGTGTCCCCTGCATCAGCAGGCGGACTCTCAACCACTGCGCCACCAGGGGAGCCCAAGACGAGAGATTTTTAAGCAGGTTCATGGAAGGGAAAATGAGGAACTAGGATTATTTAAAGACTTTCTAGGTGTTCACCCCTCAGGAGGTTCAATAAAGACTAGAATTTTGTTGTCGTTGTTTTGCTGAGATATCGTGAGGAAGTCTCACTCTTTCCAAACACACTGGCACCGATTTGGGGGGGCGGGGAAGCTTGAAATTATGTGAGCAAATGAAGAAGGGCTTCAAACCAGTCCGACCCAGAATGAAATCTCCCAAGCAGATAAACACACCCAAGGTCCTGGTCATCTGATATCAACACTTCCCACTTCCTTGTCTTCTCCCCACCTCCAACACACATACACACACACACACACACACACACCATACACGGTGCCTATAAAGTTAATGATTCTTGCATTCTACATCTCCCAGTCAATTTCCTTTGAGTGGTTCCCCCAATCCTGTATCCTCAGAATGCCTTTTCAGTGCAAGGGGTAAGTGGTCCCTATGACCCTAACTGCCATTTACAGAGGGATAAGGGAGTGATGTGTGTAGAATTCTCGTGGCACCTTCAATGGATCTAAGATATAATGGGGGAGGGGCTTGTAGGGAGGTAGAGAAATAAAAGAAACAAGGACAGTTGGAAGTACAGTGAAGAGTAAGCAAAGAGGTAAAATAATCGACTAAGGAGGTAAAATAACAGACTAACAGGAGGGACCAAGAGAGAGCAAGGAGTAAGAGGGTTGAGACAAGGAAGGAAAAGAACAGAAGGCAACAGAATGAGAAAGAAGGGCTTAGAAAGGAAAGAAAGGAGACACAAGTGTGGGAATAAAGTAATAAAAGGATGGAAGAAAAGGATGCCAGAAAGGGAAGAAGCAAGACGACCAAGAAAATGGCAGAGTGATGCAAGGTGGAAGGTCCTCTCCAACAATTACATTCAACTGCATCATCATTTGCGTCTTTCTGCCTTGACGACTCAGCTGCAGAAGGAGCTAGCCTCAGTCTCTTCCACGATGTTGCACTGTGTGAACGCACTTCTGCTCCCACTGCTATGATGCACACTCCCTGTGCTCTCCCAAACAGAGATTCTTTCAGATTGAGGCACACAAGGAAATTGAGTTCAACTAAATGCAAACTGAACTTCAGAAGACCTGCTACTACCCATTACCATAATCAATAAGAGAAAAAATTAATTGCCTGAGGCCATGGTGTGGAAATCCAACTAGACATCTTCTCCCAAGTGATCAGTCCTTGAGTGGATTTTGGTGGGCACACCTGTAAGTAATTTTCTAAATTCATTTGTCTACACAGAATTTCCTTTGTCAGGATTTGTCATCACGTATACATAATTGTTTTAGTTGTTGTTGAACATCTGTCTCCCCCAGTGCACTATAAACTCCATCCATGGAAACAGGCCATGCCTATTTTTTAATTCCCTAGCATTTGGTGCATAATAACCACTCATTAAATAATTCTGATGGACGGACCTAGAGAATATCATAGTAAGTAAAGTAAGTCAAGCAAAGAAAGACAAATATTATATGATATCACTTACATGTGGAGTCTAAAGATTAATAGAAATGAATCTATATACAAAACAGAAACAGACTCACAGACATAGAAAAAAAACTTATTGTTACCAAAGGGGAAAGGGATGGGGAGCAGGGATAAATTAGAAGTATGGAATTAACAGATACAAACTACTATACATAAAATAGATAAGCAACAAGGATTTATTGTAACACAGGGAATTATATTCAATATCTTATAATAACCTATAGTGGAAAATAATCTGAAATATATATATATATATATATATATATATATATATATATATAACTGAATCACTTTGCTGTACAGGAGAAATTAACACAACATTGTAAATCAAGTATACTTCAATAAAAAATAATCATAATCCTGAAGAATGGGTAAATGAATGGGGGGTGAGGATCCCAAACCAGAATTCACAGTTCTTAACAAGGGAAAAAATACTGCTCATTTTTCTGGTCTAATTCCTCCACCAGGTTTTTTTTCTTAATCATAAAATTATTTCTCACGCATTGAATAGTTAACTGTTATGAAGTTTCAAGCAAAAGACACCAATCTTTACACAATTCCTTAAGCTATGCTCTTCCATTCTTTTAAGCAAATCACAATTTTTTTTAATCACCACCGTCTTCAAAATTTATCATACTGACAACAAAGAAAGAACAACTTGATTAAGCTTGAAAAACTTTCTCTAAAATCGAAACACTGATGGCCGAGTAAGACTCAACACAGTAGCTTCATCCTGAACTGGCCTCTAAGACGTCCTAACACTGGAACAAACCAATAATCACCAGCGTTTGAGATGTTATGGTTAAATTCGGTTTATCACAATGGGGAGAAGATGGAGTCTGAAAGCCCTCGCTCTTCAACACTCCGCACACATGCTGTTCAGAACGCTCCAAAGAGTAGAGTTAATGTTGTGATGAACAATTTCACCCAAATTCCACCCCAGGGCCTCTCTGCCTCACCGTGGCCTTCTCCCTGTGACTTTTTCTCAGCATTGTTGGTCTCTTTCTCTCTTTTTCTTGTTTTCTTTCAATTCCATCCATTTATACGTACACATTCAATATATGAACATATTCTCCTGTGGCAAATCCAAACAATGATCTCTTGACCTTGATTCCTTGATCCCTTGACCATCACCCCTAATCCCAGGGCAACTGCTGCAGTGTTATAAATTTGTTGTGTTCCCATCCAAACCTCTGCCTGTGCATTTATGAGCCTATATTTATATACAGAATTATAACATCCTGTTTCATAACTTTTTACATAAATAACCAGATATGCTTTTTGTTCTATAACTAGCTGTTTTCACCCAAAGCAACGTCTTAGTGACCGCTCCATATCAGTATAAGACCCTATTTCGTCCTATCAAGTTCTTTTTTCTCATGGTACAGGTGAGTTACAGACCTACATGTCTGGTTATTTTTGTTGCCATTGCTACACGCCACACCACGGATGAACCTCAAAAACATGCTAAATGAAAGAATCCTTACACAACATTGAATGATTCCATTTGTGAAATGGCCAGAATAGGTAAATCCATATAGAGGGAATGCAGATTGACGGTTGCTAGGGGCTGGGGGAGGGGGGAACGTTGAGTGCCTGCTTAATAAGTATGGGGTTTCCATTTGGGTGATAAAAAAAAGTTCTGCAACTAGATAATGGTGATGGCTGCACAACACGGTGAGTGTACTTGGTGCCACAGAAGTGTACACACTTTAAAAGTAGTTAAAGTAGTCAACTTTACATTATGGGTATTTTACTGAAATAAAACAAATGTAGACCTGCTGAATCGCAGAGTAGATGCTCTTTTGATTTTAATAAAGAACAGCAAATTGCCCTGCAAAACCTTACTTCTTTTCTCTGTGTTTGTATTACTTGTAGTATTTGTCTTTCTATGTCTCATCCTCAATTTATTTCAGTATCCGTCTCTCCCTCTTCCTCCCTCTCTCGGCCCTTCTCCCTCCTTTTTCTCTCTCCTCCTCCTCTCTCCCTTGCTCCCACCCTGACCTCTCGAGGCTCTATTTCCTTTTCAGGATTGTGGGGAACCCCTTCCGACCTTAGTCTCCAACTCCACGGATGGTTCTGATGATAGTCACCAATACTCCCGCAACTGCCGCCCCCCCACCCCCCAATTCAGGTGTTGTATCTGTTCCAATGACATGAATGGCTTTCCCCTTCCTGCTGCCCAGGGATGAATTCCTAGATGGCTACCTGAGGAACACAAACATACTGGAGGTGTGGGGGCGGGGGGCAGGCGGTCTGAGCATAAGGATGCCTGGAATCCTTATCCCTGCAGTCAGGTCAGAGCCAATGGAAGCACTACATCCACAGAACAACCAAAGTTAAGTTAGCGATTCCAATGTATCACAATTCCTATGATACGAGTTGAGTACTTCCCTCAGAACAGCACAGAACTTTACACTTAAGGCAGCCTCCCAGGCAACCTGATGGTCCAGGAAGGACGTTTTTATGTCTACTACTTCCCAGCCGCGTTAGGGAGGTAGCAGAGAGCAGTGGTTAAGGGCCCAGGTTCAGGTATCCGACTGCCTAGGTTCAGATCCTGACTCAACCGCTTAACTAATGAAGTGACCCTACGTGTATTAACTTACCTCTCTGAGCAGTATTTTGTCGTCTTTACAATGAAGGATTGATCAAAATTAAGCAACAATATATACAATACAATGAGCACAGGTCCTGTCACAAGACGTATTACTTTCCATTTGCTGCTGTAACAAATTACCATAACTTTAGTGGCTTGAGACAACACACATTTATTATCCTGCAATTCTGGAGGTCATAGGTTCTAAATGGGCTTCACTGGGCTAAAATCAAAGTGTCCACAGGGCTGTGTTCCTCTGGATGCGCTAGCGGAGAATCCATTTCCTTGCTTTTCTCCAGCTTCTAGGATTTACCACATCCTTTGGGACACGTCTCCTCCCAGCAATCTCATTACTCCGACTCTGCTCCTTCTGCCTCTGTCATCATATCTCCTCCTGTCTCTGACCCTGATGCCTCCTTCTTTCACTTCTGAGGACCCTTGTGATGACATTGGGCTCCCCTGAGGAATCCAGGATAATCTCTCCATCTCAAGATCCTTAATTGAATCACACCTTCCAAGTCCCTTTTGCCATGTGCAATAACACATGCACAGATTCTGAGGATTAGGACATGTACATCTTTGGGAAGCCATTATTCTGCCGACCACGTGTGGTAAGATTCATGTATTAGCTGCTGCTGCTTCTTTTCTACTCCTACTAGCACAGAAGAAGAAAATTTCTTGTCCTCCTAAAAGGAAAATGAGAAGCATTCATGGCTCAGCTATCAAGAGAGAAGGTAAAAATCCAATATCCTTTCATTAGAATTCCTCTAAAATTACTTGATACAACATCTCTTTCCTTTTTCACCAATGGGCCACTTGTTTGAAGTATCAAGCACTGAGTTATGTTCCTAAAGCTCTATTAAGTGACCCTAAAGTCCTTGAAGGTACTTTGGCATGGAATATTGAGAGAAACAGGGAAGAGAGAAGCAGCATTCTGGATACGTTGGACAATCTTATCTACACAGATTTCATTTTGTTGAGGAGAAAGGCAAAGATTATTCTCCTTTATCACGCTTCCTTTGTTTTGGACAGCATCTCATGAGCACTTTTTTCCTCTTTCTCTCTCCTTTTTCTACTCTTTCCCTTCCCTGCTGCCCTGCTCACTCCCTTCTCTCTCTTTCTCCAGAAATGGATACAATACTGGGTATCTTCAGCTTTTCATCCCAATGGCTTTGATCCTAGTCTTAGTTGCAACACAAAAGGCAGACTTCACAAGTGACCTCCAAACTCCTGTTGGCCCCAGAAGTTTGTCCCGTCACTTGCTGTATCCATGATCTGCAGGCAAGGGATCTGAATCCCTGAGAAAAATCCATTTAACAGAAAAAGGAATAAAGTTGCTGTGATGTGAAGAGCAGTGCACTGGGGTCAGCCCACCTTAGACTTGAACCTCACTTTACTTGGACAAGTTACTTTTCCTTTTTTGGCTTCAATTTCCTTGTCTGTAAGATCAGAGGCTGAGTGTTATGATCTCATGGGTCTCTTCCAGCTCTGAGATTGTGATTCTATCAAAAGAAGGTCTATCTAAATCAAGCGTAGAAGAGCAGAAATGGCATAGACTTTGGAACCAGACAGTCCTGGGTTTGAATCATGGCCTCATCACTTACTAGCTGAGTGTATCTACCAGTTAGGATTCACCTGGTTGCAAATGACAGAAAATTCAAACTATCTTAAACAATAGAGAAGATACTATCTGGGATTAGCAGATGCAAACTATTATATATAGAATGGGTAAACAACAAGGTCCTACTGTATAGCACAGGGAACTGTATTCAATATCCTGTGATAAACCATAGTGGAAAGGGACATAAAAAAGAAGGCAAATCTATGTATAAATGAATCACTTCGCTGTACAGCAGAAATTAACAAAACATTGTAAACCAACTATACTTCAATAAAATAAATTGAAAAAGTAAAAATTAATTTTTTTTAATTTTCAGAAGAGATATTATCAGCTAATGTGACTAGAATGACTGGTGACAAAGATGGCTTCAGGATTATTTTGAGTCGCTGGACCAATGATGCCATCAAGATTTTGTCCTTTCCAACACTCTGTTCTGCATTCCCTGTTAAAACCACGCTATGGACACAAGACAGGAACATGTCAATCATTCCAAGAGCAACATGCGTGCTCTTCTGTGTCCTCAGTAATAAGAAGAGGGTCTATTCAGAAGGTTCTCAGAAGCTCCCCCAAGCAAATATTCTCCATTCTCATTGTTCTTAACTGTGACTCATACTAATCAATAAACCATTTGCTGTGGCCAGTGAATGGGAATTGTTCTGATTGGTTTAAGCCTGAGTTACACGGCCTGCCTTTTCCAAAGGGCACGAACTGCATGGGGTAGGGGTGGAAACCCAAAGGAAAATTATGGCAATTACCAAAAGACAGAGGAAGAATCTGGGGGAGACAAACACTGTGGCCTCTGAGAATATATTTAACCTCTCTGAGCCTCAGTTTACTCATCTATAAACTAGGATAACACCTACCTTTAATTAAGATTAGATACAATGATGCTTATTAATCATTTTTCCCGGCATATGGTTTACCCTGGCAGCCGTTTTCCAATAAAAGGTAGCTGCTGTTATCAACATTGTTATCAATACTATTATCACTATAAAATTAACATATCTTCCCTTGGGTCTTCCCAAGTGAGCCTTGAGAAATCTCTCAGATGGCCTCACATATCAGATGAGCTTACAAATGGCATCAAATAACCAGATAAAGAATGTTATAGGACGAGGAGGGATCAGGGTTCTTGGTGCTTTACAAGGAGCACTGTACAAGTGTTGAACTGATGGCCCTTAGTAGGTCCAAGCCCTTGGGAATTCAGTGGAAATCAAGTTTGGGAGGAGTAGAATTATCCAAATAGATGCCCCACAAGTATAACTCCAACCAAGGGGTGGGATGACGTAAGAAATGAAAACATTACTTCAATCTGTGGAAGAATTTTCTTCCAGGGAGAATTGATTACAGAAGGAATAGTTATGTGGGAGGGCAATGAACACTTCATCTCTGGAGACCAAATAACCAGTATCAAGACATAGAAAAGAGACATTTACAGATCAGGTGGGTAAGGGAGGTATCAGCGTAGCCGTCTATACAGCACCTTCTTCCTGTGAGCCTGGAACTCCATGAGAGAAGTTATAAACTCAGTTGCCCACCAAAGTCAAGCAGGTAACAAAATTGAGCAAAATAGGGTTGATTTAAATACCAGACCGAGATGAACCAGAGATTGCCGCCCCATCCCCAGGGGCAGCCACTACTCAACGCCAGCTGTCTGTGGCCATAAGAAACAAAAAAACAACCTTAATGTTGCCAGATCTTTCCATATTTCAAAATAATCTAGAAGTCAGGGTTTTGTGTGAAGTATTCCTATTTTAAAAGTTGGAAACTCACACTTAAGATCTTGTGTAGGTCAAAGAGAACCCATTTGTGAACCAGAATTGCCCAATGGGCCCACCATTTTGTGGCCTCTCTGAGAAAGGTTATTTCTCTACGGAACACCATGAGGCCTTTCATTCATGTCAAAATTCACCAACATTTTGTAAAATGTAATAAACTTTTAAACAATAACTACTAGAAATATCTGGCATATTGCCAGTGAGTGAGTGTGTAGCTGTGGTGACTAACAGTTATGGACATTAGAACCCAAAATAGCTCTTGGTGCCTGTTTGAGGGGAAAGAGAACATAAAGTAGTCAAGTAAAATGAGGACCACATTTCTTGGAGGCCCCCATCTGTATTTCTGTATGGGGAGTATAGAGTCCCTGATCCTCCATCCATTTATGAGTGGTCCAGTCAAGAGGTAGTGTAAAACCAGAAATACTGGCTTCTAATTCCAATGCTGGAGGCATGGAGTGATCAGGAACAGAGTGGAATAAAGAGAAAAGCCCATGAGGAAGGTATAGACAGTAATAATTATCATAGAGGGATTTCAGATAAGAAATTTGTTACAAGAAAAGGAAAAGACATCAGAATTAGCTAGGAGAAATTAAAGAACTAAGTTTGTGAACTCGGGAAAGACTGCATAGACTTTCCAAGCCATTAACAAAAAGAGAAAAAATGAACAGGAATGGCCATGGAATGGTTTGCATTATTTTGGCTACAGAAGACAGAACCAAGAAGACAGTGGGAATATACCAAGCAGATCTATCTGAGTTCTTGGACAAGGCTGAAATTGTACATGCTCCCACTTCTGGTTGCCTTAGCAATGAGACTCCTACTTTATACTAAGGACATCAGAGTGAGTAAGACCCCATGCAAATGAAGCACACGGTAATTAAAGGAAGAGCCACATGTAGTCTAGATAAGGCCATGTCAGAGGAAAGTCTAGGGAATAGTTTGAGTGGGCTTGTGCAGCAAAGAATGAGATCATTAAAGCAAGGAAATAGAGTTATGAATTAAGAATACGAGTTATTAATAAAAGGGATAAATTCTTGAGAAAGATTGTGAGTTCTACTGACTTGTTGGTTCTCCCACTGATTTTGGTCAAGTCCTCATGGATAACAGATCATGTGGTCACAATCTCCACTGCCTCATCTGATCCATTTTTCTGTGTCCCTCCTGGGAAGAAATCATGGAAAGGGAAAAGAAGGTGGTTTCCTTTCCTAGTTCCCTGTGTGTGCTGCCTCACTGTTGCCCATAAAAGGGAATCAAAGTGAAGCTGGAAAAGTTTCATGGAGAGAGCTGTGCCTATACAAGGGAAGAGGCCAGTTCTGGGATGTATTAGCTTCTTCTGGCTGCCATAACAAATCACCACAAACTTGATGGCTTACAGTAACACATATTCATTCCCTTACAGTTCTGGATGTCAGAAGTCCTAAGTCAGTTGCTCTGGGCTGAAATCAAGGTGTCAGCAGGGGTGTACTCTCTCTGGAGGTTCTGGGGGGAAATCCATTCCCTAAATCCATCTCTAGCTCCTAGAGCTGTAGTCAATGCATCCCTTGGCTCATGGCTTCTTCCTCTATCTTCAAATCAAGAAGCATAGCATTTTCCTTCAGCCATCAAATGCCTTCATCTTCTCCTTCTCCCTCTGTTATCCCCATAAGGATATTTGTGATTATATCATTGGGACCCTCTGAATAATCCAGGATAATCTTCCTATCTAAAGATCCTTAGTTTAGTCAATCTGCAAAGTCCTTTTTTCCATATAAGGTAATATATTCACATATTTACAGAGTCCAGAGATCATGACATGGATATCTTAGTGAGTTATTATCCAGCTTACAACATGGGGCAAGAGAGCAGAAGTGGAGAGGAAAGTCAATTTTAAGAATTGTTACTTAAAGTGCATTATAAACTAGATCCCCATTAATGTTGTTGGAAAGATACAAATAAGAGGAAAATTTCTTTTTAATAACTGTTAACTGTGTGTCTCTGAATTTGACATGGTTCTGAGGCTGGACCACAAGGGACATTGGCCAGTATGTAGGTTATAAGCACTAATCAATGAAAATAATCATTTGAAAAAAATCACAGCCAGCAACATGCATCACTTAAAGTAATCATCAAGTAATTACTTCTGTGCAAGCACTTATTTTAAGTAAGTCTTGATGCATAAAGTAGCAGGAAATCTTTAGATATCAAAAGCTACTACTATCCTGAGCCAATGTAATCTCAAATGTTGATTCCTCACCTTCTCTCTCTCTCTCAGAGAGAGATTTGTACTGGTAAACTTGGGCGATTACATGAATTAACAAACATGGATATATCCTTTTTTATTAATCACATTACCTGCTATTTCCCATCCTGTGACATAAGTGACTGAAGTGGTTCAGATGGGAAAAGTGGCAACCTGAAGGGTACAGACCCTTCCTAGATAAAGAAGCCACTACTCACATCTGTCTCATTACTGCTGTTTCAAAATGCAGTATCACCAGAACTTTTAAATTTTTAAGAGAAGCCAAAAATCTAGAATTTCATGTAGTATTTCCAGATTTTAGAATGTTGGGGGCTAAATCAGGACACTTTGCAGGCCAAATAAAGCTCATGAAACCTGTGACTTGACACCTTGCAAACTCCATTATAAGTTGTTAAGTACTTTTGACTTTATAACCTGAGAACAAAAGGGGGAAGGTTTCACTCAGTGGCAGCATGATATGGTTGTATCTGTATTGAATGTTTATCTCGTGTGCGCACCTACATATACACACCTACACAAACCTATGATTGTGTGAATGAATTATTTTTGAAACCATAAGTTCTTAAAGGATAGCTTTTAACCTCATCTTACAGCTTTGGCCAACATCAAATTCTTTTCCCTTCAGTGAAGATCTATGTAGGGCTGCAGGTTGTTGCAATAATTACCTCCTTCCTGTGAGAGAAGACAAGCCCTCCAAATGCAGTGTAACCAGTCTCAGTGGACAATCTAAGCAAAAAGGTCCCAGGACACCATCCCAATTGCCACCAGAGAGGTCACTGGTCACATCCTCCCAGGCTAAGGTCAAGGCTTGCATGGAACTACAAATAAACAGTTTACCCAGATTTTAAAACACAGTTTTTGAAAAAGCAACCCCAAAGTCCACATCTACAAATAAAACATGTGAGCAACAAAAACAATGTTTTCAGATTGTGGGAAGAGCTGTGTGCAGGAAAAAACAGGGCAATGAGAGCGAGTGTGATGTAAGGGACAGGCAAGAAAGATGTGGCACCCCTGAGGAGGTGACATCTGTGCTGTGGCCAGAAGAAACCAACTGCCTGCCACTTAGGGGCTAAATGTTCTTGGCTGAGGGAAGTAGAAATACAAAGGCCCAGGGTTAGCAATGAGCCTGTATATTTAAGAGGCAGCAAGAAGGCTATGGTTCCTATACTGAGATGAGAGGAAGAGACAGGGATTAGGATTAAACTGGAGCTATGGGCAGAGGCCAGGTGAGAACATCGGAAGGCTTTACATTGGCAGGTCTTAAGCTGCAAGTGACTTAGTCTTATTTACATTTTTAAAAAGCTTACTCTGAAAGTCATTCCACCTCTTTGAGCCTCTGTTGCACTCTCTCTGAGATGCAGCTAATGTTCTTGGACTCTTCAGAAAGTTCAACTTGATCCTGGGGAGAAGCATCTGACATACAGTAAGCACTCTGTGAAAGGGAGCTGAACCTGAACAGGTTGGGGAGCGAGATTGTAAGAACTCTACGAGAGAAGGCAGGGGCTGCAGGTAATGGAGGAAAACGGATCTCTTGAGCCCTGATGGCTCCCGCTCCTAAGAGAGACTGATTTCATGGCCGTGTCTACCCCCTCCCACGCTTTGGTGTCTCCTGCCTATGCTGCAGCTGTGCCCCAACTAGCATCCTATGCTGGCTTCCAACGGGAGAACTAATTTGCATGTATCGTGCTGAGAAATCCATCTTCTAACGCAAACGTAGCAGGTTAGCACACAAGGAACGGACTGCCAGTGACCCCCGGGGTTACCAAGATAGACTTCTAGAAGACTGAAGTGTGCGCAATAACACCCCCCCCCCTGTGTTCTGTAGAGCCAAGAAAGTGGGTGGGCTGTTTCCAGCAGTAACAACCGAAATATCAAATACCCACCCCATGAGAATGGGGATTCCTCTCTGGGCACCCATTGAAACAATTAGGCAATATCTACTCAAAATAGCAAAAGAGATCACTTGCTGCAAGTAATAAATCTTTCCTCCTCCAGCTCTTTGGCTTGATTATGTCTATTGGCTCAACAACCACCAAGAGGTGAACCCAGTTTTCAGGGTTTTGGTGCTCTGGCCAGGTGTCAGGCCTGAGCCTCTGAGGTGGGAAAGCCAAGTTCAGGACATTGGTCCACCAGAGACCTCCCAGCCCCACGTAATACCAAATGGTGAAGGCTCTCCCAGAGATCTCCATCGCAACTCTAAGACCCAGCTCCACTCAATGACCAGCAATCTACAGTGCTGGAAACCCTATGTCAAACAACTATCAGGACAGGAACACAACCCCACCCATTAGCAGAGAGGCAGTCTAAAATCATAATAAGTTCACAGACACCCCAAAACACACCACTGGATGTGGTCCTGCCCACCAGAAAGACAAGATCCAGCTTCATCCACCAGAACACAGGCACCAGTCCCCTCCACCAGGAAGCCTACACAACCCACTGAACCAACCTTACCCACTTGGAGAAGACACCAAAAACAACGGGAACTACGAACCTGCAGCCTGCGAAAAGGAGACCCCAAACACAGTTAAGTTGAGCAAAATGAGAAGACAGAGAAATACACAGCAGATGAAGGAGCAAGGTAAAAACCCACCAGAGCAAACAAATGAAGAGGAAATAGACAGTCTACCTGAAAAAGAATTCAGAGTAATGATAGTAAAGATGATCCAAAATCTTGTAAATAGAATAGAGAAAATACAACAAACATTTATCAAGAAACTAGAAGAACTAAAGAGGAAACAAACAATGATAAACAACACAATAAATGAAATTTAAAATTCTCTAGAAGGAATCAATAGCAGAATAACTGAGGCAATAGAACGGATAAGTGACCTGGAAGATAAAATAGTGGAAATAACTACCACAGAGCAGAATAAAGAAAAAAGAATGAAAAGAATTGATGACAGTCTCAGAGACCTCTGGGACAACATTAAATGCACCAACATTCGAATTATAGGGGTCCCAGAAGAAGAAGAGAAAAAAAAGGGACTGAGAAAATATTTGAAGAGGTTATAGTTGAAAACTTCCCAAATATGGGAAAGGAAGTAGTTGATCAAGTCCAGGAAGCATGGAGAGTACCATACAGGACACATACAAGGAGAAACACGCCAAGACACACATTACTCAAACTATCAAAAATTAAATACAAAGAAAAAATATTAAAAGCAGCAAGGGAAAAGCAACAAATAACATACAAGGGAATCCCCATAAGGTTAACAGCTGATCTTTCAGCAGAAACTCTGCAAGCCAGAAGGGACTGGCAGGACATATTTAAAGTGATGAAAGGGAAAAACTTACAACCAAGATTACTCTATCCAGCAAGGATCTCATTCAGATTCGATGGAGAAATTAAAACCTTTACAGACAAGCAAAAGCTAAGAAAATTCAGCACCACTGAACCAGCTTTACGACAAATGCTAAAGGAATTTCCTTAGGCAGGAAACACAAGAGAAGGAAAAGATCTACAATAACGAACCCAAAACAATTAAGAAAAGAGTAAAAGGAACACACATATTGATAACTACCTTAAATGTAAATGGATTAAATGCTCCAACTGAAAGACATAGACTAGCTGACTGGATACAAAAACAAGACCCATATATATGCTGTCTACAAGAGACCCACTTTAGACCTAGGGACACATACAGACTGAAAGTGAGGGGATGGAAAAAGATATTCCATGCAAATGGAAATCAAAAGAAAGTTGGAGTAGCAATTTTCATATCAGACAAAATAGACTTTAAAATAAAGACTATTACAACAGACAAAGAAGGACACTACATAATGATCAAGGGATCAATCCAAGAAGATATAACAATTGTAAATATTTATGCACCCAACATATAAGCACCACAGTCCATAAGGCAAATGCTAACAGCCATAAAAGGGGAAATTGATAGTAACACAATAATAGTATGGGGACTTTTAACACCCCACTTTCACCAATGGACAGATCATCCAAAATTAAAATAAATAAGGAAACACAAGCTTTAAATGATACATTAAACAAGACGGATTTAATTGATATTTATAGGAGATTCCATCCAAAAACAGCAGAATACTTTCTCCTCAAGTGCTCATGGAACATTCTCCAGGATAGATCATATCTTGGGTCACAAATCAAGCCTTGGTAAATTTAAGAAAATTGAAATCGTATAAAGTATCTTTCCTGACCACAACGCTATGAGACTAGATATCAATTACAGGAAAAAAATCTGTAAAAACTACAAACACATGGAGGTTAAACAATACACTACTAAATAACCAAGAGATCACTGAAGAACTCAAACAGGAAATCAAAAAAACTAGAAACAGGGCTTCCCTGGTGGCACAGTGGTTGAGAGTCGGCCTGCCGATGCAGGGGACACAGGTTTGTGCCCCGGTCTGGGAAGATCCCACATGCCGCGGAGCGGCTGGGCCCGTAAGCCATGGCCACTGAGCCTGCGCATCCGGAGCCTGTGCTCCGCAACAGGAGAGGCCACAACAGTGAGAGGCCTGCGTACCACAAAATAAAAACAAGAAAAAACAAAAACAAAAAAAACAGAAACAAATGACAATGAAAACACAATGACCCAAAACCTATGGGATGCAGCAATAGCAGTTCTAAGAGGGAAGTTTATAGCAATACAATCCTACCTCAAGAAACAAGAAACATCTCAAAATAAACAACCTAAACTTACACCTAAAGCAATTAGAGAAAGAAGAACAAATAAATCCCAAAGTTAGCAGAAGGAAAGAAATCATAAAGATCAGATCAGATATAAATGAAAATGAAGGAAAAGATAGCAAAGATCAATAAAACTACAAGCTGGTTCTTTGAGAAGATAAACAAAATTGATAAACCATTATCCAGACTCATCAAGAAGAAAAGGGAGAAGACTCATATCAATAGAATTAGAAATAAAAAAGGAGAAGTAACAAATGACACTGCAGAAATACAAAGGTTCATGAGAGATTACTACAAGCAACTGTATGCCAATAAAATCGACAACCTGGAAGAAATGGACAAATACTTAGAAAAGCACAACCTTCTGAGACTGAACTGGGAAGAAACAGAAAATATAAACTGACCAATCACAAGCACTGTAATTGAAACTGTGATTAAAAATCTTCCAACAAAGAAAAGCTCAGGACCAGATGGATTCACAGGCAAATTCTATCAAACATTTAGAGAAGAGCTAACACCTATTCTTCTCAAACTCTTCCCAAGTATAGCAGAGAGAGGAACACTCCCAAACTCATTCTACAAGGCTACCATCACCCTGATACCAAAACCAGACAAAGATGTCACAAAAAAAGAAAACGACAGGCCAATATCACTGACGAACATAGATGCAAAAATCCTCAACAAAGTACTAGCAAACAGAATCCAAAAGCACATTAAAAGAATCGAACTCCATGATCAAGTGGGGTTTATTCCAGGGATGCAAGGATTCTTCAATGTACACAAATCAATCAATGTGATACACCATATTAACAAATTGAAGGAGAAAAACCATATGATTATCTCAATAGATGTAGAAAAAGCTTTTGACAAAATTCAACACTAATTTATGATAAAATCCCTCCGGGAACGTAGGCATAGAGGGAACTTACCTCAACATAATAAAGGCCATATATGACAAACACACAGCCAACATCGTCCTCAATGGTGAAAAACTGAAACCATTTCCACTAAGATCAGGAACAAGACAAGGTTGCCCACTCTCACCATTATTATTCAACATAGTTTTGGAAGTTTTAGCCATAGCAATCAGAGAAGAAAAAGAAATAAAAGGAATCCAAACGAGAAAAGAAGAAGTAAAACTGTCACTGTTTGCAGATGACATGGTACTATACATAGAGAATCCTAACGATGTTACCAGAAAACTACCAGAGCTAATCAATTAATTGGGTAAAGTTGCAGGATAGAAAATTAATGCACAGAAATCTCTTGCATTCCTACACACTAACGATGAAATATCTGAAAGAGAAATTAAGGAAACACTCCCATTTACCACTGCAACAAAAAGAATAAAATACCTAGGAATAAACCTACCTAAGGAGACAAAATACCTGTATTCAGAAAACTATATGGTAGAAAACTATCATATAACTGATGAAAGAAATTAAAGATGATACAAACAGATGGAGAGATATACCATGTGCTTGGGTTGGAAGAATCAACATCGTGAAAATGACTATACTACCCAAAGCAAACTACAGATTCAATGCAATCCCTATCAAACTACCAATGGCATTTTTCACAGAACTAGATGAAAAAGTTGCACAATTTGTATGGAAACACAAAAAACCCTGAATAGCCAAAGCAATCTTGAGAAAGAAAAACAGAGCTGGAGGAATCACGCTCCCAGACTTCAGACAATACTACAAAGCTACAGTAATCAAGAGAGTATGGTACTGGCACAAAAACAGAAATATAGATCAATAGAACAGGATAGAAAGCCCAGAGATAAACCCACACACATATGATCACCTTATCTTTGATAAAGGAGGCAACAATATACAATGGAGAAAAGACAGCCTCTTCAATAAGTGGTGCTGGGAAAACTGGACAGTTACATGTAAAAGAATGAAATTAGAACACTCCCTAACCCTGTACACAAAAATAAACTCAAAATGGACTAAAGACATAAACATAAAGCCATACACTATAAAACTCTTAGAGGAAAACGTAGGCAGAACACTCTATGACATACATCACAGCAAGATCCTTTTTGACCCACCTCCCAGAGAAATGGAAATAAAAATAAATAAATGGGACCTAATGAAACTTAAAAGCTTTTGCACAGCAAAGGAAACCATAAACAAGACGAAAAGACAACCCTCAGAATGGTAGAAAATATTTGCAAATGAAGCAACTGACAAAGGATTAACCTCCAAAATTTACAAGCAGCTCATGCAGCTCAATATCAATAAAACAAACGACTCAATCCAAAAATGGGCAGAAGACCTAAATAGACATTTCTCCAAAGAAGATATACAGATTGCCAACAAACACATGAAAGGATGCTCAACATTACTAATCATTAGAGAAATGCAAATCAAAACTACAATGTGGTATCATCTCACACTGGTCAGAATGGCCATCATCAAAACATCTACAAACACTAAATGCTGGAGAAGGTGTGGAGAAAAGGGAACCCTCTTGCACCGTTGGTGGGAATGTAAATTGATACAGCCACTATGGAGAACAGTATAGAGGTTCCTTAGAAAACTAAAAATAGAACTACCATATGACCCAGCAATCCCACTACTGGGCCCATACGCTGAGAAAACCATAATTCAAAAAAGTCAGGTACCACAATGTCCACTGCAGCTCTATTTACAATAGCCAAGACATGGAAGCAACCTAAGTGTTCACTGACAGATGAATGGATAAAGAAGATATGGCACATATATACAATGGAATATTACTCAGCCATAAAAAGAAACGAAATTGAGTTATTTGTAGTGAGGTGGATGGACCCAGAGTCTGTCATACAGAGTGAAGTAAGTCAGAAAGAGAAAAACAAATACCATATGCTAACACATATATATATGGAATATATTTTTAAAAAATGGTTCTGAAGAACCTAGGGGCAGGACAAGAATAAAGATGCAGGGCTTCCCTGGTGGTGCAGTGGTTGAGAATCTGCCTGCTAATGCAGGGGACACAGGTTCGAGCCCTGGTCTGGGAGGATCCCACATGCCGCGGAGCGACTGGGCCCGTGAGCCACAGCTAGTGAGCCTGCGCGTCTGGAGCCTGGGCTCCTCAACAAGAGAGGCCGCAATAGTGAGAGGCCCGCACACCGCGATTAAGAGTGGCCCCCGCTTGCCACAACTAGAGAAAGCCCTCGCACAGAATTGAAGACCCAACACAGTCAAAAATAAATAAATAAATAAATAAATGATATTTTTAAAAAAAGAATAAAGATGCAGATGTAGAGAATGGACTTGAGGACACAGGGAGGGGGAAGGGTAAGCTGGGACGAAGTGAGAGAGTGGCATGGACTTATATACACTACCAAATGTAAAATAGATAGCTAGTGGGAAGCAGCCGCATAGCACAGGGAGATCAGCTCGGTGCTTTGTGTCCACCTAGAGGGGTGGGATAGGGAGGGTGGGAGGGAGACACCAGAGGGAGGAGATATGGTGATATATGTATATGTGTAGCTGATTCACTTTGTCATACAGCAGAAACTAACACACCATTGTAAAGCAATTATACTGTAATAAAGATGCAAAAAGAAAAGAAAAATTCTTTGGGAAAAAAAAAAAAGCAACAGCCTCAATTAGAGATCATGATATGTGGAATCAAAAGAAGTAGGGTTGGGCTTCCCTGGTGGCGCAGTGGTTGAGAGTCCGCCTGCCGAGGCAGGGGACACGGGTTCGTGCCCTGGTCCGGGAGGATCCCACATGCCGCGGAGCGGCTGCGCCCGTGAGCCATGGCCGCTGAGCCTGCGCGTCCGGAGCCTGTGCTCCGCAACGGAAGAGGCCACAACAGTGAGAGGTCCGTGTACCGCAAAAAAACCCAAAATAAACAAACAAAAAAAAACAAGAACTAGGGTTTGGGTCCTGATTCTATCCAGTCTGTTTTAGCTTCCTGCCCTTGGGTGAGTCATTTATCAATGCCTTTTTTTTTTGAGGCAGAGAGAGCAGTACTCAGTTTTTTGACTGCGTGGGGGTCAGCGCCCCTAACCCTGGCATTGTCGGAAGGTCAACTGTACTGACAACGAACAATTTGAAATACAAATTGTCAAATGAGGAAGGCAAGTTGCAGAACAGTGTATAGAGATGACCACCACGTGTGAGTGAGTGGTATATTCATTTACTGATTGAGAACACTTAAGGTGCCAGGCACAAGGGACACAGCAGTGAACAAAACAAGTCCTGGTTCCATGGTGTTTACAATCTGATGGAGAAACACAGATAATACACATGACAAAAGGTTACATATCAGGTTGCAATAAGATACAGGTCCCATTGTAATGCTTGAATTTGGCTGAACCACGTGAAATCGCCAATATGCGACCACTTTGACCTATAACAAGGTAATTTCATAAGGTCTAACTTAATACATACACAGACAAAATGATGTAAAAGAAACGGACAGTGGTTCCTCCAGGAAGGCAGATTAAGGAAGGGAAATGCTTGCTCTATCCATGGTGGGCTGACTAATTTTTTTTATCACATGCATGTACTGCTTATTCAAAACAAATAAATATTTTTAAATATATAACTGTAAGAGCACAATAAAGTCGGCACACAGAGAGAGGCAAAAGGTAGATAAGGATGGAGTGAGGATTAAGAGCTAAGAGGAGGCAGATTTTTTTTTTAATGCAAAAGTAACCAGGTGACAGTAGGCAGGTGACATACCATAGAAGGGTTTGCTCAGTTCGAAGCCATCAAGTGGCCATTTATTTTGATTCAACTCAGTCCCTAAGGATAGCACAATTCCTAGACACAGATCAGGAGAAGCTAGTGGAAACCGGGGAGAGACCTGGATGGGACGAGATGCAGTGGAATCCATACCTCGACTCACCAGCATACCTGCCCCAGGTGATCCTCGTGGGTCTTTCTTATCTGCACTCAATTCACCGATACAAGCACGGATTACAAAAGGCCACTTCCCATCACCACCCTCCATGTTCTCAGAGTCTCCCTTAAATGAGCAAAACCTGCCAACCTGATCTTTCCTGAAGGAAATGAATGCCAGTGTATCATTCCAGCACAGAACAGAGAAGCTAGGTCACATGGCCAGAGGCAAACCCAGCAGGAAGAGATCATATGGCACAGAGATAACCAAGAGGCAGCCAAACACATAAAGACTGGAACTGAGTTTCCTAAAGATGTCGGCCTGGCATGGAGTGACCACTTATTTTGGGCCAGACACAGGCCCCTCTGCTCTCTCTGAGTGTCCCCTCTGAGCAGACACGTATAACTTTGAACTCAGCTCGAATTCCTGCTCTCTATGTCCTAGCTCTACGTCCTAGCTTTGTGCCCTGGGGCACACTGATCAATATCTCTGAGCCTCCATCCTCCAGGGAGATAAAATAAGGGCTACCTGGCTAGTGTCCTTATTTTATTATTAATTATCTAGCTGTTCATTTTGGTATATATGTCTAGCTTTTTATATTACCCTGTAGGCTTATGCAAGAATAAACCCACCTACGGGAATTCCCACCTGCTTATTTTTCTGAGTCCTTTTCTGAGAACTTTCAAGATCAGAGTTTGTTCCAGAGACAAGAGTGTTTAGTCTTTAGAAGACTGAGTGCCTACCTCTGAAAATTATTGTAAAATTAAATGAGCTCATGTGTTTAAGACAGTTCCTAGCACATAGTAGGTTCTCAACAAATGCTTCCCATCATCATCATCCATCCATGAGGACCATGGATATACAGCATTAATAAGTGATGACTAAATGAAAGGGCAGACCTTGAACCCCAGGTGGTAAAGGGTCTTACCTTGTCTGTCTAGGGCTCTTACCTTGGTCCCCAGGGATGACATGTATTAACACTGAGCTAATCTCTCAGCCAGGACTGCCACTTTGCATAACTACAGGGGGTAGCATTCATACTGTATTCCATAAGCATAGTCTCCCACTGGCATCTGGAGTTGAGCAACATGGCAGCTCCCGTGTGCTAAAGTTTCAGGTTTGCTGGGTAATCACTGTAGCATTGTTTCCATGGTATCCCACCCCACCTCTTCATGGCCAGTATGCCCAGCCATTAATGCCACACTCTTCCTTGGCAACTGCCACCCCCGCAAGAAACTAGGGAGATGCCCACCTACCACTCCCCACTTTTTCTGGTTCATGAATCAATTTGAAATTATAGGGAAATATTTGTGCCTTTACTTTGAAGATGGTTCTTATCATTAATTGTAGGTAAATGTTAAACTAACTTTTTCAGTGCTAAAGTTATCTGCCCAGGGCCTTATGCTAGATAGAATTCTAGGTCTGGAGGTGAGAGGGAACTTAGAGATGCTCTAGGCTTCCGTCATTTGTTTTAAGAGAATTTGAGTCTCAGAAAGGAAAATGGACTCAACCAAGTTTGTTCAGCTCATGAGCAGCTCTTTGCTATCAATATCTCCAGTCCACCCTTAAGTACTTAGCAAGATGCCAGGGGACCTACGATTGCCTGGGCCTCGATTCTAACAATCATTTCAAGTAAAAAGGTACTGCTGACATCAGTATCCAATCCTTCTCCTGCTGGTAGCAACATTCTACTTCCTTTCGGGAATCACTAACTCTCCCCAGTCACATTGGTGAGGGCATTAATCAAGGCAGTTGCCCTCCCCAGGTCAAGGTGGGACCGAGATAAACCAATCAGACTCATTCCCTTCATTGCAATCAGCCCATGGTCAGAGCTGATTCACCCTGGCTGTGTGCTGAAATAACTGCCCATCAGATCCTGCTTCCTAGGTCCCCAGAGAGACCGTCCTTCCTGTTCTTGCAGAGACATGCTTTTCCAGAGCATCCCTGAAACCTACCATTGATGTATTTTTCAATCCAAGTTACCCAGAGTTGGTTTTTTCTCCCTGCTCTCCTATTGCAGAACCAGAAAGCAGGTATCTGCTTTGTGATGGGGTGGTATTCACCAAACATCCTTCAGGGCTGGCTCACCATCATGCCCTCCAAAGCCACTTAGCACCTATTGTCTGGACCACACATGTAAGTACTTAACCACCCACAATGCTATATTGCTCTGACTTTCATTGTAACACTTATCTCTGAAGACAGACAACAATCTTCCTGAAGGCCAGAGACCACATCATACTGAGAGATCTTCCATCCCAATGGATAGTGGTCAGCTATGAGGTGTGACACCACTAATTTGTTAGAATTCCAGTTCAAACAGTGGCATTTGTGATTTTGGCTTTTTTGTAAATTATAGCACATTCAAAGTCATTTCTACAATCACATCATTCTTGTGCACCTGTGTTCTGAGATGTTTTCTTGAGTGGGAAAGAAATGGAAAAGACTTCTGTTTTATGCTTTGTCTTCCATATTTTCTAATCCTGTAAAGAACAGAGCATGTGCTCAGTAATGTGTTGACTTGAATTGATTACATGACATCTTGCAAGCAATAAAATCGTATTTCTAAAAAACTTTTAAAATTCTCCCTCACCTCCTTTTCTCCTGGTTCCAGTCCCCCAAGAAAGAAAGCTTTTATTAATACAGATAACCCTCATTTATATGCTAAACTCATTTCTATTTACAGAATAATTGTAGGAAGACTAGTCATCTAGCCAAGGCTTTTAACTCAGGGATCACAAATGCAAATGTCTACAGTGGAGAGACAGTTAAAGAAACCACATAAAGCCCATTCAGTAGAGTCTAAGAGGGTGGCCATGTGGGTAGGCAGAATATTGGTCCCCAGATAATGAGGTCCACATCCTAGTCCTTGGAACCTGTGAATATGTTACCTTACATGGCAAAGGGGACTTAGCAGATGTGATTAAAGTAAGGATCCTGAAATGGGAAGATGGTCCTGGATTTTCTGGGTGGATCCAATGTAATCACAAGGGTCCTTAAAAGAATCAGAAAGGAGTAAAATGAAGAATGGAGTCAGAGAAAGAGATTTGAAGATGCTATGTTGCTGGCTTTGAATATGGAGAAAGGGGGCCACGAGCCAAGGAATGCAGGCAGCCTCTAAAAGCTGGGAAAGGCAATAGAACAGATTCACCCCTAGAGCCTCCAGAAAGAACACGGCCCTGCTGACACCTTAATTATAGCCCAGTAAGACTCATTTCAGACTTCTGACCTATAGAACTGTAAGATAACAAACTTGTGTTGTTTCAAGCCACTAAGTGGATGGTAATTTGTTAGAGAAATAGGAAACTAATACACCCAAGTATCAGCTTCAAACAACTGTTGCAGTTCTGGAATGCTGATCCAATTTGCCAGTTCTTCTAGTTTTTAAAAAGCAACTCAAATCTAGATAGTTTAATGAAAACTAATTTGACTTTTTAACACTCTGAGCCCCAGAGAATATCTGTGGGCTAGATTCAGCTCACAGGCTGCCTCTCAACCTCTTCTCTACTCCCGTGAAAGCATTCTCCTTGTGTTATCATGGAGAATGGTCATCCTGCTTCTGCCTAAACATGTCACATGATGGGAGCTGACCACTTTCGTAAGCATCATCCCAACGCCCAAGAGCTTTGATCTTTCGAAGGATCTGCTGTCTCTCTCCCACAGAATAGTCCTTTAGATGTCTGAAGACTGCTTTCACGTGGCCTCTGCCATTCTTCTTGAGACCCTTCCTGGAATCACAGTTCTCTCTGCTCACATTCCGAGTTTTCTCATGCCCTTCTAAAATGTAGTGACCAGTACCAACCAGCATCCCCCTGCATCAGGACCAAGGACTCAAAACCATGGCAGCCTCTCTTCTGTATCTTCTCAAATGCAGATAATATAAACTATGCTTCAAATTTTTCAATCTTTTCCTAGGTAAAGACATCTTGTCCAGCAAAGAGAAAATCACTCAAAGTGACCGCTATGTGGTTTGGCATACCACCCCCTCCAGCCTCGTTTCTCCTCCTGGAAATTATCAAGCTCTTGAGTCAACTTCTACTCATCCCTCGAATCTTGCTCAAGCACCACTTCCTCAAAGAAGCCCTCCCTGACCAGCTACAAATCTGGGTCAAACTCTTCTGCTGAATGCCCTCTTCCTTTAGAACACTCTCTCCGTAAGTATGCACAGTTACTATGGCTAGCCGTTTAATGTCTGTGACCCCCACTAGATTATAAACTCTGGGGGGGTAGGGTCTAAACCTATGTTTGCTCATCATCCTCCCTGGTGCCTAGTCCAGCTAATAAATGGGTGGGTGGGTGAATGTGTGGGAGAATCTAACTTGTCAATATTCTGCCTTATTATTAACAGAAATGGAAGTTTCGGCCTACTAATGTCATTTGGTCATTTTTTTCATGGATGAATACCACCAGCTTTTCAACCTAGCCCTTGTGGAATAAATTTTGTAAATGATATGCGAGACTTCAGTCCTTACGTCACTTGAATGATAACTTTATTCCACATTCTAGGTCGGTGCCTATATTTGAAGCTTGGTTTCACTGGCCTTTATGTTCTTTCCTCCTGGCTTTGGCATTTACTAATCTGTTAAGAAAACCTTGGGTCTTCAAGCAGTCAACAAACACAGCCTGAGTGGCTACTATGAGCCAAGCCCACAGGGCAGCTGAAGATAAGCAAGTGAATAAAGCATGACCCCTGCCCTTAAAATGCTCACAATCTAGTAAGAGAGACAGAGACATAAATAGATGACTGTGTAACCATGTTAACTGCTATTATTAAAGAAAGCTGGGTTTTGTGGGAATAGCAGGGGTTAACTGGTGAGAATGGGACAGGAGCCCCAGACAAACGGAAAAGCATTACAAAGGCCTGGAGGTGTCTCGAGAAGTGACAAGTATTTTAAGTGGTTGAAATATAGGTGAAAGTGAAGAGAGACAAGCATAGAAGGCTATGAATGGAGGGAGTTGGGCAGCAGATTAAGTGACACAGATTTTATCCACAAGTAATGGATTATTAATAGGAGCATGACATTTGCATTTCAGAAAAAAATTCTAGTGTCTATGGGAAGATGCACGGATAGAAAGGTAAGAGGGCATTTCAAAGGGTGTTATAACAGCCCAAATGAGAAATAATTGGAGTCTTATAAAGGATAGGAGGGAAGATAGAGACAGAGAGCCATAGACTTGAAAGATCCACAATGTTTATAAAACAGACCCAAGTATAGAGACCTGTGGCATGCCACCAGAGACCTGCTTCCAGGTGACTTACTTCAAATTAGTAGTGACAAATTAGTAATGACTAGCTTACTTAAGAAAAAAAAAAAAGGACTCCCTGCTGATTCTGAAAGCACTTCAAATTTCGAGTATACTTACATTTGGGAAGTTGCTTTGCCCTGTGTACGCAGTTTGCACTAGATTAATTTGTATGCATTTAACATTGCAGCATACGCTTACTCTCAAGTGTTTTCACCTGCTCAATCATCCATTCACTATATTCCTTCGACAAACATTTACTGAGCACATACTATTTACCAGGCCCTGGTAACTGCAGGGGACGGGGAGGTAAAACAACTCTGTCACTGCTCTGAGGAAGCTCGTGGTTGATGTAGGAAATGAGCACCCATGCAGATCCTCACTCAGTAACATGGTGGGCATGCCTTGGGAAAAGGAAGCCCAGGGGGTCACAGGGGTACCTAACCCAGCCTATGATAGGGTAGGGGACAGTCAGGAAAGACCCTTTGGATATTTGAGAGCTGTTCAGCTTCTCAACTGGACGGCGGGCTTCTCACGCTGAGTGTTCCCTCCAATTACCCCATGCGATGCTCAACACACAGCTTGACAGGACAGGTTTAGACCTCTACTTCCTGCACACTGTATTTCCACACATGCATGGGAAAGCAAAGGACTCTTGCTCCAAGGATGCGCTGCATCTAGTATTTGTAAGGGGCTACAGCTATGCGCCAATCACAAACCCATTTCAGTGCACAATGCAGATGGCAGACAACAAATCATGCACCTTATGAAGGCAGGGAGCCCTCTCCTCCTTGGTCCCTGCTGGGGCCAGAGCGTCTGGCATAGCGACTATGAGATGAATAACCAAGAGGCTGGGAGTTAAGCTGAGCTGCAGTCTTGCAATAATTTCTCTCCCCCTTTGAGTGATTATGTTGCTCTCCGCCACATTAGGGCAACGTAGGCTTACGCATCTCTGACTCAACCAGAACCACGCCTGACCCCACCAGCGTCCCTTACACAAGGCAGCAGGATGGAGCTGGTCTGCCAGACGAGCCTTCCACACCTCCCCTGCTGAGTCTTCAAATATCATCAGTCATACTGGAAAATGGCCCCAGCCCACTGTTGGTTAATGGACCATGATGGGTGAACACAAATGCAGGAAGATGCCTCTTTCTGTCCTCGCAGAGGTGTTTCTGTGGGGGCAAATGAGGTTGTGTCCAGAGCCAATCATGAGCACGTACGCAAGCCCGAAGCATGCCATGAACTTCTCCTCTTTTGGCCACAAAGTAACCAGGGGAAGATGAAGAAATGGCCATCTTTAAGAGGCTCCATGAGGAAGACAGACAAGTAAATAGACAATGATCACATGCTGTTGAAAGTGCTGGGATGGCACCATCACAAGGCATCTGATGAGTCTGGGGGTCACAGAAGCTACCTGGGGGAGACAATGCCTGGCGGCAGGACTAGAAATTACTTCTGCACAGGGTATGATCACCCAAGTGAATGGTCTAGAGCCAAACAGCCTAGGTTAGCATCTTGGTTCTGCCTCTTTCAAACTGCGTTAGTAGCAAGTTACTACGATTACTCTGAGAAACGTGAACGGTATCAACTCCTAGTTCATGGGGTTGTTGTGTGGACTGTGCACATAAAAGGCATGAGAACAAGCTTGGGATCCCGTGGGTGCTCGGTAAACACTGGCCATTAATTATTACCAGGGCTGGGACCAGGGCAAAGTGAATGAGATTCTTGCTTTGGGTACAAAATTTAAGGTGTCAAACGACTCAGCACTAAAGATAAGAGTTTAATGCCACATTTTTACAAATCAAAATAAATGCAGGAAAATCCATGGTGAAAGAAATATCAGAATTTGAAATAATGACAGAATCTGGCCCTGCACTTGCCTGACCCGCCTGGCTGGCACTGAGTTCTGGTCCTGTTGGATCCTCTTTTTATTTAAAAATTCAATATATAGCTCATCATAGAATTCTTTACATTAATTTCTGTCCTTTTAAGTACTGCATTAAAATAGCATTTATTTTGATAAGTTTTTGGCGCCCCCTTGAATTCTGTACCCGAGGCGAGTGCCTCACCGGCTCACCCAGTCCTGACCCTGATGCATTTCTTTCAAATTTTTCTGTTATACTACGAATATACGTCACATTTATAATTAGAAGAAAAAGTAAGATGACAATTTTAAAGAGATGAATTGTTAAAAGGAGACTTGAGCAGGAGGCACTTCAATCAGCTTGGGAGGCAAAGCAAAACATGTGGGCCATTTCAATCACAAAACCATAAAACAGCACACGATAAAGTACCTGCTAAGTGAAACATCAGTGGATGTTGTAAGAATTCTGATCAAGGGGAGAGAAAGGAAGGCTGGTGTTTTCTAGAAAGAGTCAGAAGAGAAGGAGGTGGGGTTTGGGAGGTAGCACCAGAAGGCACACATCAATCCCATCATAGCTGACATGCCTTCCAGCCCCTGGAGAACAGCTCACCTAAATGTGGAAGGGACAGCCAGCGCTTGTACACTGTGGTGGTCCAGGTCTCAGCTCCACCCTGCAGCCAGGTGAGAGGATCCTGGAGGCTGTTCAGGCTGTTCACCTGGGGGATACTTTCACAGAGGGAGTGGGGAGCCTCTGGGCCCGCTAGTGCTGAGGCTGCACGAGGGGAACTCAGTCAGGGAGGTGGCTGTCCTGGCGCTGCGGCACTCCGCTCGGCCCACCTGTCATGCATTCGCCCGTAAGCAGCGTGCCCAGCTCTGTGCTGCACCGTGAAGATGAGCAGGAAAGAAATTCGCCTCTCATCTCCGGGCTGCTCTGACTGTCCAGGTCCCAGACTCGTAAGCACAGACGCTTTGGAAACCCTGATTGTCACAAATGAGAATACATCCAGAGCTACAGCTCCAAACGCTTGGTCTGGGCACTGGCTGGGGCCTGCATTCAGTGATTGTGGACTATACCAAGGCTCGGACCCCACTTTTTCTCCCAAGTCCCTCCAAGCCCCGACAAAAAAATTCCATTTTTAAGAAAACATGTTTTTAACAAGATCCAATGAGATGGGACGGTCCATTCTCCGATAAGGCCAAGGAAGTATGGATCTCTGAGAAAGACCTGGACCCCAATTTAAGCTTGTGATCTTCAACAAATTGCCAGATCATGTGTCTCAGTTGCCCCAACAATGAAAAGAGGGGAATCACCCCACTGCTGATACCTTATTGGTAAAACAGGGAGACTAACAGTCCTTTCCTGTGTAGCAGGTATGAGAATAAAATGAGATAGTGTAGGTAAAGCAAGCATTCAGCACAATGCCTGGCGTATGACAAGTACTCAATATATGAGAGCTATTGTTTGTTATCATTTTATAATCATTGCTGTCATTATTATTGTTATTATTTGGTTGTAAGGATTAGAATTAGATCACGCACGTAAAGCATCCATCACAGTCTGGCACGCGGCAGGAGCACGGTAAATGGTAGGTATTGTCATAAAGATGGCCTAGAGGAAATGGTAAAATCTGCGAGGCATTTCAAAGAGGAAAGCTAAAATAGTATTTCTAAGCAGAAATCCGTGGGCACACTTTAATGTAAAGATAAAACACATTTCTAATCAGCATTATTTGCATATAAACAATTTATCTACCCAAGGCAAGAAAAGAATTTGCTCTCAAGTGGATGAAACCACCCCTACCCCATGCCCCAATTCCCTTTTTGCTACACATTTGCTTGGCAAATGTTTTCTTCTGAGATTGCAGCCAGGTCAACTTCAGCCCAGGCCAGAAAGGATTCAGAACTACAGGCATCGGGAGTAGTGGCTCCTGGATCTACCTCACACTGACTTCCAGGCCGAGCTGGAAATTACCTTGCAGAAATTAAAAGCCTCTCTAGCTCTGGGCTCACAATCTGAAACCACAAATTGTACTTTTTCCCCATGGGTGGCTGGTTCAGAACATTTAGTCTCCGATCTTAAAGGAAACTTTTTAATAGACTCTCCTTTGGGCCAGAAAAGGGTAAATGCTCAGTCTAGGAGACAGGCCGGTCAGTGTTGTAAAACAGTTCTCTGTATTTTTCTACATGTTTGCGGTAGTGTGTAAGTAAAGAGGAGAAGAGAGAGAAGCAGGCTCATGCCAGCCAGGCTGCTGAGCTCAGTGATGCTGTAATCACAAAACCCTCCACAGGCTGGTTGGTCCAAGCCCTGCTTCCCTGCCAGTCACTTACGATGTATACAAACTTCCCTACAATTTCAGATGCAGCTTCAGCCTCAAGGAGCTGCTCAGACATTTTCTTCCTGCCCGGGCACCGACTTCCTCATTCTTTTCCCTTTCCCACCATCCAGCCAGGGGTCTTGGGAGTGCATGAGGACTCCCATTGAATCAGGCCTTAAGCAGATGGGCTTCCAGGGTCTTGTAGGAAGAAGGGGGCTTTCTCTGGGGTACCAGAAGAACAACAAGAGCCCTGAGCTGGGACTCGAGACACTAGTACTAGATCTGGCTCGTGAACCCAATCTCTCTGGCCCTCAGCTCTCGGTCAGTAAGAAATGGAAAAAATAGGGAATCATCCCCACGTGCGTCCTTTAAAAGAAGGTTTCAAGTGAAATAATGGACATAGACACTCAAAGGCCACCTCAACCCTGGCTACATGTTAGTACCACGTACAGTACTTTTAAAAAATTCAGATGCATAGGCCCCACCCCAGAACAATTAATTCAGAGAACTTTCTGGGGATGCGATGTGTGTGTAGGGGTGGCAACCGCAGGGCAAGAGAAAGAGGATGTAGTGGAGAAGCAGTGTGTGTGTCTCAAGAAGTGTTAGCTACTCAGAGTGTGGTCCATGGACCTGTTATTATGGGTCCATGACAAGGGGAACAGGAATTGAGAGTTAACTGTCTAGACATGTTTATAGCAATCTGGCATTGCTGCAATGTCCAAGTATTATAAGATCATTTTTTTCTAATAAATATTTTTATTGTATTTTACAAAAGTACCTGACAATAAAGGATTAATAGGTTTTTTAGAAGTGTATCCCACCACTGCTGCTGTTTTAGAAGCACTGGTGTAGTGAAGCAGGACCAACCTTGAAGCCAGGTGGCCCTCCACTGAAACCCAGGCTCTATCCTTCATTCACTGCATGCACTTCCATGCTCACTGAAGCTCTCTGGGCTCAGTTTCCTCATCCAGAAAATGGGAATCCTCATACCTGCCCTGCATTATTTTTCCAGGAAGTCCAGAAATCAATTATGTAGAAAACACCTTTCACGGTGTACGTGACCAATAAACATAAAATTGAAGGTCTGCATATTATGATTTCAGTACAAAGTAGGAGTTTAATGTGTAGGCACAGAGTAGATGCTCAATAATATAAGATTAGAGTTTTCCGTATTGAGTTTCTGAATAGCCACGGAGGACATGGACTCTGGAGCCAAGAGATCAAATGTGCTTACTAGCTATTTGATATAAGGCCAATTAATTAAGTATTCCAATACTCAGTTGCAAAATGAGGGTAAATAATTACAGTGTAACCCACGATATTGTAAGAATGAAATAAAATTAAGTACATATAAAGCACCATGCATAGTGCTTGACCTCTATTAAATGTTCAGTAAATAGCATTATTTTCCTCTCATAATCATCATCATTATTATCCTTGCTACTCTCATGCCAGGTATAGCAGGGATCACACCTGTGTCAGCCCCAGCAGAGAGGACCACAGCTGCAGAGTCCAGACACGTCACTGAGCTACAGTGGGTCTCGGTCAGGCCCCTGCACTTCTGTAGCCTGTGCATGATGCCACTACATCCCATAAACTTCTCCCTCTTACCTCTGAGTATGTGCTGAACAGCCTACCAAGGCTTCAGACTCATTAACATCTAATCAGTCCTAATTGGCTGTGATTCAACAGCCTAGGCTCTGGAAGAAGTCCACCAAGGGGCAGGTGGCTGCCAGAATCCTCACAGAAGCATACCCACAGCCTATGGGGACCAGCCACTAAGTGGGTGGGGGAAGGGAGACTAGAGTCGGGTCCTCTAAGAAACCTGTGCCTTCCCAGCTCTAAGGTATGCAGGCATTGAAAGACGGATTACATGAACAGACTGACCAAGCATGGATCCATTCAACACAAATTTATTGAGCACCTACTACATTTCAAGCACTGTCCTAGGTGCTGGAGATAGCCCTCATTGAGCTTAATCTTGTGGGAGAGGTACAACAAAAGGCAAGTGAGTGCACTCATTAAAACAATGGTCAACATTTATTGAGCACCTATTGTATGTCAGGCTCTGCCCTCCTAGAAGCCCTTCTGGATGATCCTATAAGGTAAGATCTATCATTATCACCATTTTAGAGAAGAGGAAAATGAGGTCCAAAAAGTTGGCCCAAAATCCCAGCAGTTGGTAAGAGGAGAAGCCAGGATTCTCACCTCAGCAATCTGCTGCAGAAAGAACAACCACTAGACACTGAGATGGTAGATTCCAACTGAGTTCTCCCAAGCTAACCTTATACCACACTGTAAACAAACAAAATGATGATTGCCAGATGCTCCTGGTATTCCAGTTGCATTCCAAAGCTACAGAATGAGGTATTTCCAAATCAGGAGTAATTCAGCCAACTAAGGCATTGGCTCCATAAACACCACGAGAAGCCAAGCAGAATATATTGGACAGATGTCACATTGTCTACTGGCAATTTTCTATGGTACTTGTGTCTGTGTTTATCTGGGTCCATGTAAGTATGGTTTCCATAATGACTCTTCAAAGTCAGTATTATGATTACAACTTTATAGATGAGAAACTAAGGCTGGGATTTACTTAGAAATCTGGCACAGATCTTAAACCAGTAAGGGGGCTTACCAGGATCGGAACACCAACATGAGCCCATTTTCTACTATTACCACTGATGGCGAGAACTGAAAAGTCCTCAATTACTGTTGATAAAAGAAATAGGTATGGTGGAATTAAAGGTCCCAAAAGAGCCTTCTGGTACTTCCTCTTGCCCTGGTTCAATGATCTCTCATGAGATGAACGTTTTCAGTGTATGTTGATATAAATGGGCATTCTTGTCTTGCTAGTTAAACCTGCAGACAGAAATAATACAAGTGGCAACAGATCCACTCATTTCCATAGGCCTTCCAAAGAGGTCATCAACATATGGCATCTCAGTTAATCCCCCAATGGCCCTGGGAGTGAGCACTGGTGTAATTTTACATACAAAGCAAATGAGATCCCAAAACAGTGATGACATATTTATTAAGCACAGGCCTTATGCCAGGCACTTTGCACGTTACGCCATTTAATCCACTTGTGTGAAGCTGTCACGGTGCTCACTGTTCAGAAGAGCAGGTTGGGGCTCAGGGAGGTTAAATGACTTACCCAAGGTCATATGGCAGGTCATCAGAGCCATAATCGAACCCAAGGGCCTGCTCTCAACCACCATGGCATCCAGCTTCTCCCCAGGACAGACAAGGGCTCACACTAAGCCCATCGATTCCCATCAGATACCTGTCCATTCATTTGGACTTGTCACTCATTATAGACTCTTGTGAAGACTCTGCTGATGCCATACACAGTTCAAAGCAAAGATGTGCTTCAGACTCAGATAGCCTATGTCCTCACTGCCTCTTTGCCTATTTCCTGTTGGAAATCACATAATATGCTATGGTTTTCAGACTCTCATTTTGCAATCCCATTCAAGTCACAGAGTTAGAGTGATATCAAGATGAGGACACTAAATAACAGTGGAAAGACCCTCGTTGAAGCATAACCCCCCACTCCTCACTCACTGAAGGCAGGCACAATAGCTCTCCCCCTGCTTAGCAATGATTTTATGTCAAGTAGGTGTCACTGAGTGGCATGAGAGACCACCTGTAGACACAGAAGAGCTATTTGGTTGGTTGGTTGCTCATTTTTTGAAGAAATGAAATGAGCTTTTAATTCAAACACAGTCTCCCACAAAATAATCCAAGAGTGAATGAGCCATGAGTTTCAGGAGTTGACAGTTGAAGTGGAGAGAGGCTGAGGAAGCCAAGAGATATGGCTGGGGGGAGAAAGTGAGAGGAGGAAGAGGAGAGGGAATGAGGAGGGGAGAGGGGTAGAAAGAGAAATGGGAGCTTATGGAGAGAAGGGAGGAGACCAGGGAGAGAGAGTGGAGGAGGAAACTGAGAGATATGCAGAGAATTAGAGGGGCTAAGAAGGAAAGGTAATTATTAGTGGTACAGCTGAATCATAAAACTTTCATGTCTATAGGAAACTCATGGCTCTAGGGTTTAACAAAAGGTGTTATGTCTCAAACCTGCCAGACTGGGGAAGCAGCAGGACTCCTGGAATGTGTTAAAGCAGGGAGGCCAGTGTGCCTTCTTACTTGACTCCAGGAAAACAATTTGCGCCAGGGGTGAAAATAAACACGCAAGCCTCTTGGGAAAGGTTCACCCAAGAGTACTGACAAGAGCCATCCCCCCAGCGTGTCACCCTGCAGTGAGAGGCAGGCTAGGGAATGCACAGGCTCACAGGCGGAGATACAGCCTTGCTTCAGAGAAATCTTGCTGCAAACCCTGGAGGCTTCCAGACTAGGGCTTTGGACAGAGTTGCAATGATGTTGTGTATCCAAGGCAGTGGAAGTTTCCTCCAAAGGAAAAAGGGAGGCAAGTGGCTTAAGCAAGTCTGGCAAAGCAAGCTTGGCTGCCAGAGTCCTGGAGTCAACCCTCAGCAGCCTCTCCGCCTCACACAACCCTGTCTGCTTCCACATCATCACTGTTCTCAGTCCAACCTTCTTCCTGGTTATAGAAGCTCTGTACACCCACCACAGAAAAAATACGCAAAGGCAGAAGGATGCAAAGAAGACTTCCAGAATCCCCCACCCAATGGCAGCCACTAGGACAAAGGACTGCTTGGTGATTGAGCGCAGGGTTCAAATCCAGACGTAGGTTCTCACTACCTGAATGATTTAGGGCAAGTCACTTCACCTTCCTGAACCTCATCAGCATGACAGAAGTAACAAAATGTGAAAAAATAAAACAAAATCCTTGATGCACTGTCTACCATGTACAGGAAGCTATTGCTATTATATATTATTGTTATTTGAGTGGATTCTATCTTTTTTCTCTGCATTTGAATGTGATCTGTGCAATGTACCCAACACAGCCAGAAGGATTTTTCTAGACGGTTTGGGGGGAGGGGGAACCTTCCTAAATTCAATCTTCAGATCACTTTGTCCCCTGATCCAAGAAGAGCATAGGACCAGTCTCTGACTCTCCCTTTCTATCAACCGAAGAAACTGGTGATGCTCCACTCGGCACATGGTCAAGCCAGGAGGGACTACAGAGAACACAGAAAGCAGAGCACCCCCAGCAGACATGGGCCATGACAGCTCTTAACAATGATCCCAGGAAAAACCACCAACTCCACTCAATTAGAGACATGTTGAAAAATAACCACATCTATTCTTCTCTCTCTTCCCTCCTCCCACCAAAAAAACTGCAGAACTGTGAAAGCAGGTCATTTCAGGTTCTTCATATCAGCTGGAGGAATCTCCAGACCTTTGCACATGCTGTCCCCTCACTTATGATGCTCTTCCTCAGGCTCCTGGTGGGGATCAAACCCTCTCCTATGTGACTGGTCTGTTCTCAAATGGCTCCTTCTTAGTGAAACCCTCTTATGACTCTATTTAAAATTGAAGCCTCATTGCACCACTACCCTAACCCTCTATTTTGCCCTTCCCTGCTCTGTTTTTTCCTAGGGCTTATCACCAGCTGACATATTACGTATCAATACTTTGTCTCCCCGCTTCACACCCTAGATTGTAGCCACAAAGAAGACAGAAGGTTTTGCCTGTTTTGTTGACTGCTGTATTCACAGCATTCACAGCCTATAGAAGTCTCTCAAATAGTATTTGTTACATGAAAGAATGAGTTGCTCATATCTGTCCCCAACCCCTGGCATATGCATGAAGGTGTAAGGGATATTAAAAAGAAGTCATCCATATTACAGATGAGAAAACTGAGACCCAGAGAGAAGGGACTTGTCCAAGATTTCTCAGCAAAGTTTAGCAGTTCAGCCGGCAAGAATATCAATGTGTGTTAGAATATCAATGTTAGAATACAATGAATTTCCTCTCCAAGGAATGTTCTATCTTGCCTTGTCTCGGAAACAACCTCCATAATCACAAGAGCAGGGTAGGAGCATGGCTTCCAGTCCTGGGTCTGCATTGATTAGCTGTGTGAGGTTGGCCTGCCTCTCAGTGATTCCACCTTGCCACCTCTAAAATGGAACAATAAATCCTGCCCTTACCACCAACCAGAGCTGCTCTGAGCATCAGTAGAATATTTTGGCTTCCATGGTGAAAGGCGTACCTCGTGAGACAGGAGGGGCCCTTGTGGTGTGTTACTGGAAGTGCTAAAGTTCCAGTGGGGGCTGGCCCAGTGCCTCTGTGCCTTCCCATTCAGACACTCACCACCACGAGTCACAAGCAAGGGATGCCATCTCTTAGTAAAGAACAGAACCAGAGATGCTGCTGCACCCATGAACAAAGCACTCTGTCTGCTTGTTCTCTCCTCCCTCCCCCTAGGCATTGTGCCTTGAACAGAGGACCTTTTCCACCCTCTGTCTGTCCCCACGGCCCTGGCCTGGACAAATCTCTCCAGGAGGCATCCCCTTTCACATCCACTCAGCTTCCCCCAGAGAAGCGCAGGTGGTTGGGAACTATTACTAAAGGATCTTGCTGATTTTCTGGTTGTCTGTGGAGTCACTGGAAAGCCATCATCATAGCTGGCGACTGGCATTTGTCCTCTGTATGTCCCACGCCACACGTGTGCTATGGACTACAGCACGTAGTACCACTCACTCCTCGCAACAACTTTATGAGGCAGGCACTAGTGTCATACCCACCTCAGAGATGAGGAAATTGAGGCAGGATGTTTAATTAAATTCTCCAAAGTTTCACAGTAAACAAGTGTCAGAGTGATGATTCAAAGCTAGGCATCCAGAAGGATAAGAGATGACAGCTATCTGTCCAAAATAAACGTGTGCTCTCCCCTTTACATAAATAGTGTGGTGCTATCACTGGGAGGCAGCTGCCCAGCCAGGGACTACATTTCCCAGCACCCCTTGCTGTGTGTGGCCACGTGACTAGTTCTAACCAATAGGATGTGAGCCAGCATTTTTAAGAGGTGAAAAATCTTCTCTCCTTCCTGTCTCTGCCTCCACTGGCTGGCGGTAGAACAGTCTAGAGGATGGCAGAGCCCCAGATGGTAGGGACTGGGTCTTTCATTGCCCCACAGTGAAAAACTGCTTGCTGATCTGCATTGGACCATTGGATGAGTGAGAAATAAGCTTTACTGCCAAGTCAGAGGTCAGCCAACTTTTTGTGTAAAGGGCTAGACAGCAAATATGTTCAGCTTTACGGTTCGATTCATATAGTCTCTGTCACAATGACCCAGCTCTGCCCTTGTAGCATGAAAGCTTCCTTAGGCAATCTGTAAACAAACAAATATAGCTGTGTTCCAACAAAACTTTATTTACAAATAAAACAGACAGACAACCAGACTTGGCCCTGGGCTGTAGTCTGGTAAACCCACTGAAATTGGGGGTGGCTGAGTATCTGTCATTGTAGCTAATGTTAATCAAGTAACATGGGGTAGAAGAGTGGAATGATGATAAATAGTCCTCATTGGTCCCCCGATCATCCATGACCATACACACAGGAAGGGATCTCCCAGTCCCAACCCCATCTTCCCTTCCCAAAGCCTGAGCGGGCCATGAATCCAGGCCACAGTCTTCACTGCCTGTGTAAAATCAGAAGAGGACATTTCCTAGCCTAATCACGCATCTTCCCAAAGGCTGCAGTCATGTAGATTCAAATGAAAAACAGCATTTTAAAAAGAAGACAGATATGCTGAATAAAACATTAAATAGAAAAACCCAATGCAGCACTTAAAAGTTAATGCCCCAACATTTATTTTGGGGATGAAGCATATGTCTCACCTCATCTGTGATTAAAAGGTTCCCTGCCTTATTCATGCAATGGCTTTTTTCATTGTTTGCATAATGCAGCCAGTCAAAGTAGAAATTCCACAGAGGCTGCTGGGTTCTAGAAGTTTACTGTTGGTCACGGAAACGGATCGTGGGCAAGGTGCTATGCCGGACAAGAGGAAACCATTTCAGACACTTTCCAAGTCATCTTCACGTTCTTGGGTGAATTCTTTTAACCATTAAATATTATACAATGGCATTTCTCTTGTCACTCAATATTACTGTCAGTTCTGGCAGAAAATATAATAGACACATTCTGGGTTTCCTTCCCCCTTCTCTGCACCAGACAGTGATGTGACTGCATTAGCAGCATCTTTACAACTGACATGCTGCCCTTTTGGGAGGCACTGAAGTGGTGTGGCCACAGCTTTCTCCAGCGATGTGCTCAGGCCTTGCCATTGCCATGCGGATGCGGTGGGGGTGGGGGGATGAAACCCAGAGGGTATTAGTTGTGGTCTCCTGCCTGCACTTTCTCCTACTGTGGGTAATTGAGCTGGCACCTGGAAATCCACACATCCTGGGAAGGTCCAGCACAGGACCTGGCATTTTCAGACGGAAAGGTTTTTGTCATGGATACTTACTACTTGCATTCTGTCTTAAGCATCAGGCGTTTTTCCTTTTGGCCTTTTATACTGGTGAATTACAGAAGGGCCTCTCCCATCTTTCTCTTCTTTCTAGCCTTCCCCCTCCTCTTTCTTCACTGATTCTCTGCTCTCAGGCCAAGAGACATTATTTAGAAACTTAAGTGCAGGGTGATCATCTATTAACTCAGCAAGCAGTTATTGACATCTACAATCTCAGATACTGTTTAAGCCTCAAGGGAGTTAGCAGTGAGCAAAATACAGTCGATGCCATCAAGGTACCTACATTCTAGTAGGAAAGACAATAAACAGGTTTATAATTTGTCTCCAAAGATTTTTTTTAAGTAAAGCCTATTTGGTTTTATGTCTCATCCACTGTTCTGCGGGGGCTCTACAACAGTGGCTGCTGACATAAAAATATGCTAACATTCATGAGGCCAGGGAGACATCTGAACTTGGGAAGGTGGTTTGGGTCCCTGGAATTAGAGGAAAAGATTTCTTCTGTCACTCAGTTCACGTCATTTCCCAGCTCTCCAGCTTTCAATGGCCTCTCGTCACTCCCTGAATAAAATCCGAATTCTCAACGTGGCCTTCAAGATCCCACATGAGCTGCTTCTGCTACTTCGCTGAATACATCCTCTATTCCTTCTCTCCGGCCCACTGGCTTCTCTGCTGCCCTTCAAAGACACAGAGTCTGTTCTCACCTCAGGGCCTTTGAACTTGCTGTGCCCTCCACCTGATTGCTCTTCCCCTAGACATTCATATGGCTGCCGACCTCACTTCAAGAGGTCTTTCCTATCTAAACGGCAGCCAATACTTTCTATTCTTTGCCCTGATGCTATAGACTGCGTGTCCTGGGGGACAGTCATATGTTAAAGTCCCAACCCCCAATGTGATGATATTAAGAGGTGGGGCTTTGGGGAGGTAATTAGGTCATGAGGGTGGAGCCCTCATTAATGAGATTAGTGCCCCTATAAAAAGGCATTAGAGAGCTTTCTCCTGCTCTCTCTCTCTTGCTCTCTCCCCCATGTGAGGACGCAGCAAGAAAACAGGAATCTGCCAGCCAAGAAGAGGGTCCTCCAGGAACTGAATCTGCTGACACTTTGATCTTGGACTTCCCAGCCTCCAGAGCTGTAAGAAATAAATGTTTGTTGCTTAGGCCACCCAGTCCATTTGTCAGAGCAGCCTGAACAGACTAAGACACCTGCTTTCAGTGTTTCTTCTCAGCCCACACTGCTCCATGACACAGTCTCTATGCATCTGATTGTCTCCGCCGTCTGTCTTCCTCCACTAGGGCACCAGCTATCTCAGGCTGAATGAGGAATGCCACCTAGCAGCTGTAACTTACTGCACCCACTCTGCTCCCCTCCAGTCAGTTTTCCATGTGGCTGTCAGAGGAGGCTTCTGGAAGGTAAATCAGATGCTTACCACCGCCTCCCACCATGGTTTGGAAATCTTCATTGCTTTCTCTCTGATCTTAAGACAATGATGCAACTCCCCAACATGGCCTGCAAATCCCTGCATGCTCTCACACCTGCCCGCCTTCATCCTCACCCTCCAATCTCCAGAATCTCCAGCATTTGCTCAGACCTTCATTTGCTCCAGTCCTTCCTGCCACAGAGCCTTTGCCCAGATTGTTCCCACCTTCTGGAACACTCCTCTCTCTCCCAGCCACCCTCTCTGAGTCTTCATATCAAAGTTTCAGTCCACATCCTCAGGCAATCTCTCTGGCCTCTCTGAGTGGGTCAAACCCCCAGCATGTGCTCTCATAGTCCTTGTGCTTTTACAGTACTGAATACAGGGTACTGGATATTTGTGGGGGTGACACATTTTTCATATCTGCCCCTCCTCCTCTAGACTATACGCTCCAGGTGAGCAGAGAAAGCATAGTTTTTACTCCTATTTTTACTCTCAGAGCCTAGCACACAGTTAGGTTTTCAAGAAATACGTGAACAAATAACTAAATGAACATGACTTTCAAATAAGCTACTTAAAGCTTTCTGAGCCTCGGGCAATGACAGCTACACCATAGGGATGGAAGGCCTCCATGAGATAAATTATGATGATGCTTCGTAAATAGAAATGCGCACAATCTGTACAAACTAAGTGGTTGTTTAAGTACTTGGGCCTGCCCACCTCTAGGTCTCTCATCTGATCCATTGAATTCGAAAACTTCCACAGACATTTTAATCCAGATACCACATCTGCTGAGTTTCTTTAGTAGCCTTTGCCCTATTAAAAGTCAGTATCTCGGGAGATTGGGGTTGACATATGTACACTAATATGTATAAAATGGATAACTAATAAGAACCTGCTGTATAAAAAAATAAAATAAAATTCAAAAAAAAAGTCAGGATCTTCTCATCAAATCAGCAAGTTGGGCATTTACTATGTATTTTAAGTGCTTTATATAAATTAACACATTCCTCCCTGGCAACCGATCAATCTCCCCATTGTACAGATGGGGAAATTGAGGCATGGAGGAGAAAGAGAACTTCCCAGTAGACACACAACTAGAAAGTGGTGAACTCTGAGTGTGAACCCAGGCATTCTAACTACAGTCCATGCTCTGAACCATCCTGCAGCAGCGGTAAAGTCACACACAAATGACAAATGAGGAAACTGAGGCCTAGAAAGATTTCATCACATGTTCTGCTGACTCCCAGCTGAAACTCTGAACACCAGGCCTCCACTTGCATGAAAGAGACCAAAATCCAGTGTCCTTGCCCAGTGAGGAGTCCCTTGAACCCATCATCACGTCATGTCCTCCAGCACACCAGGCTCCCAGGACACCCGAAGCCCCAGCTGGGCTGTACCTAGGGGTGCAGTTTGCCCTACACTCCTGGGCATATGTTTATACCTGTAATGGATGAGTTCTGGTGACCTTCTCAGGTGCATATACCTGGTGCCCTTAACCTGACATGCCACCTTTGGGCTGTAAGTCAATTCCATCAGCATCTACCAAGATTCTACCACATGGAACTCTGCAGAGAGCAGAGGTTACAGAGTGAAGCTTTAGTCAGACAAGCCTGGGTTCAAATCATTCACTTACTCATTCATTCATTCATTCATTCACTCATTCATTCATTCTGTTAACAAATATTGTGGAGCCCTGGCTCTGTGATGGGGCTGCTCATGCACTCGCGATACAAGGTGAACCCAAGAGACAGGGGCACTCAGAGCCTGGTGGGACAGACAGACACCAAGACACTAAACACGTAAGAAAATTGGCAATTGTGCTACACATTCAATGATGAAAATAAATAGGGAGATATGGTAGGATAAAACTGAGAGTAGAGGGTTGGAGAGGCCTTTAAACCAGGGCCGTGATCTGCCCCTGACAAGTTTCACGCCTTTGGGCAAGTCTCCTAACCCCTCCAAGCTACAGTTTTCAAATCCATGAATGGGGATGGTCATATCTACTCCATATGTAAAATGCTCAGAAATGAAAGCTCTGCTTTTGTTAAGCCAGGCGCTAGGTATTCAAATGTAAACAAGACATCATGTGCAATCCGCCCCATTCCTCCTGACGCAGCCTTCTGTGCGCTGAGTCCATGCTTGTTCACTGCCCACCAAGACAGGCACATCCTGCAGCCCTGTCCAGCCCAGCGGCCAACCGTGAGAAAGGCAGACAGGAGGCATCTTCCTCCTCCCACCTTGCCGGGTCACTGAGCAAAGAGGAGACAGAGGCAGATGGGCCCACTTTCTGCCTCTTTTTTATTTTTTCCTATTGCCCCAGGCACAACAACCAACAAGAAACACTGGCTGGAAGAGCTTGCAGGATGGGCCAGAACCTTGGCATAGATGGATGGCTTCCTGAAGCCAGGCTGCCATGAGAGCCGAGATTAGTGGAGTAAAGGGCAGACAGTTCTACATGCTATCTGACCAAATCATACTGCTCCCAGAGACAATGGCCCATCATTCTCTGCCTTCAGGCTGGGTTGGTAATCAGGGGAGCTTAGCAACTTGGGTCAAAACTGGCTCAGAGATGACGGAACCAGGCTCTGGGGAGAAGAAGCCTGACTTGCTGGCTAATGGGCAAGGTCAAGAGATAAAGGAGTCACTTGTCTTTTAACAGCCCCAGGTGAGAGAAAACTGAAATATCTGTTCAGGAGATTTGTTAGCCCTGGCATTCTTTTTTTTTTTTTTTTGCGGGCCTCTCACTGTTGTGGCCTCTCCCGGTGCGGAGCACAGGCTCCGGATGTGCAGGCTCAGCAGCCACCGCTCACGGGCCCAGCCACTCCGCAGCATGTGGGATCCTCTTGGACCGGGGCACGAACCCGTGTCCCCTGCATTGGCAGGCGGACTCTCAACCACTGCGCCACCAGGGAAGCCCCTTGGCATTCTTAAAGAGCCCCAAGTTCAAGGTATCTGCACCATATGCATACAGACATATATTTTATATACATATATAGGCACATATATATGTATATACTTACACACATATAGTTACACATACAGACATGCATATATACGTGTATACATATATAATAGAGACATACATAGACACATATGTAAACATGCAAATATAGAGAGATATACAGATGTATAGACACATTCACATATATATGTGTAGAGAGACACACATGTATGTACACATAGATGCACGTATGTACTGCTGATATCACATCACATTCACTCTAAAAAAATCTTCAGTGGTTCTGCATGAAGAATAAACTTATCCTAACCCTAAAACCCCTATAATTTGACCTCACCCTCCTTACATACAACCATGCCCTTCTTTACCACTTACACTTTTCTTTTCATATTCTACACTGGTGTTTTCCCAGCTTCCATCATTCCAAAACCATCTTTGTGATTTTTGCCTTATCTGCGAGCCACCTATGTTATTAGTAACAATATTTTACAAATTAAGTTAGTTTTCACTTAATTTATTTTGAAATATAACTTTATTTGTAGCACCATAAACGTAAAACCAGTGTCATTCATCGTGACATAAAGGCAGCTACAAAAATAAATACAATGAATTACAAAATAATGCTGGTGAATTCTAGCGGGAGCAGGAGCCTGAAGAAAACCTTTAGCCAGAGACTTACTTAGAGATTTTGCTAAGAAGGGAGAAAAGCTGGTGCTGGAGAAATGATACCTCCAGCTAAGACTTTCCCCTTGACACAACCTGGAAAACTGGAAGATAACTAAAAAGGGGGTCTGTGATTCAGTCCATTTAACTTGGTGTTGGTGTGACCCCTCCATTCATCTCAAGAAGCACCAGTGTGCAGCCCACACTTTGAGAAATACTGGTCGAGTATTCAGTGATTTGCTGGCTGGGAGCATCCCAACAAGGTTCAGCCAATTTGAGTGTCACGCATACAAATCACACGTGGATGCAGCATCCTAGCAACTGTCCTGAAACTCCTGCCAGGTCTCCCCATTAGGCATAACTCATCCTGGCTTTCATATCCCATACAACATAACATCTTTGGCTTCCTCCTCACTTCCCACTGTGTGTCTGTACTTACTTTTTCTCACACTGCTCTTTGTATATGTACTCTACCCCTGGGCAAACCAGATTGCTCCATTTCCCCTAAATAAGCCTCATGCTTCCACACCTCCCTGCCTCTGCTCCATCTGAAATGTCCTTCCCCGGCTCCTCCCGAAGCCCTACCCATCCTTCAAGGCACATCTCAGGTGTAGCCTCCTCCGTGAAGCACCCCCTGCCTTCTCCAGGGTCTCCCACACCTAAGCCAGTGACTCTCAAATTTGAGTGTCCATCAGCGCCACCTGCCAGATGATGCTGATGCTGCTGGTCTGGGGACCACACTTTGAGGACGACTGCATTAGGCAATCAACAGATTTCTGTGGAATTTAATTTCCTTTCTGCCTCCTGCTTCAGGTGAAAGTGGTGACTGAATGGTTGTTAGGTTCCCCACTAATAACCCCTCCCTTGTGTTACTGAGAGCAAGAGGTCTCTCTGAAATACACGAGGCCCTCCCCCTTTTTAATCACTCTGCTTACTCTGATTGTAAACAGTTCCTAAGACTGATGTGGCAAAGAACCACAAACTGAGTGGTTTAAACAAAAGAATTTTATTCTCTCATAGCTCTGGAGGTGAAAAGTCCAAAATCACCGTGTCGGCAGGGTTGGTTCCTTCTGAGAGCTATGAGGAAAAATCTCTTCCATACCTCTCTCCCAGCTTCTGGTAGCCTCAAGTGTCCCTTGGCTTGCAGATAGCACTCTCCCATTTATGCCATAATAAAAACATTAGTACTTACTATATTTAAAAAATTATATGTGTCTCCACATCATCTTCTCTGTGTATGTGTCTGACTCTGTGTCCAAGTTTCCCCTTTTTATAAGGGCACCATTCATTTTGGATTAGGGTCCATCCTGATGACCCTATTTTAACTTGATCACCTCTGTAAAGACACTATCTACATATGAGGTCACATTCTGACGTCCTGGGGGTTAAGGACTTCTACATATATTTGGGAGGGGGACACAGTGCAATTCCTGACACCCTGTCAGGTAACCTCTGATCCCTGGAGGATCCCCACTGTGGAGAAAAACAACTCACTTGCCTTGATGACACATCATCTCATAGATGTCCCTCGTCACCAATCCAAGCATCAGAATTTGGGCTACTGGAGAATTCTGCTCTGGTGAGCAAAAGTGAATGCTCATGTCATTATGCAATGTGCTGACCTAGCAGGTAATTTAAATGAAAGGGCACTGGTAGCCATGAGAAACGTTGGATACACATCTCACCAAGGCTTTTCTTCCCGTAGCTTTCTTCATGAAATATAAAAACAACCCTGTTATATAACCACATTCCACCGCATTGAGTTAACTAAATGGATTTGAAGCCCTTCTATGGAAACACAGTGATGGCCTCTCCACGTGCTGCATTAACAGCCTCTACTCTGCCTCCGCACAGGCCCAGCCCTGCCCCGCTCCATCTCACCTGCCTCTCAGTCTGCAGCCTGGTCCTTCTAAAAAGCTTATCTGACCATGGCACTCCCCCACTTAAAACACTTTAATGCTCCCCCTTGTCCAAACTCCTTAGCAGGGTATTCAAGGGTCTTCATTATTCTGCATATGACGACGTCTCGATTCCCATTTCTTAGTTCACCCGCCACCTAGCCGTCCTCCCAGGCAAGCCCAGCATCCTGCAGCTTTTCTCAGTCCCCATCACACTCCCTGGAATGCCTTTCCCTCCTGCTCTGCCTGGACCAGGGCACCGCTATCATTTGGGGTTGGGATAATCCTGCCTTGTGCAGGGCTGTCTGTGCACTGCAGGGTGATCAGGGTGGTAGGTAGCAGGGTGCAGTGGGTAGATGCCTCCCTGGCCTCTACCCACTAGATGTTAGTAGAAATTCCTCCCCACCTCCAGTTTTGATAACCAAAAATGTCCCTAGACATTGTCAAATGTCCCCTGGCCTAGATAATTCCAACTGATCCTTTAAAACTCAGGACAGAGCTTCCAGGAGGCTCTCTGGCCCCTCCTCCAGGTTGCATGGTGCAATGTCCATGTTTTACCACATCGCTCACAGTGCAAATTCACTGTGCGTTTACTCTGGGTCTCCCCCAAATTAGCCTGGACCACGTCTGCTTCTATTATGTGCCTCTGGTGCTAGCACAGGGCCTGCCTGGGAGGGGGCCTCCCATTCTGTTTGTGGATCAAGTAAATGAAAAAGCAAGTGAGTGGAAAAGAGAGAGGAAGCGGGTGGTCCTGCCCCCTGGTGCCAGGACATAACGAGGTTTCCCTGAATCCAGCATGTTTTCTCAGTTGTTCTCACACTCACCACTCAAAGGTGAATATGAATAAGAATGTACAGACACAGAAGGAGCATATATGACTCACACTCCAGCCTGGCACCAAATCCGCTCTCCATCCCTGGGGTCTCAGATGTTGTTTTGTTAAAACCACACTCTCTAGGTTTCTTTTTTAAACCTTAAAAGATAGACTTTTTTTTTTTTAAGGCAAGAAAGCTTAAGTCTTTTTTTCTTTTTTAACATCTTTATTGGAGTATAATTGCTTTACAATGGTGTGTTAGTTTCTGCTTTATAACAAAGTGAATCAGTTATACATATACATATACCCCCATATCTCTTCCCTCTTGCGTCTCCCTCCCTCCCACCCTCCCTACCCCACCCCTCTAGGTGGTCACAAACCACGGAGCTGATCTCCCTGTGCTATGCAGCTGGAAAGCTTAAGTCTTAAAGACATTTGCTAAAGCTAATCGTCCCAGAAGCAAGGATGGGAGCCGGGCTTACCAACGCTGCCACCTACAGAGCAGCGGGGCACCTAAAGCTGAGTGCAGCAGAGGGAAGAGGCTGGAGGGGCAGGGGAGGGGCACCTCCAGAAGAAGGGCCAGGGGTCAGCGCAAGGGCCCAGCTCCTGGCTCCTTGGCCAGTGGGAGGAGAATGTCTCTGCCAAGAGCTCTGAGAACCCGGCGCCAGACAGAAATCGGTCCCTTCTCTCAGCTGCGAAGGAGCTGGGCTGAAGGAGAAAGAAGTCCTTTCTCCACAGGCCACACACTCACAGCACACATACAAACTCACATACATTCACACCACCCACACACCCACTACACATACACAAACACATACACCATAGGCAAACCATATGCATTTCCCCCACACACAAACACACACACAAATAGGTGCTTTTACACCCTCACACAAACACACAACCCTACCTACAGCGTATATACAAACTCACAGACTCACAAATACACACACACTCACAAACACACACATTCACACCACACACACTACGCATACATAAACACATATCACAGGCAAAACATGACACATTTTTGCACACACACTCACATAGATACACACACATACAACACACTCATACATCTGTGCCTCTAATTCTCTTTACATCTGCCTCTGTCCCTCAAAAAGCCATTCTGGGGCTTCCCTGGTGGCGCAGTGGTTGAGAGTCCGCCTGCCGATGCAGGGGACACGGGTTCGTGCCCCGGTCCGGGAAGATCCCACATGCCGCGGAGCGGCTGGGCCCGTGAGCCATGGCCGCTGAGCCTGCGCGTCCGGAGACTGTGCTCCGCGGCGGGAGAGGCCACAGCGGTGAGAGGCCCGCGTACCGCAAAAAAAATAAATAAATAAATAAAAAAAAAAAAAAAAAAAAAAAAAGCCATTCTGGAGACTAAGATGCAGCTGTGGGGAGGATGCAGCTGTGGGGGAGATGCAGCTGTGGGGAAGATGCAGCTGTGGGGGAGATGCAGCTGTGGGGAGGATGCAGCTGTGGGGAGGATGCAGCTGTGGGGAGGATGCAGCTGTAGGGAGGATACAGCTGTGGATGGGGGATACAGCTGTGGATGGGGGATGCAGCTGTGGGGGGGATGCAGCTGTGGGGAGGATACAGCTGTGGGGAGGATGCAGCTGTGGGGAGGATGCTGCTGTGGGGAGGATGCAGCTGTGGGGAGGATGCAGCTGTGGATGGGGGAGAGACTGGGAGGTCCCACAGTGCCCCTGGTGAAGCATCCTGACTGTTTGGCAGGAGCAATCTCAGGCTGAAACGTTCCCTTGTATCTCAGGTTTGGGGAGGGGAGTTTTCTCTCTGCTTCCTGTAAGCCCTTCCCAGCCTCTACCTGACAGCAAACCATCTTGACAAAGTAACCATGGCTGACTCACTCCCCTCTCCCTCCAATGTGCACTTCCCGTACACAGTGCTTATCTGAGTGGGAGGAGTTCCAGGTGTTAATTAACAACAATTAATTTTTACTTCAATAAAACTTATCACTTTTATAATAAACAAAAAGCAAATTTAAAGACCTCACTTCTTTCACAAGACTGTTCCAGTTTTACAAGTGAATTTTTACAAGCTAATTGTTCCAACAACCCAGCCTACAAGAGGTATAATGCAGAGTAGGAATTCCAGGGGGAGAGGTATGCAAAGTTAATCTTAATAAATTTTGAATCATATTTTCAAAGCACTGGGTGGGGTGTGGGCCTGATAATTAGGGAGAATATTCACTAAAGTTTCAATAAAATGACAAAATCTTTTGTAAAGAGATTACTCACTCTGCTGTACCTACTCCCTAAAGCTAAATTATCATATAAAAGCCTGACTTTGAACAAGATAGCCAAGTTTCTTAAGGCAAGACATTGTCCCCCAAGTTCTCTGAAACACAATTATCCCTTAGGCAAGCACCTGAGTGGGGCCTCTTACTACCTACAGGTCCTCTGGGGGATCACTTTTAACATCTCTGAGCTTGTTTCTTCATCTGCAAGATGGGGATAATACTGCCTGCCTCCCAGGAGTGTTATAAGGATTAAAAGATACACACACACACATACACAGAATGTGGTACCTATCAGGTGCTCAATAAATGCTAGCTGACAACTTTGGTATGATCATGCTGTTCCCCAATGTCAATCCCCATCTCTCCACGTGTAACTCTGACCTTTTCCGTGGAGCTCAGTTCAGATCCCACTTCTTCCATGAAGTCTCTCCGTGAACGTGCTCATTGGAAGTAAACCATTTCCGCCTGTGATCTACACCCACCTTCTGGCACTTTATCTGTCCCTCTCCTGGGGCCCACTTAGCTTCTGTATTGTAATGTCATATCCAGCATACCTTATACTCCCCCTGTACCGTAATTACCAGGGTCCATGTCTAACTCATCCCTGTGTGCTCCTCAGCACCCAGAACAATGAGATGAACACAGTGGGCACTCCGGTGAGCTGTTTATGTTAGTAACAGTGATAGCATGGCAGACCTGTGGTTGGTTCCCCAACATGCATTCTACCCCTGACCTGAGAAAATTGTTCTCAGACAATATGGAATTTCTGTTGCACTACTCATTTGGTAGTTTTTAAATATGTCCACAAATTTTTTACACTCCTCCCCCTTCAAAAGGTGGAGCCTGATCCCCTCCTGTGCGCTCAGTGATTCATTTCTAATGAATGGAATGTGGCAGAAGTGAAAGTAGGTGGTTTCTGAGATGAAATCAACAAAAGCACTGTGGCTTCCATCTGTCTCTCTTGGATCACTCACTCTGGAGGGATCCAGCTGCCATGAACATGAGGACACTCAAGTAGACCCATGGAGAGGTTTTCAAAGTGAATAAATGAGGCCTCCTGCCCACTGCCACTGGACTGAGCCATCTTGGCCACAGATCTTCCAGTCTCAGTCCAGTCTTTATATAACTGCAACCTTGTGAAAGACCCCAAACCAGAATCCCCCTAAGTTGCTCCTGAATTCCTGACCCACCAAATCTGTGAGATAAAGGTGCTTGTTTCAAAATGCTAAGTTTCGGGATAATTTGTTATACACCAATAGTTAACTAATACACTCCATTGGTACATAGTTCAGGAATTTCATCCAATCCTGGAAAGCTGTACAGTGAGAGGAAGCTGCTAAGGGCAAGGTGGCTTCTAGGGAAGGCTTACTTACTCACTCCTAAGGGGCCAGAGGAAGACAAAGTCTCTCTTGTGCTACCAGACATTTGTGGCTGGATGTGATGCCCCAAACCTCAGAAATCATTATGGTACCAGCCTATGAGTGAAGCCAACAGCAAGGACGGTAGGGTAGAGAAAGTAAGCAGCTGTGTTCTTGATGATGACACTGAACCACTGAATCTACCAATTCCAAAGCCTGATCTACTTCAGAGTTTCTGGTCATGTGCGATAATAAACTTATACATACATTCTCTTACTTGTAGGTAAACACATCCCAACTCATTCAAAGAGTTACATTTAATGGGCTACCTGCATTTTACATTAAGCACTATCTATGGCACTTCCTGCAGATGATTTCTAATCTCTCCAGGATCCAACAATTTGGGTATTCTCATCCCTATTTTAAAAATGAGGAAATTGAAGCTCAAAGCAGTTGAATAACTTGTCTCAGGTCACATAGCTAGTGAGAGACTGGATTCAGTACATGCCTGTTGAACTCTAAGTCCACATTCTTTCCAACACACCACGCTGACAACGAAAATGTCATGCTGAGATAGTGCCCCAAGATTCACTCAGGAAGACAGCCGGGACTACATCAGCAGCAAGTCCAAACCTTAAATGCTAACTCCTTAGCTTTGCATAGAGCCATACATCGCCTTCTGCCATGTAGCCTCCCAAGGCTGGACAGGTCTTGACGTGATTTTCCACTTCTCACTGTATAAGGTATTATTTCTCAATATCCTACAAAGGCACCACCAACCTTCAATTATCTCAGCTGGGAACACTTCTGCAACCATTCTAGCCCATGGTGTAGGCTCCCTGCTCTGAACCCCTACTGCACTGATAACCGGAACCATACAGTTTAATGCTAAAGGGTTTTCAAATTGTTTCAAGCATCCAAACCTGCCCCCATCAGCCCAGCTGTCTGCTTCTTAAGAGCAAATCCCTGTGCCAAATTCTTCTCTTGCTCAGCTCCTGAATCTAGGTATCAAAGTATTAGGCATAATGTGGGTGCCTAATATACAGTTTCATCTTGTCTGATCAACAGGCAGGGGCTGCAATATTATTTTTGAAATCATGTCGATATGGCTTTTTGCTGCATTGGCAAGTTTGACCTGCCTGCCCGCTTTTATACCTCTTCTTTCCTTCGTGCCTTTGCTCAGTCTTTGTGAGGTCTTTCTTAACAACATCTCAAAACCCCCAAATTAAGTCACTCTGCTTTTAGACTATCATTGTGTTCTGTATATATCTTTAATAAAACAAGAAACTTAACTGCTTTATGATTAACTGCTCTTGAAAAGCTCTTGGGGAATCAGCTATGTAAAAAAATCACATACTTTCAAGTCCCCAAGTACCAACAGTTGGTATTAGTAGAAGTTCAATAAATCTATTTTTTTTTTGAGATATAGTTGTTTTACAATGTTGTGTTAGTTTCTACTGTACAGTGAAATGGAGTTCCCTGTGCTATACAGCAGGTTCTTATTACTTATCTATTTTATACATATTAGTGTATATATGTCAATCCCAATCTCCCAATTCATCCCACCTCCACCCTTGCCCCGCTTTCCCCCCTTGGTATCCATACGTTTGTTCTCTACATCTGTGTCTATTTCTGCCTTGCAAACTAGTTCATCTGTACCATTTTCCCAGATTCCATATATATGTGTTAATATATGATATTTGATTTTCTCTTTCTGACTTACTTCACTCTGTATGACAGTCTCTAGGTCCATCCACGTCTCTACAAATGACCCAATTTCGTTCCTTTTCGTGGCTGAGTAATATTCCATTGTATACATGTATCACATCTTCTTTATCCATTCGTCTGTCGATGAGCATTTAGGTTGCTTCCATGACCTGGCTATTGTAAATAGCTATGAACTTTGGGGTGCATGTGTCTTTTTGAATTATGGTTTTCTCTCGGTATATGCCAGGTAGTGGGATTGCTGGGTCATATGGTAATTCTATTTTTAGTTTTTTTAAGGAACCTCTATACTGTTCTCCAAATAAATCTTGATGAAATGGATGAATACATTTATGGTTCAAATGATACCCAATGTCTGCTGTGTTTCTGTAACAGTTATCACAGGTCTCAGCCCACTATATTGCAATAGTATGTTTGAAATTGTCTTCTCTTTTGGACTGTGAGTTTCCAAGAGCAAGGAATGGATTCTCTTCACCATTGTGTCTCTAACCTCAAGGCAAGCATTTAAATATTTGTACATAAATGTGTGACAACTGTCATGTTCAGTTAAGCATTAAACAGGTTACCCATTCCCCAATCAACGACCAATGGAATTACTGAGTAATGCAAAGAAACTGGTCTTGAATTAAACATTTACTATACATAATCACCTGACAGAAAATGGTACAAAAATTACTCTTCTGAGAAACATTTTTTGGGCACCATTAGTTGATGTCATAGTCTTCTTCAAGTTGGCAACAGCTCCTTGCCAATTGGCCAAAGCTTCCCTTGGTGCCTTGCATTGCAAGGTTGCAGACCTGACTCAGGGATTTCTGATAAGGTTTGGCCTATGAAAATGTATCCCAGGAGTTCAATATGACAAAGGGGCATTTTAAAAAATACAGACACCAGTAATAGTAATAATAATAATAATAATATAGATACCCTCTCCTAGGAAATTATTTCTTTCCACCCAAAAGAAGCAAGTTAAAACCACTCTTCCTTCCCTTATGTTCACCAGGGGTCTCTGGCTAGTTCACATCATTTTGCATCACAGGCTTCATCTCAGGCCTCTTGGAAACTGGTCTGCACAGCTCAGGCTGCAGAAGAGAGAGGTTCAAAGTGGGGCACAGCTTCACCATCAATTAATCCTGACTGATCTCCTGCCAGAGGTGACATCCTATCCTCAGGGTTTGGCAGCAAGCCTGATGGAGATAAGAAATGCCAGACTGGGTCAGACCAATGGCATGTTCAGGCCATGGCACTGTGTGGCAGAGGCATCCAGAGATGTTTTGTAGAAAAGAGCTGCACATGTCTCCTATGACATTAGTCATAAAAAATGTGCAAAAAGTCCTTCTGCAGCAGATCATCTTACTGGTCCTTCCAACTTCTATGCCCCTCCATCTTCCACGTTGATGGAGCTTCCATTTTGTTCAGATGTCTACCTCTCCTCCATGAAGCTCGGGAATAAATCCTTTTTGCCTTACACTAGGGTTTCTCCACCTCTGCACCACTGATGTTTTGAACCAGATAATTCTGTTCTGTGGGGACTCTCCCGTGCATTGTAGGATATTCTGCAGCATCCCTGGCCCTTGCATGCTAGATACTAGTAGCAACGTCCACACACACACCTAGTTGTGACAACCAAAAATATCTCCAGACATTGTCCTTAGGGTAGAGGGAGACAAAACTGCCCCCATGGAGAACCACTGCTCTAAACCAACATGGTAGCCCCATTGCCTTAGCCAGTGATTGGTTGGTTTAAACCAATGAGACCCAAGGGAAGGGCACCTTGAGGGCTTCTAAGAAATGTTTTTTCACTCTTAAGAAGCTATGAAATAGAAGGCCTCTCTTCTTTTTCTGGTTGCTGACATGTCTAGATCTGACACCTGGTACTGTAGCACACATCTTATAAACACCCTGAGGATGCCAGCCAACAAAAGGGATGAAGAAGATGAAAAAAAAATTTTTTAAGTCATGGCTCCCCAATGTGACTTAACCAACCCAAGGGCCGCCATACCGCAAGACTTTGTTACATGAGGTAACAATGTCCTTATTAACAAAACATATCTGAGTTGGGATTTCATTACTTGCAGCCACAATCATCCTAACTGATACATCTTTCTGTCTTCTCCATAACCACCCACTTTGCCTCTCTCACTCGTAAGTAGATCAAAACATCACTCTTAAATGCACTGAGAAGCTGTGTGGGATAAAGAGCCCTGGATTCTGAGTCAGACAGCGCTAAGTTCAAGCAGCAGCTCCACACACACAGCTCTAGCATCTTCAGAAGTCACTTAATTTCCCTCATCTTTACAACTGTAATCCCATCAATTCTGCACTCCTTTGGGATTTTATGACGATCAAATGAGATAGTGCATATGAAAATGCTTGGTGAACTCTAAAGTCTTCACAAGTACCATTTCATTTTCAGCCCCTTCCACCCTTTGAAGAGCGGCACATCTACAGTCACCACCCAACAATCAGACATTCCACTAAGATGGACAATAAATATTAAGCGTGTGTAGATGAGGTTCCCAACCTCAGCACTCCTGACATTCTGTGCTGGGCAGTTCTGTGTTGTGGGGTCTATCCTGTGCACTGTAAGATATTTAGCAGCATGCCCGGCCAGTCATGACAACCAGAAATGTCTCCAGACACTGCCAAAGGGGGGACGTTCAACCCTGAAGGACAAAATTGCCCCTCACTGAAAAACACCGGTGTAGACAATGGGGACATACAGATGAAAAGATTTATTCCATGACTTGAAGGAATTTACATAAACAATCATTTTTTTTTAAACTGTAGAACTATCACAACCATTATTAGGTAGCAGATAGATCACAGATTTAGATTCAAATGTAGGTTCCCCTCTCTACTTGCCTGGGGCATTACTGTCTCAGTCTCACCTTCCTCATCCAGAAAATGGGGATGAGAAAGCCTACCTCTCTGGAGCATCTTCAGACTTAAATAAGATAATGAGTGCAAAAAGCCTAACAAAATGCGTGGCATACCATTAGTACTTAATACATGTTAGCTTTGCTTATAATTGTGTTCCTGGTTCAAAGATTATTATCTGGTTTTAGGAATTAGGACCTTAGTTCCTGTTAGCCTTCCTCACTTTGTTCCATTGTTTTACAGACTTGAGTCCCACACCTGATGTAGATGCTGTTGGTTCTCCACTGAAATGCCCTCAGATCTTCTTACCATTTCAGCAAGGCCAGCTTGACTTCCAAGAACCAACACCTGCATCTTTTTTAGAGAGCAACTGTGCAGATGTTAGGCCCCTCTTTGCCTGGACACTTCTGACCCACCATGCATACTCCACCCTGGAACAGCCTTTAACTGATGCCTAATGGACACGGGAGTATAAATAGCCCAGCTACCTCATTCCTCAGTAGGGATAATTCTCAGGCATGTATTTTGCATTGATTCCTAGAACTTTCCTGCAGGAATGTTTCAGTTGCCCACCAACTTCCAAACACAGTCAACAACAGCAAGATGGAGGCTTCTCCCACTTGCCCCAAGCACAAGCCCAGCCTTCGTTGGTGAAGACATATGTGGGGATGTGTTGCTTGCAAACTGCCTGGATTTCTGAACTTGAATTAATACTCAAAAACTATACCTGGATAGATCCGTACCTGCTGAAAAGTCCCTCTGTCCTGAGAAACAGACTGAGACATCAGTGTCCCAAATGCTGAAATACCCCAGCACTGTGCCCTGCAGACACGAGCGTTCCCCAGGTTATGGAATGGGCAAGCAATAGTCCATACCCCCTTGGGCTGGTGCTCTAAGTGGCCCAAAATATCTCAATCCATAAAGACTTTCTCTCCTCACTTCCTCTCTCCACTTCAACCTTGTAGGGTTTTTGTTTCCCAAAACCTGTCTACATTGCAGAGGGGTGACATAGTTAGATGGGTATCTTATAAAGACTGCACTTGCAGCAATGTGGACCTCATAACAATGCATTTTCATTTCTCAGATCACCATCAAATGTTAAAAACAAAACAAAACAAAACCTTTTCATTTGTGCTGAGAGATCCCAAGCTACTTGTTTTACTGATGACTTCAGTAGGAAAACTGCAGAATCATAATGGACTGAAAAGATAAGTCCCTAAAGGACAAGAATTGAGGCCAGAAGATATCACGCACACCGAAAACAATGTTGTCAGGAAATTCGTGAGACTATTAAATCTTACTGTGGAGGAAAATAACACAAATATAATCCTAATGATAGATGTATTCTCGTGATGATCTAAGCTATTCCGCATATGGAATAGGAGAGAAAAGGAAACTAATTTTCAAAGAACCTATTACATTTAGTCTTCCCCTCAAGACCTGCGAGGTGGACAAAGCTAACACCACTTTAAAGTTAAGACTGAGGATCCACTATGGAAAACAGTGTGGAGGCTCCTCAGAAAATTAAAAGCAGAACTACCACATCATCCAGCAATCCCACTTCTGGATATTTATCCAAAGGAAATGAAAACAGTGTATTGAAGAGATAGATGCTCTCCCATGCTTATTGTAGCATCATTCACAATAGCCAAGATGTGGAAACAACCTAAGTGTCCACCAACAGATGAATGGATACACAGAATGTAGTTTATCCATACAGTGGACTCTTATTCAGCCATGGAAAAAAGGGAAATCCTGCCATTTGCTACAACACTGATGAACCTTGAGGGCATTATAAGTGAGGTAAGTCAGACAGTGAAAGACAAACACTGTATGATATCACTTACATGCGGAACCTAAAAAAGCCAAACTCATAAAAACAGAGCGTACTATGGGGTGGGGGACTGGGGAGATGTTGTTTAAGGATACAAACTTGGAACCAGTACATAAATAAGTCCTGGAGATATAACACACAGCATAGGATTATAGACAACAATGCTGTATTATAAACTTCTAAGTTGCTAACAGACTAGGTCTTATTGTTCCCACCACAGAAAAGAAATGATAATTATATGAGGTGACAGAGGTGTCAGCTCACACTACGGTGATAATCAATATTGCAATATATAAAGGTAGCAAATGAACATGTTGTATACATTAAACTTACACAAAGTTATATGTTAATTATTTCTCAATAAAAATAAACTTAAAAATATAGGGCTTCCCTGGTGGCACAGTGGTTGAGAGTCCACCTGCCGATGCAGGGGACACGGGTTCGTGCCCCGGTCCGGGAAGATCCCACATGCCGCGGAGTGGCTGGTCCCGTGAGCCATGGCCGCTGAGCCTGCGCGTCCGGAGCCTGTGCTCCGCGATGGGAGAGGCCATGGCAGTGAGAGGCCTGCGTACCGCAAAAAAAAAAAAAAAAATATATATATATATGTATATATAAAATAGACTGAGGAGGTTGAGCCAGGTGTATCAGATCAGAGCTGGAATTTAAACCTGGATAAGTACGAAGCCTGTGCTCCCTGCCACCCTCTTGCTAAGTTCTACTTATTGTCCAACAGGAAGAGTCAAGTTGGAAACAAGACACCAGCCCAGCTGGCTCACCATCTGCCTGAGGGGACAGGAATGACACTGGCTTGCCCGGGAGAGGAGTGGGCAAAGACACAACCTGTCTCACAGTTGGAGGGGAGGGCAAGGTCACCCAGGGCTGGCTGGTGGGAAGGACCTCCTGGAAGGCATGGGCCACGTGCTAGATGTAAAGAAGGGTTTGTTAAGGCAGCAAGTCTCCACCTGGGAGCTTCTACTAAATGCAGACACTGGGTCCCATTACCAGTAAAATCAGACAGGGGGTCTGGGTGAAACCTGAGAATCTGCACATTGAACAAGCCCCACAGGTGATTCTGATACAGTTCAGGGCCACGCTTGCAGAAAGAGTAGATGGGGACAGGTGGGGTAGAGGCATTTCACCTGGAACTTTCCAAATTCAAGAAAATCAGATGGACTGGGACAGGTGGTTTCCATAGGTGAGTAGCAGAGGATACCACTGAAGGGCTCATTTGACTTAGAGGACTTTACATGTCAGGCTAAAACGAAGGTAATGTATATTTATTGAGCATCTACTGCATATCAGATTCTCTAGGCATTTTGCATATATCGCTTTAATATTCACAAAAATCCTACAAGGATGTCCCATTTTAATTTAATTTGCCCAGAGACAGACAGCTAATAAGAGAAGAACTGGGATCAGAGTCTGAATGTTTGTACCTCTAAAGCCTGTATTTTTCCTGCTATATCCCATCTCTCCTATGGACTCTAAGCCACAAGCTGAGTAGAGTCACTGATGTCTTTGGAGCAGGCAAAGCAACAAGTTCACAGGGAATTTTAAGAGACCAAAACTTGCGTTAAGTTGGATTGGCCTGGGGAGAGAATGGAGCCAAGACTAGACCCCTTGACCTCATCTAAATTGTACCTCCTGTAGTACTGACCAGGGCCAGGAAGGAGTGGAGCCAGAGGTCTCCTCAAAGAGTTCTAGGTAAAAACCTCAACCTCATGCCCTTAAAAGACAAAGGGTGTTTTAATCTAAGCTCTGAGCCAGGTCACCTGTTTGCCTGTATGCTATGCTAGTCTTTGCATCACCTAGAATTCTAAAGAGAACATAATTGCTTACGCGGCAACATCTGAGAACAAGGGTAGAGAGGTGAGGGGCCTGATGTACAGAGTCCCTGGGTGCAGCTGTCTGAGAAAAGCTTCGTGTTCCCTTCAGCAGGGGTGGAGGATGAATTTGGGATGAGCAGAGAGAACACAAGGAAATCGGTTAGTCCCTGTGGCAGTAGTCCAGGTAAGAGATGATGGGTAGCCCAGTGTAGGGCAGCCGGCAGTGGGGGTGAAGAGACATGGACTAATTCTGTAGGTAGAACTGAGACCGTCAAGTTGAAAGGGCAAGGATTTTCCTGCACATTTGGTAACTGAGGAGGAAACTGAGTCACAAGTGGTCAAATGACAAAAGGTACTTGGCTAAATGACACAGAAATAACTCAAACCCAGATCTCCTGACTCAGCCATGGTGGACTGAGCTCTTATTCTGGGGTGAGCATGCTGTTAGGGTTAGGGGTACAAAGGAGAAGACTATAAGGCAGTGTTGCACACAAAAAGGGGAGAACAAGGAAACTTTTGAAGGTGATGGATATGTTTATTACCTTGATTGTGTTAGTGGTTTCACAGTTGTATGCATATTTCCAAACTCATCAAATTGTGTACATTAAATATGTACAGTTTTTACATATAAATTACACTTAAATAAAGCTTTTTTAAAGATTTCTTTGATGCGGACTGTTTTAAAAGTCTTTATTGAATTTGTTACAATATTGCTTCTGTTTTATGTTTGGGGTTTTTTTTGTTTTTGTTTTTTTTTGGCCACGAGGCATGTGAGATCTTAGCTCCCAGACCAGGGATGGAGCCTGCACCCTCTGCATTGGAAGGTGAAGTCTTAACCACTGGACCCAGGGAAGTTCCCCATACAGCTTTTTTTTTTTTTTAAAGCAGTGTTACATAGTAGTTAGGAACCAAGGCTCTGGAGCCAGGCTGCCATAAGCCTACCTACTATTTGGGTAACCTTAGGCTATTCACATAATCAGTCCCAAGTCTCATTTATCCCATCTGTAAAATGGACACATCTCATAGGACAATAGTGAGGATTAAATCAGATGATGCATATAAAGTCCTTATATTTTACTTCTACTTAACACTGAACTGGCAGTCCTTGTCTGTGTAATCAGTCAAGAAAGATTATTTAAGAAATAAGAACATTAGAAAGATAAGAAAATATTAACATTCACAGACAATATGATTGCCTACATGGAAATATCTAGGATAATTTACAGGTAAATAATGAGAACTAATAATAAATTCAGAATATTTTCAAAATAACCTCCATACACAGAAAACAATAATGTGCCTACACACCAGTAACTATCAAATAGAAAATGTTTTATCTACGGCTAGAGCTATCTATCCCACTGAAAATACTTTTAAAAAAATTATAAAGCACTCAGGAATGTCAAAAATATGTGAGACAGTTATGAAGTTTTAAAACTTCACTAAATGACTTAAGATATGTCCCAAACAAGTGAAAAGGCTGTACACCATGTCCATGAATAGGAAGATTTCCTATCAAATGCTGATTTGCTCTATATTAATCTATAAATTCAATACCACATTAATTAATGAAGGTAATCAATAGAATTTTTTATAGACTATGACAAACTGAGTGCAAAATTTACAGCTAAGGATAAAGGCCTATGAAGAGAAAAGGAAATTATGATTAAAACAAACAAGACAGAAGGACTTACCCTCTCAGAAATCATCTTATTATAAAGCTACATTAATGCAAAAAAACCCAACCAGTACGAAAATGGTATGAGGATAAACAAATAATCCAATGGAACAAAGCAGAGAATCCAGAAAGAATTATATCACTGAGGAGTTGTTGAAAACTGGGAGAAAATGGTGAGATATTCCACAAATAGTGCTGAAGTCATTGGCTCTCCACATGAAAAGTAAATAAAATTAAATCCTTATTTCACAACACATACAAAATATATTCCAGGTGGAATAAATATCTAAATGTAAAAGGCAAAACTTTACATTCTGAAGTGTCTATCTTTATGTCACTGGGGTAGGGAATATATTTTTTAACATGCAAAAAGCAAAATCTATTAAGAAAAAGTTCAATAAATTTGTATCTGTTAAAATTTTTAATTTTTTAAATTATGAGACCCAATACATAAAATTGGAAGACAAACTGAAAGCTGAGATTGTAAAAAAATTCTGCAATACTTTTAATAGATTCAAAAATTAGTATCCATGACATATAAAAAAATACATTCAAATCAATAAGAAAAAAATGATCACCCCAATAGAAACGAAGACCTAAATGGCCAACAGACGTGAAAATATGCTCAACTTCCCAAGTAATAAGATAAATGCAAATTGAAAACAATAATAAGATTCCATTTCACACCTATCATATAAGCAAAAATGGACAAGATTAATAATACCAAGATTTGAAAAAAATATGAGAAAGTTGGGTCTTTCCTTCTTGGCTGTGGGAGCATAAACTAGCTCAGTCATTTTGCAGAACATACTGGCAATCTCTAGTGATACTGAAGATGTCCACATCCTATGACTCAGAAACTCTACTTACAGGGATATATTCTTTTTTTTTTTTTTTTTTGCGGTACGCGGGTCTCTCACTGTTGTGGCCTCTCCCATTGCGGAGCACAGGCTCCGGACGCGCAGGCTCAGCGGCCATGGCTCACTGGCCCAGCCACTCCGCGGCATGTGGGATCTTCCCGGACTGGGGCACGAACGCGTGTCCCCTGCATCGGCAAGCGGACTCTCAACCACTGTGCCACCAGGGAAGCCCACAGGGATGTATTCTTAAGAAACCTCTCATATGTGTAAGGATGTTCACTGCTTCACTGTTTCTTGTTAAAAAAAAAAGAAAAGAAAAAAGGTACCCAACATTCAGTTTAAGGGTAAGTAAAAACTGTATACATCTGTACAATGTATGCTATAAACTAGAGCTATATTTTTAAATATAGATGAATCTCAATAAGATACAATTAAATTTAAAAAAATGAAGAATATATACAATGTAGTATGGTTTATAAAGAGCTTGAAAATACGAATACAATATACTCTTTAGGTTTGCATGAGCATATGGAAAAACATGCTTGTCAGCTTCGGGTTAGTGGTTTCCTCTGATGAGAGAGAGAAGGGAATGGAACCAAGGTAGCAGGATTTGACAACACCTTTATTTTACATTTTAAAAATCTGAAATACACGTGATAAAAGTGTTAACATTTGTTAAATCTGAATGGTTGGTACGTGGGTGCTTGTTATTTTATTTTCTTTGCTTCTCTGTATGTCTGAAATATTCTAGCATTTATAGATCTTTTCTTTTAAAGGACAAAGAAAAGTTTTCAACCACAATGATATGACTCCTCTGAGACTTCTGAGTTCATCAGAGATATCTGGACCAACACTAATGAATGCTCTGAGCAGACAAAGCATCTGAGAAGATCTTTGGCATCTGATGAAGTGAATCCATCTGGCACCAACATGCAAACCTCTTATTAAAAGAGCATTGGCAAACTCAATCACTTACATAGACAAAACCAGAATCATTGCCTTGCAATTCAACTAAGCCCTTCCCTAGACAAAATAAAACCTTCAACAGAAATCAATACCCAAACTTTAGAATCACCAACACTATAACATTACCCCGTCCAATCTGAAAAAATGAAAGCAATTGTACATGCCTAAGGCATATTTATCTAACATCATGTTTAAGATTTTAAAATATACTGAGATATGAAATAGTGGTGTTTGTATATTTTTTATTCCCGAACAGCGGGAATTATACCCAACATGTTATTTCTTTCTTAGAGTTGTTTCAGGCACCAGAAGCACATTCTAGGCTGGACATAGACCCAGAGTGGACGGTGCGTCAAGTAAATTCACACATATACCCTTCTCCCCTGGAAGTTCACAGCCTAAGAGAGCTGTCAGTAGTCATTCCAATGAACAGAAATTGTGCAGAGAAAACCAGATAACAAATATTTAACAAGCACTTCCTAAATGCAAACTGCCATACTAGGTAATAAAGAGAAGATAAACATATATGCCACGAATTCTACTATGATGTTTATAATCTAGTCAACTCACCTATACATTTATCCAACCAGCCTATCATCCATCCCTCCACTCACCTTTCCTCCCATCCAACTTTCCACCCTCTATCCCTTCAATCCTACATCTTTCCACTCATCCATACAACAACCCTTCACCCATCCACTCTTCCACACTTCCAACGACCTTGATCCTCCCTTCCAACTCTCCATTCACCTACTCAACTACCTTCTATTGCTCCACACATCCATCTCGTCGACTCTGTAACCACCTGCACTGGGTTGAATAGTGTTCCCCCCAAAAGTGATGTCCACCCAGAACCTCAGAATATGACCTATTTATTTGGAAACAGGATCTTTGCAGATGTAATTAGCTAAGTTAAGATGAGGTCATACTGAATCAGAGTGGGCCTTATTTCAATGACTGGTGCCCTTATAAGAGGAGAAAACAGAGACACACATACACAGCAGAATGTCATCTAACGATGTCAGAGATTAGAAATGATGCATCTACAAGTCAAGGAAGGCTAAGAGTTGCTGGCAACCACCAGGAGCTAGAAGAGGCAAGGAAGGATCCTTCCCTAGAGGCCTCAGAAAGAACACAGCCCTACCGATACCTTGATTTTGCACTTCCTACCTCCAGAACTCTGGTAAAACAAATTTCTGTTGTTTTAAGCCACCAAATTTGCAGTACTTTGTTTTGGCAGCCCTACGAAACTCTTCCCACCAACCACCCCTCTCCGCCTCTCCAAGCCCCAACGGGTAAACCTTCCAACTAACCAACCCCCGAAGAATCCACCTCATCAACCATTCATTCCATCCATCCATGGTTTATTTAGAGTCTACGTGCCAGGCATGGCTCTGAGTGCTAGGTATACAATGGTAACAATGGCAGTAGCAAAATGTCATGGGTTTTGCCTCCCATGCATGCTAATATCCCCATTAATATCACCAGACTCCAAGTATAAATATAATCTAAATAAACACAATGGGCTTGCTGAGAAAATTGAGCTTCAAGGCAAGTTCCCAAGCCATCCCTGCCACCCACAACCTATTAGTGGCACTTAGGCCCTTTCAATATAGAAGCCCTGAAGCCTCCACTAGGTGATAAGCTGTCTCTTCCCCAATGTATATATGGACATTATACAAATAATCATACAAATAAATATGTATTTACAAGTTGTGCTAAATTCCACAAAGGATAAAACTCAGTTCTATGAAGAAGACTATAACACTGCAGGGGCCAAGGCACTAATTATGGTTGGGAAGGCTCACAGAAGTGAAACATCACCTCCCAAAGGGGCTTAATGCAGGATAAGGGATTTACTGGGTTTGCCAAATAAATGAGTAAACACTAGACACTCTCAGAGCAGTAGGAGCCCAGTGCAGGCTTCAAAGGCTTACTGGATAATTGGGATTTAAGTAATTGGTGCTTGGCGAGGGAAGGGGGGTAAGGGTCTACATTTAGAATGGTTCTCAATAAACAAAAGTACAGAGGTCATTCATTCATTCCAAGAGATCTTGACATTTTTGTGCCAAGGACCGCTCTGGCAGGCTGGTGAAGCCTTCAGATTCCTTCCCAGAACAAAGCTGTTAGATGACTGAAAATCTGCCGAATTACAAAGGAAACCAATTATATCAAAATACTGTCATAACAATATTTTTAAACAAACTTGTGATATGTATATAAGCTCCCATTGAAATGTTAGATAACAAGATCTATACTATGTTTACTAACTACTGTCATTTCTAAGTAATTTGATGAAAGTAAACAATAATTCTAAGATATCTGCAACCATGGTAATGTGATATGAAAATATAAGTGATTTCTCTTCGTAAAAAAAATCAGAGAACTGCTCAAATTAGTGTGGTTCGTTGCTACCATTCAAAATCAAAGGAAATAAAATTTTCAGTTATGCGTGAGTAAAAATAGGTAATTTTCCCACTTTCAAGTTTACAGACCACTGAATTCTTTCCACAGACCCTTAGAGGGCCCATGAACCCCAGGATAAGAACTCCTAATTTATCTGCTTAAGTCTTTATACACTGATTCATTCACTTATTCCCTCATTCGTTCCCCAAATCCTGAGTGCTTATGACACACTTGACAATGTGGTAAGTGCTAGGAACACACTGGGCAAAAAGACAGATGTGGTCTCTGCCCTCGTGAGTTTATATTCTAGTGGGCAGGAATAGTCAAGAAGCAGGTAAATAAACAAGACAGTTACAGACTGAGATAACTGCCAGGAAGGGAGTCCACAGGGCTATATGGAAGAGATAAACCATGGTGAGGGGACTCCCCTGGTGGCGCAGTGGTTGAGAGTCTGCCTGCCAATGCAGAGGGCCTGGCTTCCATCCCTGGTCTGGCAAGATCCCACATGCCATGGAGCAACTAAGCCTGTGCGCCACAACTACTGAGCCTGCACTCTAGAGCCCGCATGCCACAACTACTGAAGCCTGTGTGCCTAGAGCCTGTGCTCTGCAACAAGAGAAGCCACTGCAGTGAGAAGCCGAGGCACTGCAATGAAGAGTAGCCCCTGCTTGCCGCAACTAGACAAAAGCCCACGTGCAGCAACGAAGACCCAACACAGCCAAAAATAAATAAACAAATAAAGAAATAAATAAACATGGTTGGGAGAGGGGAGGTACCCTTGGCATGACAATCCATGGGAAGCAAGCCACGCAAGAGCCTGGGGAACCACAATGCAGAAAATTCAGAACACAAAGGCCCTATGACCAGAGAGGAGCTTGCAGAGGTAGAAGATGAAAGCAAAGATGGGGCAGCTGCCAGGTTATGCTGGACCTCATAGACCCTGGGTCACTGGGGTCGCACTTTAAGTCCAGGGGGCAGTACTGAGGCAGCTTAAGCAGGGGAATAACAGGATCTGATTACATTGTTTTAAAAGATTTCCTTGGATGCTGAGTGGAGAATGGATTGTAGAGGAACAGATCGTTGGCAGAAGCAACAAGCTTAGAGGCCAGAGCATTCACCCAAGTGAGAGGCAATGGTGACTTGGGTCAGGGCTGGGTTAGGGTGAGGTATCTAGGGTACAAAAATTAAGGAAGCACTCACTTCCCAGCTTGCAGTGGGGGTGGGCAGTTTGAAGATATCTTTTGGAGATAATGAGCAAGACAGAAAAAAATGTATTCTAAGACTGTCTAAAGTTCAGTAGTGAGTAATAATTTTAGGAAGGAGCTTACACAACAGACTGTGGAGGGTATGAATAACAGAGAAAGGACTTTTGACTTTCTCCTATAGCTAATAAAGAATCACAGAATTAAATAAAACTTTATACACTGTCCTGACAAAAGGCTGTGGAGCTCCAGCAGCTCCTTTGGACCATGAAGCAACTTTGATGATGCAAACCGTTCATTTAGGAACAAAAGAGTGTACAGAGGAGTCTAGATGTATGATGAAGCCACTCTGCCAGCCTGAACCACACACCCCCAGACTGCTTTAACCCAGGAGGAAATAAACTTCTATTTTGCTTTAGCAACTCATTTCCAGACCTGTCTACTGGCAAACACAATTCCTAAACAATGCAGAAACTGGTCCACAATGCTTACTAAAATCCAAATGAATATAGATTCCTCTATATACTCATTTCCACTCATTCACTCCCGTTTAAATACAGTCGACTGTGTGTCTCACTTTGGTTGACTAGGTGCCATCAAAAGGAGACTTTTCTCCCGTGTTGTTTCTGAAAAAGACTCTCAAATCCAGTGAAATAACTCTGGAGCAGAGAGGTGGTGTGATATTATATGTCATTATAAACTCTAAGTGCCTCTTCTGACTCTGAGAAGGCTAGCAGTGGCAAAGGCACCAAAAAGTCACCGTGATGAACAGAACACGTTGGAAGCTGGCTGAGGAAAGTAGGAACTAATGAATGTCGGCTCCGACAAATGTCAACTGTCAATCAAAAGTGAAGAAAGGGGGGCTTCCCTGGTGGCCCTGGTAGCGCAGTGGTTGAGAGTCCGCCTGCCGATACAGGGGACACGGGTTCGTGCCGCCGTCCGGGAAGATCCCACATGCCGCGGAGCGGCTAGGCCCGTGAGCCATGGCCGCTGTGCCTGCGCGTCCGGAGACTGTGCTGTGCAACCGGAGAGGCCACAGCAGTGACAGGCCCGCGTATCGCCAAAAAAAAAAGAAAGAAAGGAATGTGTTTCCTCCAAAAGTAGTGAAGGGGACACCTTAACAAACAACACAAAGATAACTCCAGCTCGGCAGCAAAATGGAGTGTATTCAGCTAGTGCCTGCCATTTTGCAAAGCTGTAAAATCAGCTTCTCTGCAGCATCAGAGAAGTGCTGGAAGGAGCTTTTGAAATCATTTTCCCACTGCCCCCAGTATAAAGTGAGGCGCTTGAGTCTCAGACAGGGTAATGGAAGTTGATTCCCAAAGGCACACAGAAGATTAGTGGCCGGGATGGGATGGGAATCTGGGTCCCATACACACTTCCTTAGGGATTGTTTAGAATCAGCTTTTATCTAAGGCAGGGGTTGGTAAACTTTTCCATAAAGGGTCAGATAATAAATACCTTGGGTTTGCAGGCTACAGAGTCTCCTCTGAAACTACTCAGCTGGATTTGACCCGTGGGCCATGGGTTGCTACCCCCTTACCTAAGGCATTGTATCCACGTGATCCCCAGACCAGCAACATCAGCAGCATCTAGAACTTGCTAGAAATGCAAATTCTCAGTCTCTCACCTCCAAACCTAATGAATCAGAAATCTCAGGGGTGATATCTAGAAACCTATTTTCACAAACCCTCCAGGTGATTCTGACACACACTAAAGTTCAAAAACCATCGAGGTAGAAGCAGAGCAAATCACTGTCTCACATACCACTTCTAGTACATGGTCTGGTGTGTGGTTCCTAGTAGTCACCTTTGACAGTAACTACTAGCTTCCCACCCCAAAATCTGTTCTCTTCTGCTTCCTTATTATACAATCCCCAGTCTCAGTTGGACTTATGGCTACCCAGAACAAAGCCTACATTCTACACTTTTCAGGTGCACTTGCAGTTAAGTTTAGCCATGTAACTAACTTTTGACCAGTGAGATGTAAGATAAGTATATGTGGCAGCTCCTGGGGACCTCCATTAAAAGACAGCTTATATATACCTATTGCCTCTTTCTCCCCTTTTCTCTGTCCAGCTGTCCAAAATGTAGGCATAATGGCTGGAGCTCCAGCAACCATATTGAACCATGAGGTGACCGGGGTTGGGGCATAGAAGCCATCCAGTAAGGAACAGGAGAGAAGAAAATTGTGTCCTTTCATTGTGTAGCCACCTTACAGGCATTGAGCTGTCCTCTGCCAGGCTTCTTTCATATGAGAGTGAAATAAAATTCTGTCTCACTTAAGCCATTTGTGTTAATTTGAGTTTTCTGCCATAAAGTACCAAACCTAAATCAACTGGTCCAGCATCCAGTGAATATTTTTTGAACGAATACATCAGTTGCAAGCAAATAAGACCTGGGTCTCAAGTTACAGGTAGATTTGACTAGTAGAAACAATTCTTCCAAACACAGTGTCCGTAGGGGCCAAAATAATAAAAAGAACCACATTAGGTGGTGAAAACATTAGAAACTTCTATACATATGGTAGCCTTCATTTCTCACATTGCCCAAAGCCTAGCTGGTAATGGAGCAAAAGCCCACTTCTCAGGCTCCCCCAGGAGGCAGCCACCATATCCATGACCCACAGTCACCTCTTCCTCGAAGCCTTTCCTAATCAGAGCAGGCCTAGCGTTCTGGGGGTTTGCATCTCACAGCGAAATGTATAGGATTGTTCTGTCCTGTTTCATTCGATTCACACTGATGTGTCATCTTGCAATGTTTCTCAAGTTACTTCTCAAGCAGAGTGTTTTTCTTACCCATGGTAGGCTCTCAATCAATACCTGTGGAATTGAACTCACTTCACTGGTGAGTGTCTTTTTCTCCTGCCAGAACAGAAATGTCTTGAGAAGCTGGGGCTGACTTTTCTATTTTTCAAACAACCCCCCACTAGCCCCAACACCGTGCAGGAGCCCTGCACCTGCAGACACTCCATGAATACTGGTTAGTGTGTCCCAGGCACTTCCCCATCTCTGCCCATTTTGATGCATCAGGAACAGCATCAACCCTGGCCCCTCCTCATTCTCACTTTCTAGGGACTGAGACCTGGCCTGGTTCCCAAAGCCCAGAAACAGAGATCCTCAAACAGCTTCAGTGAGGACCTTATTTATCAACCAGAGAAAGATGAACGGTTTTGCTCCATAATATCCCAAAAGCAACACTAAACCAATGCTTACTTCTGCTCATGCCTTCACATTAGTCCTTCTCAAGCTTTTATAACCCATGCCTCCTTGATAAACATTTTTTCATCAGCTTTACTGAGATATAAGTAATATACAATAAACTGCACATACCGAATGTATACAATTTGGTAAGTTTGGAAACATGCATACACTCATGATGCCATCACCACAATATCAAGGGAACATACACGTCTGTCACCTCCAAAAGTTTCCTTGTGTCACTCTGAGGTTTCGTGTGTGTGTTGTTTCGTTTGGTTTATAGTAGGAACGCTTAAAATAAGATCTACCCTCTTAAATGTTTAGCACAATACAGAATTGTTGACTAGAGGCACTACCCTGTACAGCAGACTTCTAAATGAAGTCATCTGACACAACTGAAACCCATACCAATTGAACAAGTCCCATTTCCCCCTCCTCTTGGCCCCTGGCAACCACAGCTCTATTCTCTGCTTCTATGAGTTTGACAATTTTAGGTGCCTTGCATAAAATTTGTCTTGCAAAAAATTCGCCATGCAATATTTGTCCCTCTACGACTGGCTTACTTCACTGAGCCTAATGTCCTCCAGGTTCATCTATGTCATCACAAATGACAAGACTTCATTTTTAGGGCTGAATAATATTCCATTGTATGTACATACTGCCTTTCCATTACCCATTTAGCTTGATACATATTTTTAAACTTGCCTTTTCCTCTAATGGTATTTCAACTTTTGAGATGAATTAATATTGCAGCTAAAACGTATCAAGTCATGTCATTGTTCAGTGGGCCCTGCTATCACCACTCCAGGAATATTATACACATATGTCTCAAAAGAAAATCTTTGCTTCACATGCTAATCTCTGACTCTTGCTGGCTCAGTCTCTGTTTGGACTCCCCACACTTCGGTGAAACACAAATTACTATTTGATCCCTTGGACTAAACCAGGGGGCAACCTCCAATACCTCACAGCAGGATTGATATCCAGCCAGTAGCTGATGGCTGGCATCCATTCAGTTGGCCAGTGCATCCATCCAGACTGACCAGCACCTACACCTGACCAATTGTTAAACTTTTTGAATATCACTTACCTACAGAGACCAGAAGGTAACATAAATTGGAAATTCCATAATAATTTAAATGAAAGAGAAGGGTGAAGACCATGCAAAAAATTACATGTAAATTCATCAAAGTCTGGTGATAACATATAAGAAGGCTCTCCACACAGCATCTCATATTTGGATCTCATACAAAGTAGGAATTTAATAAATCTCCGGTGCTATTGTGAATTCATAGATGCCAATGAGTTCTGTGCTTTACTTTAATGTAACCCACCTGCCTGGCATTACTTTGGAGAATTATTAACCGTCATTATATAAATATGTCCCTTCTGCCACCCACCTAGGAGCCCACTGTGTGGAGGTACCCACATGAGAAACAACTTGTTAGCACAATAATGAGCCTAAAACTCAGAGTGTCTACCCTTATGACTTTCTATTTAGGGCTCCTTGTTCAAACCAGAGTTTTCTTTCCCCATCTATGAGGATTTAATACGAATGTCACAGAGGTCTCTCTACTTCAGGCTAATCACTACCCATCTCTCCAAGGTGCCTCGAGGAGCCACCCACCCCCAAAGGGTATTTAATGTATGTTTAGATTGCTGTCATTTGCTCCCTGTGTGACTTTGCACAAGTTACTCAACCTCAGTTTTCTCATCTGTAAAACGGGGCTAATAATAGCTCCTACCTCACTGGGCTTTTAAAAGGATTCAATGAGATCATGGATATAAAACCCCCTGTATGGAGCTTGGAATGTAGCAGGTCTTCAGTAGCGCTAATGATTGTGGAAGATCCCAATGGCCACCAGGTAGAATGCTAAGCTGGAAGAACGATGGCTACATCATTTACTCAAGCCCCATCCCACACCAAGACTAAACTAATAGCATGCTGTTAAGTTACCTGCCCACACCTTAAAGTTTCTTCCTTGAGAGAGAGCTTTGGGAAATGGATTTAGACATCACGGCTTCAAGAAGCAGAAATCATTCCTCCTTGTCCTCCTGACACCTCACACTCCAGCCACTCACACTGCAGCCCCGTATTAGGAGCTAAGTGGAAGCGTCCTTCAGGCTTTAGAAAGCAGACGCTGCTCTGTCCTGACACAGGACTTCATCTCTCCCGGCATCAAAGCAGAAGCCTGACAGCCTTTGAAGTTTGGGATGTGTCTCCCTCTCTGCCTCTCGGGGGTCTTTACTTCTGCTGCACTGCACTTCTAGGAAGGGCTAGCTGTGCACTGGCTCACGAAGCAGCCCCCAGGGTCTTTCCCAGACTTGGATCCTGTCTGTCTCATTATGTCCTTCTTCTGGAGAGATCACCTACTTATCTCTCTGTCATGAAAAGGAGAGAGGGAAGGAGCAGCAGAGTCTCAAGGTTAGCCAGTGTTTGTGCAGTACAAACGGCCTGCTGAAGGTAGCTGTGCTGAAGGAGTGCATGCAAATACAGGGGGTAGCACAGCAGAGACAAACTATGGGCCTTCTCATTTTCCTCACTGAATAAGACCTCACTCACAATCACTGACTCTGTTTATAAAATGATGAGCCTCCAAGGGACAGGTGTTCTCACCCAGGATACTATCACTCGGAGACCCTGGGACAACTGACTGAACCGTGTTAAGCCCCCTTCCCAATGTCTGTTACACGTGATCAGAAGGCCAACCTCACACGGGATTGAGACAATTACACGAGAGAATGTGTGTGCAGTGTCCACCGCAGTCCTGGCCACACAGTAGGCACTTAGCAGCTCTTGGCTTTCATACCGATTTACAAGGCCAGCCCATCACAGCAGCACTATCCACAATAGTCAAAAGGTGGAAACAACACAAATGTCCATCAGCAGGTGAAAGGATACACAAAATGTAGACCATCCATACAATGGAGTATTATTCAGCCTTAAAAAGGAAGGAAATCTGGCCACATGCTACAACATGGATGAACCTGGAGGGCATCACACAAAGTGAAGTAAACCAGTCACAAAAGGATAAATACTTATGGTTTCACTTAGTGGAGGTACCTAACAGAGTCAGATTCACAGAGACAGAAAGTAGAATGGAGGCTCCCGGGGGGCTCAGGGAGCGGGGAATGGGGAGTTGCAGTTTAATGGATATGGAGTTTTGTTCTGGGAGATGAAGAAGTTCTGAAGATGGGTGATGCTAAAGGCTGCAGAATGATGTGACTGTACTTAATGCCACTGGGTAGTGCACTTAAAGGATATTTAAATGGTTAAAAAGCGGGGCAAGTCCAAGGAGTCTGAGACAACCCCTAGACGTTGGCAGGGAACTGGGGGACAGGGGAAGCATCAGGGCTCTCTCCTCATCGTCCACTTTGAGCTCTAAAGCAATGGGAACGTGGCCCTCACCAAAGTACTCACTCAGAAAACCAGAAAAGATGCAGATACCTACGGTCATGATTGGGGGATGCAGACCACAGTCAAAGCTGGAGAGGTGGTGTATTCTGAAACTGATGACCACCACTGAATGCTTACTAGGATGGCTCAGGCCCCACCCAAGCAAATCAATTACAACCCAAAACTCTAGCCTAGGGATCCTCAGGCTGATTCATGAAGGGCGTAAGGAGAGGCACTTCCCTCTTCAGAGGAGGAAGAGGAGGATGGAGGCCGAAACCGGCTTTGCCCAAAACCAAGGAACTGTCGCTACGTTAGCAGGAGAGATCCGCGTGGGTAACAATGATATGGAGCAGGTGCTGGGTACCAGAAACTTCAAATACGTTACCCCGAATTGCTATAACAATCTTAAAAGGTAGGTGCAGCCATCCCCCACCTCCCTGGGCCTCAGCGTCCTCTGAACAGTGCTGACCTCACAGGGCAGCTGTAAGGGCTGAGTGAGACTACCCACGAGCATGCAGAGCACACAGGTAGCTCTAAGGAAACTAGCAATGGTCGCAGTAAGCACACACAACTCAGCCTCTGCCCTCTTCTAAGTTGCCTGCTGGGAGTGAACAACTCTCCACTCAAATGCGTTTGCTGTGGCTAGAAGGAAGGATGAGGATTGCTATGGAATCCCTGGCTCACTCCTTCCAGGAAGTTTTCCCTGATTACCACCCCTCCACAACACTGGGCCAAGGGGTCTTCCTCTGGCTACTCTAGCCCCTGTGTTTCCCTCTGTGCCGGCACGTGACACCCTGTGTTGTAATGTAATGATTGTTGATTTGTGTGTCTTCCACAAAAACACCTAGAGAGTGGGGACAAATCTGTGCCCAGCCCCCAGCACCAGCACACATCCTAGCTCATAATATGCTGGATGGAAAGACAGCTGGATGAGCAGATGGACAGATGGATGGGTGGGTGGATAGGTGGGTGGATGAGAGGATGGGTGGATGGGTAGATGGATGGGTGGATGGATAAATGGGTACATGGACAGATGGATGGATGGATGAGTGGATGGGGTCATGGGTGAGTGGGGAGATGAGTGGATGGATAAGTGGGTGAATGGATGAGTGGATGGGTAGATGGATGAGTGGATGGGAGGATGGATGGAGGGAATGGGTGGGTGGATGAATAAGCCAAAAAGGGAGCCCTACCTCTAAGTGGATCTCCTGGCTAGGAACTCACCCGGATTTTTTTTCTCTAACGTACACATGCCTCTTTTCTATTCCTTTCTCTCTCTTCATCCCTTGTGCTTAAAAAGACACTTGCATTTAGGGCTTTTTCTCTGTCAAAAAAAAAGGTGGGAAGTAAATTTTTACTTTAAATCCACATAAAACACCCAAGAAAAATTCGCACTCTGTCTCTCAATGAAGAAAGGCTAGGAGGCCAGGCTGTTCCAGCGGTGGAGCCACAAGTCTGTTTTGACAAGTTATCTCCTCATAAACATACTAGTTTATCTCATGCTAAACATTCAGATGTGCTATCTCGGCAAAGGGAAAACATATATTGCATGTTTTCTAGACAGCCTGTGAGCATCCATGCCAGTGACACAAGCATCTGAAACACGGGGCTGACACTAAATAAACCAGAAAAGCAAATGTTTGTTGCAACACTCGGAACTTCACCATCCGTTTGCTTCATTGCCAGAGTGATGCACAAGGAGGACTGTGGGAAATGATGGGGTGAGGGAGAGTCCACGAGAAAAACAGCAGCTCTCCGAGAGGATTGAGATGGCGAAGATCAAAGTAGAGGAGCACAGGGAAGGCTGAAGTTATCCACAGGCCAAGCCAGCGGTTCGTAACTGGAGGCTGGCTTGGTCCCCAAGGAACATTTGGCAGTGTCTGGACACATTCTGGTTGCCAGACGTTGGGGAGGGTGCTACTAGCATTGAGAGGGGTAGAGGCCAGGGATACTGCTAAATGCCCTACAGTACACAAGACAGCCCCCCCTCCATTACACAACAAAAGATTATTTGACCCAAACATCATAATGCCAAGGTCAAGAAACCCTAGGCTAAGCTCGAGCAGGGTGCAAGCCAGCTACTCAGTAGCTGTGTAGCTGCAGCAGGTGAATCCAAATCTCTGAGCTGCAAGATGAATCTTGTAGCAATCAGTGGGATAGAGTAAATGAGAGGATAGGTGTGCAATGAACACAGCACGTGTTCAGTGAATGTTAGCCTCTTTTACGCACTCCTCTCTGCCCTCTGCTTTCGTGAAGCTTATTTATTCTTTAATTCACTCGATTCTTGAACTAATATGCATTGAATGTGTACTATGAGCCTGGACCTGGGCACTGGGTATTCAGCAGTACAGAAGAAAGGCAGGATCCCTGCCCTCATGGAAGCAATGAAAAAGGAGGGTTTATTTGGGGGTGTGGGTGGGGGAGGGGTGGTGCCAGGAAGAGGGAACAGAATATACAAAGACTCAGAATACATGGGGTGTGTCAGAACAGGCAGCCTGGTGGCACTCAGCTGGCAGAGGGGAGAGGGATGAGAAAGGCAGGGCCTTGCAGATCCTGAGAAGGTACCTGGGTTCTAGCCGAGATGTCATGAGATGTCTCCTTGACGGCTATTAAGGAGAGAAGTGACCCAGCTACAGTGGGAAGGATGGATTGGAGAGGGATGAAGGTGGAAGCAGGAAGACCAGTTAGAAGGCTGTTCCAGAGGTCAGGCGGGAGATGGTGGTGGCAGTGGAGGTGGGGAAGCATCTGAAGGAGAACGACTATAAATTGCACTAGGCTGGGTATGTGGTTAGAGAGAAGGGAATGGTCTACTGCTCCATTAGGGTCAGGCTGTGCAGTCAAGGTTGAAAGACAGATAAGTGACACTCAGGGAAGAGATCAGTGCACGATTTGAGGTCACTGGGAACAGGCAACACACACACTGGGCTCGTGTGGTCCAGCGCTTACTTGCAGAAGAGAAGTGAGAACACACAAGATCCAATACCTCGCAATAGGCTGGTGCCCCATGGTCCGGGGTCCACCCCGAAGTCCATGCAGTGGTGTGGCCGCATGAACCCCACTTTGTGCTGCAGTGGAAAGGTCCCAATCCTTCCCCGCCGGGAACAGATACAGCGATGGGGGCTGGCCAGGTGCCAATACAACACACACGCTTAGGCAAAACAAGGAAGTCCACATCAAGCTCAGAGCTGGGAAAGGTATGCCCAAGCGAGTACATATGTCCAGCACAGGCTACGAGGTCTTGTTATCTCTTTGCAGGAAAACATTCGAGGCCCAAGGCTGCTCTTAAGCAGCCATGCAGGGGTTACGCAAGCTGCATACAACTGCCTTTCCCAACAGGGAAAATCTAAGGACAGCTCCCAGCTCCCAGGCTTAAGCAGTTGGGTGGCTGGTGGGTGCAATTATTAAGGAGAGAAAGACTTGGGAGGAGACAGTTGGGGGCAGGAAGCAGAGGAAAAACAGTCAAGAAACACTCAATACCTGTGGGTTCCCTCCTGCCTGTCCACTCCCCACCCCGCCTCCTCCCTTTCTCAAAGCTCAATGACAACGTTCGTAACTGCAATCTTTCTCTTCTCTACCTGAGACACAGACAGAAAGGCTGTCACCTAGGGGGACCCCCAGCCCTCCCCTTGACACAGGCCCCAGAGATGCCGGCAGTGCTTTCTCGACACCCCAGCAGCTTCCACGCTACCAGGAGGCACCTCCACTCAGGCCCCCCTACATCTGTTTACCAAGCATTCCTCTAGCCCCACCACTCACAGTGTGGTCCATGACCAGCAGCAACTGCATCTCCTGGGAGCTTCTTAGGAATGCAGAGTCTCAGGCTGCCCCTCCACTCTGCTGAACCAGAATCTACATTTGAACCATATCCCAGGTGATTCATGTGCACGTGAAAGTTTGAGAAACAATGGTCTACAGCTCAGAAGGCAGCCAGCCATAACATTCCTGTATGGTAATTTTTTGTAATTACAGTAAAAAAAAAAAATGCTACCGGCATGGCCTGAGATGACTTGTTCCTAAACTTCAAGCACCACCTGGCGCCCGAGATCCTTGTGGCACTGAGATATTTATGAATTTTTCCCCTTTGTGTTCCATGATCACCGATCATCAGATTTTCTGGGTGGCAAATTTTTAGGTAGGCACTTCTTTTCCCTCTACTCCTGTCTGGACCTCGGTGGCTCCTCATTTAGATTTTGTGAACTGGCTGTAAATCATTCGGCAGCGGGGTTAGCCAGCTCTGCAGGCCACCTCATACACAGGTCATCTGGACCCGATGGTTTATAGGAGAGACGTGTTCCAAGTGCCCCCTTCTCCCTTGTCTGCTTTTCTCCGGGGCACTTTCCCCTCCAAGGAGTCAGCTCCCTTTGTCTGTTCTGGTTTCCTTTTTTCTCCTCCTCTCCCCACTTCTCTGTGTTTGGGAGAGCAGCTAGCATCCACATGGCAACTACTTGGGAGCCCTGCCCTGGAGATCACAGGACTCTGCACCCTGCCAGAGTAACCACTGTCATCTATCCAACACTTCCCTGGCCAGCAATGGGTGGTATTGATCAGAAGGGAAAATTTAGGGTATTGAAACTGGGAAGTCAGTCTAAATAATACGTACATAAAACAACCATGCCTCACACATGGTTGAACATTGAATACTGTTGAATGAGAACTTGGGGTGTGTGGCCAGACGTTTTGTAAAGGTATTGGGTTGGCCAAAAACATCGTATGGAAAAACCCGAACGAACTTTTTGGCCAACCCAATATAATCATGCAGACTTGGAAAATTATAAACTTGCAAATGTTGTAAAAATGACATCAGTAGAAATACAATGTAGTGTATTTATTGGCTTGAGGAGAATGCCTCACTGCCAGTCACTTGGATGCAGATCCAGGAGAGGTTGGGGGGAACAGTAAAGAGTCTACACCCTACAATTGCAACAAGAGTCAAGCAGGAGAGTTCACACCACTCCTGGTGTGAACCGGGCGAGGCATGGGTCGTGCTAAGAAGATGGGCGTGTATCTCTTCTGGGTGCCCTGACACCCAGAAAGCCTCCTCCGCACACTGAGATATTATATTGAGTAAAAACTTCAAGTGCATGAGACGACCAGGATGGGGCCCCAAGGTGTGATCATGTCTGTGTCTTTAGAGAGGAAGTGACGGGGAGTTTGGGCAGATGTTGTGTAGAGAACAAACGATGAGGTCTCTGAGGGCAGGGCTGGGGTGGAACAGGAGTGGGGAGGCTGAGCCTGTGTGCGGGGGAACATTTGGGACAAGGCACCTGGCCGTCGTTTCTGTAGCTGAGCCGGTCCCAAGCACCTGCCCTGCCTGTCAATCTTGCTGCTTGGAAGGCAATCCTATAGGAGAAGGGGAGAGGAGCTGACACCAGCCGTGGAGTTTTAAATATCTTACATGGATCATCTTAATTCTTAAACGATTTTCTTTCTTTCTGAAAGCTCAGTCACATTTATTTATTTATGTTTAATTTTATTTTATTGTGGGAAGAACACCTAACATGAGATTTACTCTCCTAACACATTTTAAGTGCACGATGCAGGACTGTGATTGTAGATACAACGCTATACAGCAGGTCTCCAGAGCTTATTCATCTTGCTTAACTGAAACTTTATGCCATTGATTAGTGACTCTTCATTTCCTCCTCCTCCCCCCGCCCCCGGCAACCACCCTTCCACTCTCTAGGCTCAGAATTTGACTATTTTAGATTCCTCATGTAAGTGGAATCAAGCATTATTTGTCATTCTGTGTCTGGCTTATTTCACTTAAGATAACATCCTCCAGGTTCATCCACGTTGTCCCATATTGCAGAATTTCCTTCTTTTTTTTTTAAGGCTGTATGTATACACCAGATTTTCTTTATCCATTCATCTGCTTAAGATAATTCTTCAGTACTTTTATGTGTTTTTTTGTTTTTTATCTTTTGGCCACACCACATGGCATGTGGGACCTTAGTTCCCTGACCAGGTATCAAACCCGAGCCCCGTGCAGTGGAAGCGCAGAGTCTTAACCACTGGACCACCAGGGAAGTCCCCTTCAGACTTTTATGTATTCCCATTGCACTGATGAGGAAAGACAAGCTCAGGGAGGGCCAGTAGCTCACCCACCCAAGTGGGAGAGCTAAAATTCAAACCAGGCCACCTGATTCAAAGCCCACACTCTTGACCACTCTGTAGGACAATCTTTTCCAGAAAGGCCCTGGTGCTACAGGTTCAGGATCAGAAGGTGACAGTCCCTCTATTTGGGGGGCCTGTGACATCAATGGCTCCCTTAATAAGTCCAGGTCAATCCAGCAGCATCATGAGAGTGAGCAAAGATGCCTCAGTCTGTGTCCTGTGTGGTCAGCCAACCCCCGCTGTAGCGAACTTGGAGATGTGTGCACATTTCCACTCTTCCAATTCTGTGCCCTCAGTGTGCAGCAAGAGAATATAAAAATAAACTGCAGCACGGGGGAAAGAGAAGGGAGTAAACTACCAAATCCAGCTGACCTGAGTGGGTTAGAGGGCTCAGCAAAGGGAAACAGCACATGCAATGCGATGGCCTCCAGTCCCAGGTAGTTATATAACCTCTGGCTCTAGCCTTAGCTGCACCTTGGAACCACCTGGAGAGCTTTAAATACTACCGACTGATGCCTGGGTCCCAGGCTCAGAGATTCTGATTTGACTGGTCCATGGTATGACCTGGATGTGGAGAGGTTTTAAGCTTCCCCAGGTGATTCTAATATGTAGTCAAGTTTGAGAACTGCTGGGATCTCAGATTTGGGTGGGAAGGCTTCTAGGATAGGGCAGTGCCTCTCAAGATGTGGTCTGTGGACCCCCAACAACTGAATAATCTGGAGATCTGGTTAAAAAATGCACATCCCTGGGTCCTACCCCCAGAAATTCAGATTCAGCGTTACTGGGGAATGGCCCAGGAATCCTCATGTTTAATGGCACGCTTCCTGGGTGGTTGTGAGACACTCTGAAGTTTGGGACCTTCCAGAATTGGGTGTCGTCAGAGCCTGCAGCTGGTTTTTATCAAGGCAGCTGTGGAGAAGCAGGAGGAAAAATGAGCTAAGATAGAGGCAGAGGCAGGCTCAGGGAACTCGGGGACAAGACCCCATAACTCTTGAGCATTCCTGACACCTAGAGAGAGATGGAAGGTTCTTGTAGGCAAGGCCCAGGGGAGACAAAAAAAAATTTATAGACTGTTGCCTCTAAAGATTCAAATGGGCTGTTTCATCACATGCTGAGGTCAGGTAGGGGTGGTCTGGGAAAGGGATCCTGAAGCCAGGGGCAGTGATGGTGACCACCAGAGTGATCACCAGCCTCGACTGACTGCTTGACGGTCCTTGTCCCTCCTCCCCTCTCACCGAGTCACGGGTCTGACAAAGCACAGAGGGCTGGTCTGTTCTTCCCCACCCCCAGAACCAGCATGGCACTAACAAATTCCTAAACCACTGTGATGGCTAAGGATAAAAACGTGGGCTAGAGGGGGAAATGGATCATAAACAACAATGCTAGGCATGCTTCATCAGAATTAAAAACTTTCCACATTAAAAAACACTCTCAGAAAGTGAAAAGATAATGCACAGAATGGAAGAACATATTTGAAAACCATATCTGATAAGGGTCTACTATCCAGAACATATAAAGAGCTCTTACAACTCAACAATGAAAAGACAAATAAGGCAATTAAATAATAGGCAAAGGACTTCAATAGACATTTCTCAAAAGATGATATATAAATAATAGCCATTAAGCACATGAAAAGATGCTCAACATCACGGGTGATTAGGGAAATGCAGATCAAAACCACAATAAGATGCACTTCACACTCACTATAATAGGTAAAATTAGCAGAATGGAAAATAATACATGTTGATGAGGATGTGGAGAAAAAGGAACCCTTGTGCACTGCTGGCAGAAATATAAAACGGTGCAGCTGGTGTGGAAAATAGTCTGGCAGTTCCTCAAAACCTTACCATAGAATTATTATATGACCTAGCAATCCCACTCCTAGGTATACAACCGAAAAAACTGAAAACATGTGTCCACACAAAAACTTGCACGTGAATGGCTTATAGCAGAATTATTCACAATAGCCAAAAGGTGAAAGCAACCCAAATGTCCATCAACTCATGAATGGATTATGAATGGATAAACAAAATGGGTTATGTGCAAACAATGGAGTATTATTAGCCTATAAAAAAGAACGAAGTGCTGATACATGCTATAAGGTAGATGAACCTTGAAAACATGCTGTGTGAAAGAAGTCCATATATTTTATGATTCCGTTTATACGAAATTTCCAGAACAGAAAAATCCAAGAGACAGAAAGTAGATTAGTGAGTTCCAGGGGCTGGGGCAGAGGTGTACGAGGAGGAACAGGGAGTGAGTGCTAATAGGTACAAAGTTTCTTTGGGAGTTTTTGGAAACGTTCTGGAATTAGACAGCAGTAACAGTTGTACAATATGGTGAATATAATAAAAAACCACTGGAGATGAAAAACTTTAAAATTGTATACTTTATGTTATGGGAATTACGTCTTGATTAAAGATTTTTAAGAGAAGTTCTTAAAACATTAAAAAAAATACTAGATATCTGAGCTAAGTTTTATACATATATCAAATATCGTGTTTCACTCTTAAAAGAATCCTCTGAAGTACTACTGCTGAGAGACTGCTCTGGAGCCAGACCGCCTGGGTTAAAGTCTCATAAATTCAGCATCTTGAAGAGATATCTGCAACCCCATGTTCACTTCAGCACTATTCCCCAGAGCCAAGATATGGAAACAACCTAAACGTCTATCGATGGATCAACGGATTTAAAAATGGAATAGTATTCAGCCTAAACAAGAACGAAATCCTGCCATTCGTGACAACACAGATGAACTTGGAAGACACTACGCTGAGTGAAATAAGCCAGACAGAGAGGGACAAATATTTCATTATCTCCCTTACAGGCAGAATCTAAATAATAATAACAAAAGCCAAACTTACAGGAATAGAGAACAGAATGGTGGTTACCAGAGGCAAGGGTGTGAGGGGAAAGGGAAGATTGTTTAAAAAGAAGAAAGAAAAAAATGTTAGTTGCCAGGGGTTAGAGGGAGGGGGTCATGGGAAGTTAGTGTTTAATGGGTACAGAGTTTCCATTTTGCAAGAACAAAAGAGTTGTGTATGGATGGTGTTGACGGTTGCACAGCAAAATGAATGTACTTAATAACACTGAATTATACACTTAAAAAGCAGTTAAGATGGTAAATTTTATGTTATGCGCATTTTACCACAACAAAAAACTGGGCAAAAAAAAAAAAATCTCAGCCCTGACCTTGCTGGCTGGGGGGGCTTTACCTTGGTCACTTCATGTCTCTGCACCTCAGTATCCTTTTCCATATATTGGGGGAAATAATCGTACCTTGTGCCTGGCACATAGTAAGTACCTAGGATGTTGACTATTGTTATTTTCACAATCACACACAATCAGATTAGGAAACTGAGACCCAGAGAGACGAGCTGTCTAAGGTCCTGTAGCTGGGCTATGAACCAAAGTCTCTAGGCTCCTAGAAGGACAGTGAGGAAATTCAAGCCATCCCCTTTTTCCCCCTTTGTTCCGACAGAGTTCATTCTGAGACCCATCTGCAAAAGTAAGAAATGTGCCCGTTGAGCTGCCCATGAGAAGGCACAAAAATGGGAACGTTGCCCGTGTTCAGACACAGAACTGACCAGACCTTTCTCCCAGCCTCACACCTGGGATGTGAGTAAGCAAAGTAGGTGGAGGATCCCACCCCACAGGCCTTCCTCTGAGTCACCAGCAGGAAGTTTCTCCTTGCTGCCTGGGTTTGCTTCCCCTTTCTGCTGCATTAGGCACTGCTAAGCTTTGCAAATTGACTCACTCTGGGATCCAGGGGGCTGTGGAACTGGGCCTTGACCCAAAAACCATCCACAGGAGAATGTTCTACGCAGCAAGATCTGCTGCCTCCAGCCCACAGAACCCCAAACCACGTACCAAGTTCACACCCAGAGTGACGGAGGTGGGGACCTGGAAGCTGCAACAGGAGTTCGGGCGGCGGTGGGGGGGGGGGGGGGTCTGCCGTCAGCTATTATGAGGCCGGCCAACGCAAGGCAGGGCGGAGAACAGGGGTCAGCGGACATCCTGAGAGCAAGGACCTATGTCATGGTCCTTGCGTGAGAGATGAGTTTGGTTTAAATTTGGTTTCAAACTACATTCATGTCACAGACTATCCAGAACTGTTTGGGGTGTGGCTCTGAGAAACACAAAGAGGAAAAAGGCTCTGGCCTCCCAGGGCTCAGAGGCTGGAGGAGAAAGAGCCGTGGGACTGAACAAACACAAAGTGTGAGTCTGGAAGAGTCCAGAGGACTGTGGGCTCCCCGCTAAATCCAGATGTAAACATCCAACTGCCTCTTAGCGCCTCCAGCTGGATGTATGTGCCGGATGGCAGAGGAAAGCCTCCCAGACAGGCCCTAATCCCTGGAACCTGTGAGTTTGTTACCTTACGTGGCAAAGGGGAAGTTGCAGCTGCAATTAAGTTAAAGCTCTTAAGATGGGAAGATTATCCTGGATGATCCTGATGGGCCCAATGTAATCACAAGCAAAGGGTTCCTACAAGCAGAAGACCTCTCCCAGCTTTGGTGTGAGGGAGACGTGACTGCAGAAGAAAGGCACAGAGAGATGCGATGGATGTTGCTGGCTTTGGAAGTGGAGGAAGGGGCCACGAGCCAAGGGAAGCAGGCAGACTTCAGAAGCTGGAAAAGGCTCTCCCCAGAGCATCCAGAAGGAACACAGCCCTGCTCGCACCTCGACTTTAGCCCAGCGAGACCTGGGTCAGACTTCTGGCCTCCAAAACTGGGAGATAAGAAATGAAATGTTTCAGGCCACTAAGTTTGTGGACATTTGTTAGGGCAGCAGTAGAAAACTAACACAACATCTGATGAGCATCTCAAATCTACCATCTGTCTCGGTCAATAGCAGTTCCAGGTGCTCAGCCTAGGCACTTCGGAGGCACCTCTGACTCCTCTCTCCCGCTCATGCCTGGAATCCCATCCATCCACCCCACTCTCACCGCCGCCACCAGCAGCCTGTCCATGCCACCGTCCCCTCTCCCCTGGATGACTGTCCCCGGTTCCACTTGTGCCTTACACTTCAGTATCAACACAGAGGCCAGCACAGCAACCCTGTTCGTCCGCCTCCCTTATTTTACCCAAAACCCTGCAATGATTTCCCAGGCAAGACCTTACTCTGTCCTGCAAGGCCCTTCACAGTCCAGCCAGCCTCCAGTCACCTTTCTGCCATCAGCTCCTTTCCTTCCCCAGCCGTCTTTGTCTCTTTAGTGTTCCTCAAACACACCCCAAATGCCCCTACCTCAGGGCCTTTGCACATGAATGGTCCATCCCCTTGCCTGTTTTGGGCCTTTATTCAGATATCATCTCTTCAGTGAGGCCTTCCTTGACATCGTATTTAAAGCTGCAGTCTCATCCTTGACTTTCCTTGTCTCCAAGGTGAACATATTATTGTCCAAACTGAGATGGTTCTGAAACAATCAGTAATTACCCTGAAATAGCACATTTAAACTGGGACAGACCCCAAACCCTCCCTCCCTGATTTTTCTCCATAGCACCTGCTACTTTTAAACTACATATTTTACTCATACATCTTATTTATCATCTGCCTCTTCCCCTCCTCCTACTCATAACAGCAGGGATTTCTGTCCACTTTGTTCATCTCCCCAGCACACAGTAGTTGTTCAATAAATACGTGTTCGAGGAAGGAATAAATGGGCCTCAGAAGAGGAAGTCTTAACCCAAAGGGTTGGTCACGTTGCTAGGGAAACCACTGACCGAAACCACCTGCCCTGGCCAGGCCCAATAGTAACCACGTGTGTGAGTTTTCTCACAACAGGAGGTCCCGGTAAGGAACGCAGAACTAACAAGCTACCACCAACTGGAATAATTCGGGAAAGGTCAAAAGGAGAGAGGAGACACCAGTCTATATGTCCTACCAACCTCCCAGAATCCTTCTCACTGGAATCCATCTTGGCTGAGCGATGTGTGTGCCACCAGTAAGGACCCTGAGTCAGAATGATTGGCCAGAGACAACCCGGAAACTAACCCCATCACCATAAAACCCAAGACTGCGAGCCACGAGGCAGAGCAGTTCTCCTGGGTTAAGACTCCACAGCTCACCACCCGGGCGCCCCTTCCCAATAAAGTCTCTTGTTTTGTCAGCACGTGTTATCTCCTCCAACAGTTCATTTCCGAGTGTTAGACAAGAACCCACTCTCAGGCCCTGGAAGGGGTCCCCCTTCCTGCAACAATATCAGAGATGGCTTTTGGAGAAGATAATACCTTGAAGGGCAAGCAATAAGATAGTCATATGGTAGAGGAGGAGGAGAAAGAGAGGACGAAAGGACAGGTCAGTCTAAGAAAAGGGACCAGCTAGGCAAAGTGTGGTGTTAATAAGAAAAACAACCACCAATAGCAACAGTGACAGCATCACTATCTCCTGGGTGCTTTGCTCTGGCCTTGGCATCTTGCTAGGCGTTCATCATGTGCTGCCTCATTTAATGCATGTAACACACACACATGATGGATGAAATGCAGAGATTAGGTAACTTGTTCAAGATCATGCAGCTGGTAAGCAGCAGGCAGGGAATTAAACCAGGCAGCTTGACTCCATGGATGAAACAGGTCGAGGAGATGGAGAAAAGATACTGTGGAGAAGAGAACAATCTAAGCAAACACATGGAGTCTAAGGAAAGCCTCCAAAAACTAGCAAGGTTTGAAGGAGCCGAAGTACAGTCAGGAGACTTTGGGGAGGGGGGAGCTAACCGTGGACGGGGCCCAGGTCTCATGCTTTTGCAGCTTCCAGGACCCCCGCCCATGTCCAGCATTCTGAGTCTCTGAGGACTGGGACACTGTATCTAATAACATCCATGAGATTTTCCGAAACGTTCCCACGTGGCCCTGAGTTGAGGGGACTGGCTTTGGTCTCTGGGTTGTGGATGCATCCAGCACGTGGATCACCCTCTGGAAGACTGGGTGCTGTCCATCTTGGTGAGCTACCTTCTATCCTCACAGAGCTGCCCATCCCGTCGTCAAGTGAGCTCCGTGATATGGTTTCATACATGGAGGGGGCAGGGCAAGAGTTTCGCTGTGGGTGAGCTGACCAGTTAACACAACTCAGGATGTCTGGCTCCTTAGCTCTGCAAACCTCCAAAGTGTGAGCAGTCAGGCCTCCTCCAATATCCTTGAGCAGGGAAACGTCCACTGCAGTGGAACAGAGGCTAGGAGCTCAGGCCCAGATCAGACAGCTCTGCCTCTGGCTGTCCTTGTGATCCAGGATAAGGTATTTATGTCTCTAAGCCTCTGTCTCCTCATCTGTAAAATGGGGATGTGGTAGGAACTGAATAAAACTGTGGTGATGGCTTCATCAGTTTATGCATATGTCAATACTTAAGTGCGGTTTATTGCAATGTCAATTAGGTCTCAATAAAGCTGTAAAAATGCACATTTTAGTAACAATAATAATGGCAATAATGATTATAAAGTGATTAGTCTAACGCCTGAAACATCTTCATTAAATGTAAGATATTTTTGGTTTATTGTCATTAGTGGGATGGGGCCAGCACAGCAGAGTTTCACCTGTCAAGTGCTGGGAACTGTGCCGGGGAAATGACAGCCCCATCTAATCCTCATGACCACCCCATCAGTCAGTGTAATCCCAATTTTGCACAGGAACAAAGTGAGACTCAGAGTCCACATAGGTAGAATGTTCTAGAACAAGCATGCACTAGTGGCAGGTGAAGCCAGGCAGAGGAGAAGAAAGCAAATCGAAGGGGAGGCAAAAGGAGGCCCTGAGAGGGAGACAGCCGACAGCATGAGGGAATTCTCTGAGCTCCTGGGAGGAGGGGATGTTGGGCCACAGTGATGTGCCCGAGGAGGACGCAGCCTGCATCCTCAACTCTCTGCTCAGTCACTACTGCCCTGCAGAGGCACCACCCCAGGTCCAGATCTGCTCCCTTTCTCTGCCTGCAGCAGCTGCGGGGAACAAAGGCACAGCCCCCTCCAGCCGACAGAGGGGGCTGGGGTGGGCGAGGGGAGCTGTCCAGGAGCTGATGCCTCTGTTATCTGTGCAGAAACCTCCCGAAACAGAGCCCCTGAAAGGGGCCGGCATTGAGCGACTCTCAGGTCGAGGGTGCATTGCAATCACAACTGTTAAGTTGTGCGTTCTGCATCTCCGGTGTCTTTCCCCTTCACCAGCCACGGTAATGACAGTAATAACAATAACCACACAGCCTTGCACTCATGGCTTCATCCATTCTAACAAGGAGGCATCAGGGATATTCCGCACCTGTGTGCCTCCTCTGACCGCCCAGCGAATATCTACGGAGGACTTGCCGGGTGCCAGGCTCTGTCTTAGGGCTGCAGACACGGAGGCAAATAAGACATACAAGTTTCATGGCTTTGGGAGCTTAAATTCTAGAGGGGATCCGTGGGGAGGGGCACATGGATAAAAGCAGACAGACAGTCATGGTAATGTCACAATATGATAAGGACCGTGAAGGAAATGAAGTGTTGGGCTAGAGAATGAGAGGAGAGAACTCACTGGGTGGACAGCAAAAGCCTCTTAAAAAGCTGGCCGTTAAGCTGAGACCTGAAGGATGAGAGCCAAGGCAATCATGTTTCAGGCAGAGGGAAGTGCAAAACCCACAGGGAGGAAAGAGCTTGGCACGTTCTGGGAGGTGACAGAAGGTCACTGGGTAGCACTGTGATTTTTAAGTGTGTTCATATCAGGTTCAACTCCTGACACAGCTACCTACCGGCTTGTATGAGCTTGAGAAAGCTGCTCTCTGTGCCATAACGCTCACAAACAAGGGTGATAATGGAATCTAACTCATGGAATGATTGGGAAGATTAATCTAGTTGATTCACGTGAAGTGCTTAAGACACAGCATATAGTAAGTGCTCAATAAATGTCAGCTATTATTTTTAATCATTCCCCTGCCTGGCTACCAGGATTCAGCAGCAAAGAGTACATTCAGGGCTGAGCATTTAGATCAGATTCGCCTCTGCAAGATCCCACGTTGCGTTTCTTGCTGGGGTTCTCACTCACAAGGCAGTCAGCAAATATTTGTTGAATGAACAAATAAATGAATGAGTGGGCTTCCTGGTTCCCTTATCTCTGAGCCACTGAAATGCACTGTCAGGCCTCCTTAGGATTAGGTTTCCTTTGTAAGCAATGTGATCTGGCCTGGAATTTTATGTTCCTGGAATTCTGCAGAAAAGAAAGGTGGAAGGGAGATGACTATTAACCACTGTCTCTGCAAACACCAAGCCATCTGCACCCCGTTACCTAAGCACAGACCTCTGTGGGCGCCGAATTTCAGAGCCCTGAAAGTTGGAAGGGATTCCGAGCTTGGATCCCTCAGGCTAGGCTATTCTTGGAAGCTGAGTGCCATGCCTGCCACAGGGAGATGAGTCATGCAGAGGGTGAAGGCTTGATGATTTCTCCATGGTGGCAGCTATTTATCAGGGTACATCTCTAGACCACAGAACACAGAACGTGAAAGGAGGGATGGGCTTCTGACTTGATGCTACTTAGAACATGATCACCCCCACCTGCATCCTTGCATCGTAACCAGACGATAACGCTGGGACCCTCTCACCATGCAAACTCCCACTTCAAGGAGGTCAAACGCTGTCCTTTGACATACTGTCCCCTGTCATATTTGAACAGCCCTTGGAAGAGCTTGTAAAGTGGTTCCCAGCCCCCTCTCCACCCTCCAAGCTTGGGCAGCCCATTCATCAATTCTTATCTTGTGTATCCCGTCCCCAAGAATTTCTTTGTCTCTATTACATCTAAGATCTTGGAAGATCTTGTATTGCAGAATTCACCCTTGCTCATAAAACGTGAGCTGTGCCTGAAGGCAGAATTACAGAGGTCTTATTTCATTTTGTTTTTGCAAAGTCCCAACTGTGAAAGAGAGTGACATGCCATAAACAGTTTAAACGCCAATAATATAAATAGCTGCTGTGGGGCAATTTCCTCAGATTTCACAGGCTCTGAGTTCACCATGAGGCAACGGGACCCACTGCTGAGCCTTTGCACACTTATTACAAGGGACAGCGAGTGGGGATGGAGTGGGAGCTGTCGCCCCGCATTCCTGGCACCTGGTTAATTCCGCTTGCCTGGCTTCCTTTGTTCTTCCCGAACTGCCTAGAGATGTTTCTCAGAAGTCAGCCTCAGCTCACACTTTCTGAAGTTCTGCTCCTTACATATGCTCCCAGAAAGTTGCTCCAAGTGAAGGCAAGTTAATTAAAAACCATATTCAATCAAACTGTCACTTTATTTATGAAAAAGTGTCGAGTGGCTGGAAATGGCAGGCACAAGCACTGAAGATTAATGCTCAAAATTTGTTCTGATTAAAAGTACGATCGAGGCATTAAGAAAGCAAGCACCGTGAACCCAGGGCGCCCTTAAGCCCCACATTCCTCCATTTTCAAATACAACTGAGGACAGTTATAAATACAAATAGAACTTCTCTCTGCCCAGAAGGCAGAAGAAGACACAGCGTCTAGCCGGAACTGGTTATTTTGGAAGGGGAACATACTTCAGACGTGCTTAGGAATCTCTCCCCACACCTGCCTGTTTCTTAAACGGTGCATACTCCAAATGTGATGTTCCCTGGATCTGAGTCATACTGTGGAACTGATATTAAGACAAGTGGGAACCTCAGAGACACTCTCTGACCCTACTCCCTCATTTTTCAGATTGGGAAGCTAAGACCTATGGACAGAAAATAGCTTGCAACAACATGGATGGACCTTGAGGGCATTATGCCCAGTGACATAGGTCAGAGAAAGACAAATACTATATGATCTCACTTATATGTGGAATCTTAAAAAAGAAACAACTTGAAGTCATAGAAAGAGGGGTAAGATTTGTGGTTACCAGGGGTGGGGGGAAATTGGAGGAAGATGGTAAAAGGTACAAACTTCCAGTTATGAGATAAAGAGGTACTGGGGGGTATACACTGCTGGGTGGTATATTTGAAAGTTGCTAAGACATGAAATCCTAAAAGCTCTCATCACAAGGAAAAGAACGTTTTTTTCTTTCTTTCTTTTTTTTTTTTTTTGTACCTATGAGATGACAAATGTTAAGTAATTGTGGTAATCACTTTGCAACATATGTAAGTCAAATCACTATGCCGTACACCTTAAACTTATACATTGCTGTATGTCAATTATCTCAGTAAAACTGAAAGGGGAAAAAAAAGAAAGAAAATGAAAGAAGAGGACCTGGAGTCAGAAGGTCTAAGGTTAGCGTCACTTCCAGAACTTGTCAACGTCCAGAAACCTTATTTTTCCACAGAGCTACGAATCTGCTAGTCTATTTTATCCAGCAGAGAAATCAGTTCTGACAAAGCCCACCTAGAAATAGGTGGCTTTTACCTGCCTCTGCAAACAAGGGATGCTTCTCCTGTATCCAGTGGTTCCACTTCACCCAGACTTGAAACATCCAAAATGTCATATGGTCACACCCACCTCCTCTTAAATGAAATTATAAGAGGGCTTTAGAAAACAGCTGTTCTCCAAGCCCATAAGCTGAATCCAAAGATCAGGAAGAACAGTATAGAGTCTCTCACTTGGATTTGGCTCACCAGCCACAGTAGGCAGAATTCTAAGATGACCAACAATGACCCATACCCTTGTATGATCTCCTACCCTTGAGTATGGGTGGAATCTGAATATATGGGACATCACTCCTGTGATATTACACTATGCAATAACAGCAAAGAGGTTTTCAGGTGTCATTGAGGTCCCTAATCAGTTGACGCTGAGTTAATCAAAAGGGAGATTATCCTGGGTGGGTCTGACCTCATCAGGTGAGAGCTTTAAAAGTGGGCTGAGACTTTCCCTGTGCTCAGGGACTGGAAGCAGTGAGAAAGTCAGTCTCTTTCTCGCTCTCTCTCCCCCATCCCTCCCTCCATTGCTGGTTTTGAACAAGGAAGGCTCTGTGAGTTCTACAGCCTCGAGGACATGCATCCTGTCAACAACCACGTGACCTTGGAAGAGCCCCTGAGGCCAGATGAGACCCCAGCCCCAGCTGACACCTGGATGGCAGCCTTGTGAGACCCTGAGTAGAGAATGCAGCTAAGCCACACTCAGAATCCTGACCCACAAAATCTGTGAAATAATAAGTAGGTGTTAGTCACTAATCTGTGGGTAATTCATTACACAGCTAATATACAAGCCAAGAAACAACAATTCCTAAAGAGGTCAAGGTGGGGGTGATGTCAGTGGTAGCTAAATGAGGAACTAGCACTAGACATTCTACCATGTGGGCCTCCTTTAATAATAATAAACCAGAAAAGACTTCAAAACCTAACTGGCCCATTTCCTTTGCCTGTCATTCACTTTTTGAAAGTTAAAGGCCTCCATGGGCACCCTGGGCTGACGTGATCACACCATGATTAGATAAGCTTCCAAGTGCTAAGGAAAAGAGGACTCTGCCGGCATAGGAGGAACAAGTTGCTCTGAGGAAAAAAAAAAAAAAAAACATCTTTTCAAAGGAGACGTTTGAGTCTCAAACCTAAAAAAACAACAACTTCAGCCAAGAAGAAACTCCCACTATTTGGCATTTGCAGGAGCTGGATGCAAAAGGGAATTAGTTCTGGGTGTGCAAATCTCTTGACAGGTGTGCAGGGCACAGCAATCCTTGTGTTAATTCCCACCATCCCAGACCCCAAACAGGTGCTAGTGCACATGAGAATGAGAAGACATGCCTGGCTGCTGGGAGATGGGATTAAACGTTACAAGACAGTATTTAATTAAGTGCTAAACTGTTGGTTGCTGGGTTTAAGTGGTAACCTTTATGTAAAGCCAGTTTGATCATGGGACCCTTCCCTTTCAGAAATTACTTGCATGGTTACCCAATGCCATTAAGATAAAAATCTAAATTACTGGACAAGGTGTACATAGCCCCTTATGCTGTCCAACGTGCCCTCCTCTCCACCCTCATCTTTCACGATTCCCCAACCTGTATTCTGTACTGCTGACTCACCAAACTCTCTCTTTAAGCTGCTTCCCTGCACCCCCTTTCCTACCTGGACAGCTACTGTTTGTCTTTCAAGATATGCTTCAAGGTCACTGCCTCCAGGCAGCCTTCTCTGACTCTTCCTATGGTGTGTTAGATATCCCAGGAGAGCCTGAGCTCAGTCTCTTCATCTGATCAACGGGGATAAAAACAGAACTTTGGTTGTAAAAATTAAATAAGTTAACATACAACAAGTGCTTTAGAACCTGGCAACATGTCATCGGCACATAACAAGAACCCAGTGAATATTTCTGTTGTTTGCTGAGCACCTACTCAGTACTGAAAGTCATGTGGACAGATAAAGAGTGCAAAACAGGCACAGTCCCTGACCTTTTCCCCAGCGCCTTAAGAGTGGGGCTTTGGGCTTCCCTGGTGGCGCAGTGGTTGAGAGTCCGCCTGCCGATGCAGGGGACGCGGGTTCGTGCCCCGGTCCGGGAGGATCCCACATGCTGCGGAGCGGCTGGGCCCGCGAGCCATGGTCGCTGAGCCTGAGTGTCCGGAGCCTGTGCTCCCCAACGGGAGAGGCCACAACAGTGAGAGGCCCGCATACCGCAAAAAAAAAAAAAAAAAAAAAAAAAAAAAAAAAAAAAAGAGTGGGGCTTGGTACGGTTCCTCCTATAGGGCAAGCCCCTTTTCATGTCAGTCTAGCAAGGACATGAGTCCTCTCCTGGAATCTGTCGGTGGGACAAAAGCCTTCCTGGAACCCTGAACCTAACATCCAGATCATTAAGACCAGAAATAAGCCCTGGCTTCTGACCTCACTTGGAATCCCTATTTAAAGGAAGCAAGAAAAAGGGAGATGTGACAAACACGCCTCCTGAGGAGAATATTTCAATGTCCCGGTAAAATCTTGTTTTGGAATTGGATGTTGTGTGCATGCTTCACACGACCACATCTTCATCTCAGCGGATGTCACGTCCTCTGGGGAAGTTTTCATAATCTCTGATCATTAGGAATTAACCTCTCCTCATCTGACTTCTCTAGAATCTGACTCTTGTGCACTTTTCTTCCAAGACTTCATCACCAGCTGATGCCTGATATATTTATTTGTTTGTTTTATGTCTCCATCCTCTGAAACATAAGCTCCACAAGGGCAAGGATTTGGGTTTGGCTCATTGCTCTGTAACTAGGGCCTAAGTCAGTACTTGGCATATAGTAGACACTCAATAAATATCTGTTGAATGAATGAGAGGTGAAGTAACCAATGCTTTGATAGCACTTCCTATGCACCGAGACCCGTTCTGAGTGCCTTATGTATGGTAACTCATTCAATCCATACACCAACGCTGTGAGTTAGGTACTGTCATTAGACCTATATTAGAAAGGAAGAAGCTGACGTATGGAGCATATCAGTTACTTGTCCTGTCATGCAGCCAGTGAGCTACAGAGCAAGGATTCAAACTCAGGCAGTCAGGCTCCAAAGTTTATGCTTTTAACCACAACACTAGAACGAACAATCAAATGAATGAATGAATGAATGAAAAATGTTAATTTCCTCTCAATGTAAAGTCTAGGGTTATACTGGGGGGTATGCTCGTCTGCTGCCCATGTATGTCCTGGAACATTGTAACCTCTACAGGAAGCAAAATCCTATGCCTTCCACACAGTAGGTGCTCAGGAAGTATCTGTTGAATTGAATCACACCTGAGTTAATGTTTCCGGATACTCTAAGTACCGTTTCATGCAAATCCCCAGCTTTCCTTCCCAAGGAGACTCACTACGGCTCTGTAACAAATTGCAACACTGCTGACACTTACCGGGAGCTTTTGACAGTAAGCAAATCAAAGCCACCATGCCTCACGGTGGCACTGCCACCAGTTTCTGGGCCATGAGTGTTTGGTACATGTGGATAATGAGTTTGGAGGAGCAGTGATGCCGAAAGAAATCATTGCTTCTTGAGCCCTCTGAATTCTCTTATTACGCTGCCCAGGAGAGTAGGCAAAGCTACAAACACATAAGACATCTGTGGCAAGAACCAGCAGCTTCCTGGCCAGACTTAACTGCAAGTGAGCAAATCCCACCATCCTCGGTGGCTCAGAAGCAGCTGCCAAATCATGGTGGGTCCCCAAGAGAAGCTACACCATGCAAAGGGGAGGAGTGGCTCAGAAGAGGAGGGAAGCAGAGAAAAAAATTCTGGCTGCGTATCTACCTGGGACAATCTGTTTTCTCAACAGCAACAGAGGACTGTGTACCAGGACCAGGCAGGCAAAGCGTGGGCATATGCCACTCCTGGGTTAATCCACGGGCCGCGGGGAAGAGCAAGCAGCACTGCAAGGCTGCTGAGCTCTAAAAATACTCAGCACATTCCCAACATGGCATGAGTGGTAAGCTCTTAGCGGACAGGAATCCTGCCAAACAAATGCCTAACTGGACACTCCAGATTGAGTCCCAAGGCTGGGGCCTAGGGAAACGGGGAACCCAGCTAGGGAAGTGGTTTTCTCTTGAGCATTGTCAGAGAGTGATGAAGCTTTAAGAGATTGGTGTGTTTGGACTGCCAGGGATTGAGGGGTGGGGAGAGAGGAGAGAAGAAACCTGCTGCTGCTATAGCCCTGGAGGTCAGGATCATGTAGGGGTTAAAGCCACAGGCTCTGGAGCCAGATTGAGTCCACTTAAATCCTGGATCCATTACTTAATAATTATGTAGCACTAGGGGGAAATTTAATCTCACTGAGCCTCAGTTTCCTCATCTGTGCAAAGGGAACATTAATAATAATCACCACCATCTACCTCATCGACTTTCATAAAAAATTTAGTAGATTACATTATTGTTCAAATATTCACTGCCCCTCTCTGCAGGATCCCCCCTATTGGGCAACTGGAGTCCCCATTGATGCCAGGCTCAGAGTCAGTGGAATGTGAGGTGTGCCACTTCCAAGAAGAACCTTAAGACCCATCTCATGGTCTACACCCTTCTCTTTTATCTCTGCCATGAGACTAGCAATGACGATGCAGATAGAGGCTGCTGCTTCAGCCTGAGTCCTGGCTCTAAGAGATAAAGCAGAGCCACAACTAACCTAACATGAACTATGAGCAAGAAATAAACCTTTGTTTTGCAAGCCATTGAGATTTGGGGGTTGTTTGTTACTGCAACATAAAAAAGCTTAAACACCAACTGATACCAGGATTAGATGAGATCATCTGTATAATACACTTAACACATATCTAGCATTTCCTAAGCATTCAGTAAAGTTTATTTATTATTACTAATATCAATATCATCATCACTGGCTCTCACCCTGTTTGGAGATATCACGTACCTCGTTGAGAAGCTAATGAACGCTTTTACCCTCTCCCTTGATAAATGCACACACAGACACAACTATGCATCCACCCACAGGTGGTTCACACATCCAACGCTCACAGCCCCTGGCAGAGGTGCCCAGGTTGAGAAACTCATCTTACTATCCTTAAGTAGGTTCCCTAAGCTTCAGCATGGAAACTGCCACCACAGACTCTCTGGGGTCACATCAAATGTCACTGTACTCTACCCACACCCACCCCCAACCCTCAACAGACACTGGGGGGAATGGTCTCCAATAGCTGCAACAAATAAGATTAAAGTAAACAGCAGGGGAAGCATTCAAATAAAAATAAAGGCAGTTTAGTAGGGAACACCATGCTCTCGATGAGATGGAAGGGGCCCTGTAGCACCAGCAACTCACTTTTTCTCTGTAGCAGAACTTTGGGGCTCAGATTGGATTCGTGGTTCTGTAAGAATTTTAGGATTGTTTTTTCTATGTCTGTGAAAAATGCCATTGGAATTTTGAAGAGATGGAAACATCCTCAACCTGATATAAGGCTTCTACTGAAAACCCACAGCTAACATCACACTCAATGGTAAAAGACACTGCTTTCCCCCTAAGACCAAGAACAGAGCAAGGGTGTTCACTTTTACCATTTCTATTCAATACTGTGCTAGAGATTCTAGTCAGTGAGATTTAGTAAATGAACATAAATGACCTGATTAATTAGTTTATTAACTAAAGCCATCAAATCCAGGTGGGAAAGGAAGTAAAATTTTCTTTATTCATAGGTGACATAATCCTATATGTAGAAAATCCTAAAGAATCCATAAAACACTAATTGAACTAATGAACAAATACTATAAACTATATTTAGAAAAGTCCATTCACATTAGCATCAAAAGGAATAAAATACTTAGGAATAAATGTAACAAAAGAAGCAGAAGATTTGTACCCTGACAACTACAAAACATTCTCCAAAATTATTAGAGAAAATCTGAATAAAATGAGAGACATTCTATGTTCATGGATTGGAAGACCATTAGATTCAATACAATCTCCATCAATATTCCAGCAGCAGGGTTTCTTGTAAAATTTGACAACCTGATTCTAAAAGTTGTATGCAAATACAAAGGATATGAAAGAGCCAAAATAATTTTGAAATAGAATAACAATGTTGGAGGACTTACACTACCCAATTTCAAACTTTTTATAAAGCTGCAGTAATCAAGAGAGTGAGATATTAAAGTAAGGACAGACATACAGGTTGATGGAACATAACTAAAGGTTCAGAAATAAACCCTTATATTATGTCAATTAATTTCTGACAAAGATAACAAGACAGTTCAATAGGGAAAGGTTAATCTTTTCAACAAATGATGCTGGGAAAACTTTAAATCCATAGGTAAAGAAGTGAACATAAATTCTTATTTCAAATCACGCATAAATATTAACTCAAAACGTTAAGTGCTGAAACTATAAATCTTTAAAAAAAAAAAAGATTAGAGAAAATCTTCGTGACCTTGGGTTAGGCAAAAAGTTTGTAGACACAGCACCATTTTTTTATGAGCATAAAAGGGGAAATGGGTAAATAAGACTTTATTAAAATTAAAAGCTTTTGCATTCCAAAATACACAAGAAGAAAATGAAAAGACAAGCCACAGACTGGAAGAAAATATTTTCAAATCATTTATATGATAAAGGACATATATATTAAGAAATACATAAAGAACTCTTACAATTCTATGATAAGAAAACAAACAACTCAATTAAAATATGGTTAAAAGGCTTAATAGATATTTCACCAAAGATGACCTACAAATGGCTAAGTACATGACAAGGTGCAACATCATTGGTCATTAAAGAAATGAAAATTAAAACAATTAGATATCACTTATATACTTAGTAGAATGGCTTACTAAAAGGACAAGTAGGGCTTCCTTGGTGGCACAGTGGTTAAGAATCCACCTGCCAATGGGGTTCGAGCCCTGGTCCAGGAAGATCCCACATGCCACGGAGCAACTAAGCCCATGCGCCACAACTACCGAGCCTGTGCTCTAGAGCCTGCGAGCCACAACTACTGAGCCCACGTGCCACAACTGCTGAAGCCCATGTGCCTAGAGCCCATGTTCCGCAACAAGAGAAGCCACTACAATGAGAAGCCTGCGCACTGCAACGAACAGTAGCCCCCGCTCACTGCAACTAGAGAAAGCCCACATGCAGCAATGAAGACCCAACGCAGCCAAAAATTTAAAAATTAAAAAAAAGCAAGTATTGGCAAGGATATAGAAAAACTGAAACTCTCATACATTGCTGTGATGGAAATGTGAAATGGTAACAGCCACTTTGGAAGACAGATTGGCAGCTCCTACTCTTAGGTATCTACCCAAGAGAAATTAAAACGTTATGTCCACACAAATTCTTGTACATGAATGTTCACAGGAGTATTACTTATGACAGACAAAAAGTGGAAGCAACTCAAATGCCCATCAGCTGGTGAATGGTAAACAAAATGATGTATATCCATACAATGGAATACTATTTAGCAATAGAAAGGTATGAAACGTTGATACATGCTCCAACATGGGTTAACCTCAAAAACATTATGCTACGTGAATGAAGCCAGACTCGAGAAACCATATATGTGAAATGTCCAGAAAAGGCCAATCTACAGAGAAAGCAGATCAGTTGTTGCCTGGGGCTGGGAGTGGAGAGATGACTGACTACAAACAGGCTTGAGGGAATTTTGTAGGAGTGATTAAAAAAACGTTCTAAAACTGTCTTGTGGTGCTGGTTGCAAATCTGCATACTTACTAAAAAATAACTGAATTTACAAGTAAATTTTATGATTTGTAAATTATGGATCAATAAAGCTGTCAAAATAAAGTAATTATGCCCCCACCAGCCCACCTGATAGTCTAGTCACAGACAAACACTGTACCACCAACCTGGTCCTTTCAACAAGAGGTAGTAGAGTTTGGTCAGAGGCGTGGTGTTTCAAGTGGGAGAGGTTCTAACCTCTTTCTCTCTGAATAATCCTGCCCAAGCAATATTTAGGAAGAGTTTAAAAAAAAAAAAAAAAGTGACACAAACAGCACGATAGTGTCAGTACAATATCTACAAGCATATATTTTTAATCGCTTCAATTTTAGAACGGGAGTCTTTACAGTCCAGGAAAATCGGTCTTTATGCTGAATAATAAATTTGCATCTCAGCAGAAAGGAACTGTCCTGTGAGACCTTCCTACGTAGCAGTAGCAGTTAGGCCACCCGGGGACAGCAGCGCCTCCTGCGCCTCCAGGCAAATGAGGCAGCAGTAGATGGAGACTGTCATGTCTTCACTTCTCTAGAACGTCAGAACAGAAGGAATGCTGCTTTGTCTGATAAAATAATAGCTTCCCAGCACGAAAGGGAAAAGTAGAAATGGGCAATTTTTTTCTCTCAATAATTTGGCCTTCAATAATAACTAACTGTTAGGAACTGCTTACCATGTGCCAGGCACCGTTCTAAGCACTTGTGTCTTAACTAATTTAATGCTCATAACAATCCTATGAGGTCAGTTCTTTTTTATTCCCCTTTTAGAGATGAGGAAACGAGCACAGAGAGGTTAAGTGACTTGCCCAAGATCCCACAGCAAGTTAGTATAATGGAGTTAGGATTCAAATAAAGCAGATAACTTTTCCTTTTTTTTTTTTCAGATAACTTTAGAGTCCCTTCTTTTAAGCCCTCTTCCTCTTGTACTCAAAGGCACCAAATAGCAAGGTTTGGGGAAAGGAGAAGTAAATTTTAATGCCATCTCCCACCCTTCTGAGACCCTGAGAGGAAGAAAAGCAAGGAGCTAAGAGTTACGGTTTCTTTCCACCGCAGGCAGTATCTGTGTCATAATGGCAGATGGCGGTGGGATACAGTTGTTCTAGCAGCCTGCAGGTCCCAAAGGAAACTGTATCCTTTTTTCTTGCCTGGTCCTGAAAAGAACAGCCTCTCTGTCAGAAGATCTCAAGTATCAGAGGCATGTTGCAGGTGTGTCTCCTGTTTCTCATCAGGCCTCCCCATCTACTGGACCACTGAGTTCAGTCCTGACTTGTGGGAGGGGCCGGGCACACAGCTAAAATTCAATGTCATTCCTCCTTTTGCCATACAGCACTGACACCTGAGCTCAAGTGACTATAATATAATTAAGAGGCATCAACGGGCTTTATATTTAAAGATCTACAGTCTCTGGCTATTTTAGGGGATACCCTAACAACCAAAATAATGGGGGGAGTCTTCTGTGGGAGATTGCAGCCCCGTCCCAATTCTTCACTCCTTACTGTATCCCTTATCATGTGATTCTGGGGTCCCTTCCATGGAAGGAGCAAACAGGTCATATTTCGCCTCTTCTTTCCTTTGGTTTGGTCACATGACTTGGTTTGATAAATAAAGTGAGGCAGGAGTGACAGTGGACGGGTTCAGAGCCTAGGCCTCAAGAGAGGCCTCGTATGTTTCTGCTTGTTCTCTTAAGCCACGATTATTATCACGAGAGCAACCTCCCCTGATAGCTGCTGCCTTTTCAGCCGAAGTCACAGAACAAACACACCAGAGCAGACCTGAGCCCAAAGCTCAAAGAGGAGCTAAGCCAGCCATCCGCATACTTGAAATGTCAAGGAGCTTGCCCAGCCAAGATCTGCCAACTCCTGCCAACCCATAGGTGTGTGAGTGATAACAGATAATTATTGTTTTTAGCCTCTGAATTTTAGGGTGGTTTGTTACACAGCAATAGTTAACTGATACACTTTGTTACAATGTGGCTTTTGCCTAGGGGGCCCAAGACTCCAGAGAGGGGATGGTCCTGGGGCCCTCTGACCACAGAGCTCATGTATTTTGGCTTCTCTCCTTCTATAAATGAGAAATGTGGCCTAAAAAGGAGGACGGATGTGTTGCCCAGCGAGTGAGTGCTAGAGGTGTGGTGGAAACCTAAATCTCCTGTCTTCCTAGCCCAGATTCCCAAGATCTGAGGCCCAGATGTCAGTCAAATAATCTGAAAAGTCAAGATCTTACTGAATAGTGTATTAGTTTGCTTGAGCTGCCATAACAAAGTACCACAGCCTGGGAGGCTTAAACAATAGAAATTTCTTTTCTCACAGTCCTGGGGGCTCAAAGTCCAAAATCAAGGAGTCAGCCAGGTTGGTTTATTCTGAGGCCTCTCTCCTTGCCTTGCAGATGGCTGCCTGCTTGCTGTATCTTCACATGCTCTTCTCTCTGTACACCTCTGTGTCCTAATCCTCTCTTCTGAAGATACCAGTCAGATTAGATGAGGGCTAACCCCGAGGACTTCATTTGAACTTAATTACCTCTTTAAAGACCCTATCTCCAAATACAATCACATTCTGAAGTCCTGGGGATTAGGATTTCAACACACGAATTTGGATAGGGCACAATTCAGCCCATAACAAGAAGCTACCCTCTGCTCGGCACTGTGACAAGTGTGATGCAGGGGGCACATTATAATCAGGGACCCAGTCATGCTCTTGATTGGCATCTCCCCCACAGCCCTTGCCACATTAACCTGTGATGGGGTGAATGGGTCAGACCCCTGAAACAATGAGACACTTACACGTGAAACAGTTAGGGGAGAGCAGGGTTTAGGTCGTAAAAAGCACAGGACTTGGAGTCAGGAGGTAAGGGCTGTAGGCTCAGTTCCGTCACTCACCTGGTATGTGACTTTCTATAAACTTGACCTACATCAAAATATACAGTTTAAAAAAGTATACGGCAGGGCTTCCCTGGTGGCGCAGTGGTTGAGAATCCGCCTGCTAATGCAGGGGACACGAGTTCGAGCCCTGGTCTGGGAGGATCCCACATGCCACGGAGCAACCAGGCCCGTGAGCCACAACTACTGAGCCTGCGCGTCTGGAGCCTGTGCTCTGCAACAAGAGAGGCCGTGATAGTGAGAGGCCCACACACCGCGATGAAGATTGGCTCCCGCTTGCCACAACTAGAGTAAGCCCTCACACAGAAACGAAGACCCAACACAGCAAAAAATTAATTAATTAATTAATAAACTCCTACCCCCAACATAAAAAAAAAAAGTATATGGCAGGTCCCATCTCAGACTAATAAAATCAGATTCACTAGGTGTGGAGCCCAGGCACCCATGTATGTTTTTATTTTTGTTGTTTAAGCCCCTCAGGTTATTCTAACATGCTTCTTGGGTTGCGAACTCCTGTGGGTCTTAGAAGAAAATTATATTCTGACATTCTCTGAACTGGTGAGCAGCAGGGTGAACAGTCTAGTGCAGTACAGCTCACAACACATCCCCAACCAGCAGCAGCATCACCCGGGAAGTTGTTAGAAATGGAAACCCTTGGGCTTCATCAGACAAAATGAATCAGACACTCTGGTGGAAGGCCAGCAACTGTGTTTTAACAAGCTTTCAAGTGGGCAGTTATGCCCACTAAAGTTTGAGACCCACAGTCTACACTGCTTCTCAATTATTTGAAAGTGACTAATAGTGTTCCTCTTTTCATTATTAGTTTATTTTTAATTGTGGTAAAAAAAAAAGTAACAAAATTTATTATCTTAACCATTTTAAAATGTACAATTCAGTAGTGTTAAGTATATTTACATTGTTGTTGCAATGGATCTCCATTTTCACCTTGCAAAATGGAAACTCTATACCCATTAAACAACTGCCCATCTCCCCCTCCCTGCAGCCCCTGGCAACCACCACTGTACTTTCTGTTTCTATGAACCTGATGACCTCATACATGTGTGATCATACAGTATTTGCCTTTTTGTGATTGGATTATTTCACTTAGCATAATGTCCTCAAGGTTTATCCATGTTGTAGCATGTGACAGGATTTCCTTCCTTTTTTAAGGCTGAATAGTATTCCACTGTCTGTATATACCACATTTTGTTTATCCATTCATCCATGAATGGACACCTGGGTTGTTTCCACCTCTTGGCTACTGTGAGTAATGCTGCCAGGATCCTGAGTAAGCAACTTCAGTTTTAATATGTACACAAATCACCAATGAATAGTGTTAAAATACACAGTATGGGTAGGGACCTCCCAGATTCTGCATTTCTAACAGGCTCCAAAGTGATGCTGATGCTGCTGGTCTGCAGACCACACTTTGAATAGCAAAGGTCTAGACCCAATGAGAAGAGAGAAAGGAACTCAGAAAAGTTTTAAATCGGTGTAGACATCAAGCCCCAGATCACCTTCCCTAAATGTCCCCAAAGGACAAAGTCCAGGAACAACAGTGAAATTGTGGATTTTACCTCCACTCTTCCAAGCCACGCCCGATATCCTCTATCCTTGCCAGACACCCCGTCTCTTTTACTTCTCCTGCAGGTTAGCACCGCATGCACAGCCCTGCTGCCACCACCGCTAACTCACTGAACTAACCTCTCTCTCCTACATCACTCTCATGCCAGGTCCCCGGAGCCTGGAAAGAAATAACCAATCTACAGAATTAACTAATTCAAGGGCATCTGCTAGAAAAAGGCTGAAACGCTTTCCCAAGTGTGAGGCTGTAATAGTGGTACTAACTGTGATGATTTTTAGGTGGCTGGTACAAGGATACAGAATTAAATAACATCAAATCACATCTTGAGAAAGCGGCTCCCTTTCAAGTCTGTTCCAACCCTCCTGAAAACGTCAAGGAAAATGTCCCAAACACCATACAACACTTGCTAATCTCCCTTTTTAAGAGATCAGGCCTGGGGCTCAGAGCCTTAGGCAGGCAGCAGTCTCCAGCTAGAAATAAAAAGCACTGTTTGGTCTTCGTTGTATTTATTTTTGCACTTACTTTCTATTTGTGGGAAGTGATACTGGTTTTCCATTTATGGTTCTGATGCCAAGTTGCTTTTTTAAAACAAATGTACTTAAATTTAAAAGGGAGTGACTTAAAACACACATTAAACAAATAATCGTAGAGGAGATGTTTAAAGTTGGAAATCTGAGAGGAGGAGGACTCGGGCCTCTTCCCTGTGAAATTTTCACATCACACATATCATCTTGGCGTCTTGCAGACTGCATCCTCCATGATCAAATCTATGAGGCATCAGGGAAGGAACAGAGCCTCCAGCCAAACTGGAACACTAGGTCCAATAGAGGGGCCAGTAGAACCAGCTTTCGCCCTTCCTTCTGGTCCACGAAATCTTTCTGAAACTCAGGGGCTAGAAAGGGACCCTGACCAAGTCTGCCACTGTGGGAAGATCCTGGATTCTGTGGAGCCAGACATGGGCAGCAGTGGAGACAGGAGATGGCTGATAAACGTGGTTAGACCCTTAAGCTGCACTTTCCTTCTTAAACTCCCCCATCCACAGGAATTTGGATCAAAACAAAGAGATTTCTAAAATTCCTTGCGCATCTGACCGAAGATTTCCTCCTTGACCTTAAAGACTTATAAAGGGCATCATTAAGGGTAATTATAAAACCATTATGAAAGTCAACTACCTATTTTGAGACGATATTCAGTATAAAAGATACTTAATTATCACAGAAGCAAACAGACACAAATTGTAGCAAGTGTTATTCAATCACAGGAAAAGAATTTACTAGTCAGGAGTGATAGTGAAAGGAACAGCAGGTGCAAAGGGCCTGCATCGGAAAGAAGCAGACGAGCACGTGGGGAACTGCAAGAAGGCCCACAGGACTTGTGCAGTGAGTGGGGGGCAGGTAAGAAAGGCAGGTGGAGAAGTAGCTGAGGTCAGCCAAGCAGAGCCTCGATGATCATAGAGACAATTTTTATTCTAACCACCATAGCAAAGGAAGCCAGCAAAGGGATTTAAGCAGGGGAGAGACACAGATTGTATTTGGAAAGATCCCATGGGCTTGCTTCAGTGGAAAGAACAGGTTTGAGAGAGGAGCTGAGATGCATGCAGGAGGGCAGCCTGAGGACCTGCGGTTGTCCTGGCGAGAGATGCTGAGTGCTGGGCACAGAGGTGACAGTGGAGATGGAGAGAAGGATTTCTACTGGTTGTATGATGTCGGCCAAGTCACTTCCACTCTCTGAACCTCCACTTCCTCATCTGTGAAATGGGAATAATAATGCCCACACCTCTTAATGAAATGAGAGGACACATGGAAAGCACTTGGCCCATTGTGAGGATTCGATAAATGACAGCTATTGTTATAATGATGATCTTCTCTGCACCTCTCCTAAGACCCTTGTCCATTTTTATCTTTTGAAATGGTTGTTTGTCCACACTTCTCATTTCATCTGCAAGGCCTTCTGTTCCTTGAAGGGATGGTCCCTGCTGGATTCACCACATTGCAAAGTAGATTGCTGAGCAGGGTGACCAGCATCCAGAAAGTGTAAATAAATATTTGTGGACAGAACCGACTTGAACGGCCCAGCTGATGGCACTCAGCTAGGCTCCCTAATCATTTGAGTTTGTATCCATCACAGACGTGCTGGTCTCCAGGAGGTACCATTCCGTGGAATCTTCCTTCAAGAAAGAACGTATTGTTCTTGAACACACGTCACTGACAGCTTCCAACTATAGCCTTCAGGATCGGGTTCAGCTTTGGAGCTGAGGCCACACTCTTCCGAAGTGATGCCCAACCAGTGACTGAGCATGGTGGAGGTACCGGGGCCTGGCCGTTTCTGCCCAATGTGGGGTTTCACTATCTGTGCGTTGTGGTCTGAGACTGTCACTTGCCCGATCCTGCTTCCTCCCTCCCTCATTTTATTTTCCACAGGCATTTACACTCCATCTCCCTGCTCCCTAAAACCTCTTGCACTCCTGAGTCCCTCTGCTTCCTGGAGGGTCCAACAGGCACACCTTGGAGAGAAGAGGAACTAAAAGCTACTACCTGAAGCAGCATATAAAAGAAACAGAGATAAGCAACTCAGAGCTGTTTGCTATCTCAAAGGATTAAAAACTCCAAGAGCTATGAAAGAGAATGGTCTAATTGCGGTGGCTCAAATTACCAGGAAGCTTTCTGAATAAGAGCAGATGTTGGGGTTCCAAGAAAGATTGCTCCCTGGTTTTGGCCGGAATCCCAGGGGTCATTCGGGCCTGTGATTTAGCCTGTTCTCCTCTCCTTCTGGCCAGCACCTCTCAATCCATTATTTTGGATACCAATTATAAACCCAGGACAAGAGCCTAATCTTCCAGCAAGGAAAACCCAGGGATATCAGTCCACTTTACCTCTCCTTGCCTTGAAAATCAGTGTGGGTCTCAAGCTAAAAGAAATCAAATGGAGACAAGAAAATACACACTGCACCAATCAGGATGCAATTTGCAGACATTTTTCAGAGCAGAAAATGTATGAGAAAATGTATACAGAAAATGCATGCAGAAAATGTACCTGAAGGGCAGTGATCAATCATTTCAGCCATCATGAGACCAGAATAGATACAAAGAGAATCACAGCCACAGAGAATTCTCACAGCCAATTCTAACAGGGTGTTAACTAACCTCCAGAATATTTCTTCTTAAAATCCAATGGCCAAGGAACTTCCCTGGTGGCACAGTGGTTAAGAACCCAGGGATGTCAGTGCAGGAGACACGGGTTCGATCACTGGTCCTGGAAGATCCCACATGCCGTGGAGCAACTAAGCCCGTGCACTACTACTGAGCCTGAGCTCTAGAGCCCACAAGCCACAACTACTGAGCCTGAGAGCTGCAACTACTGAAGCCTGAGCGCCTAGAGCCTGTGCTCCGCAAGGAGAGAAGCCACCGCAATGAGAAGCCCACGCACTGCAACAAAGAGTAGCCCTGCTCACCACAACTAGAGAAAAAAGCCCACGCGCGGTAACAAAGACCCAACGCAGCCAAAAATAAATTAATTAATTTTAAAAATTTTCAGTGGCCATGGTTCTAGAATTGGGAGAGGGTATAAGGAGATGCTAGTTTAGGCAGCTGAAGAGATACCTATCTATATCATGGGACTGTTGCCCAAAGTCCTAGTAACCTCACAGAACCTGAAGGACAAGAAAGTTCATACACACCCATCAAGTCTAGTGCAAGCATCCCTGCTGGATTCTCTGTGACATATGCTTAACCTGCCTGATGACCCTCCAATGACAAAGGACTCAAACCTAATGAGTCTACCCATTGCTCTTCCTTATTCTTTTTGGAGACAGATTCTGTCTCCTCTGAGCTCTACCTCTTTAGATTCTAGAGCAACACAGAACATATCTGTTCCATGTTCTACATGGAAGCCCTTCAAATAACTGTATACAGCAAGCTACCAAATCCTCTCCCTTCCCCATCTTTCTTTATTCCCAGAAACACACACACTTATCCTTCCATTGATATTCTTAGTGAACCATTTCCAGCAGCCTGCACCTCCCCTAGTCATCTTCCTCTTAACAAGCCCAGTTTATCAACATCCTTCTTAAAATATGGAACCCAGACGTGAGGATAGCCAATGATAAAAATATTTGTGA